>NW_006261964.1:23711198-23780001 GCF_000493195.1 Citrus x clementina | reverse complement strand
CAACTCATGCAATGCTAATGATGTGTGCTAAACCAATGGTGCATAAAACGCTAAATTAAAATTGCAGAAAATAAAAATAAACTGGAAAATAAATAAGCAAAAATACGAAATAAAAATAAACAAACTGAAAGTAAATAAAATAAATAAATTAGGCAGTGAAATCAGCCATAAACAAAGAAATTAAAAGAAACAGTTTATGTGGTATTTTAAAACCATCCATATAATAAAACATAAAATTAAATAAATTAATGTACAAGAATAAATAAACTGAAATTAAAATGTTAGGCGGTAGAACCGACCATATAAACAAAAATACATAAATTAACAAAATTTAAATAACAGTCAGATGGTAGAACTAACCATTTAAAATAAATGCGTAAAGTAAATTACAAAAATTTAAAGAAATAAATTCGATTTGGGGACTGATTTGCAAAGGTTTATGGGCTAAAATGAAGTTTCTCACAAATTTTATGGGTAATGTTAAACTTTGAAAAGAAGAGGAGTGCTAACTGAAGTTTTGCAAAAAGAGAATAAAATAAAATTAGGTAAATATAGTAACGATAAAAGTAAAATAAAAAAACAAAAATAAAGTAATTTAGAAAACTAACACCAAATTTAGAAAACTTTCGGGCAACGACGCCAAAAACTTGACTCGACTCAAAAGTGTATTACTTCCAAGTATAAGAGTGTCTGGTTATAATATAACCCAGTGAGTCCGGGGTCGAATCACAAGAAACTTTAAATCTAGTAGTCAATTTAAAACTAAGAAAATTAATTGTGGGGAAAAGAAATTATTTGAAATCAATTTAAAAATATGCTAAGGTTCGGGATCCACTCTCTGTATTCAAATTATAATTTTAATACTCTCTCATTTATATTTTACCTCACTTTTACCAGTTAATTATTATATCATTTAATTTTATATGTGTGGATAAATATGAAATAAAGTACCTAATGTGCCACAACTATTTTAATGTGTTGACATTATGTCAAAATACCATACAGATCCAAGAAAATTTATAAATTAACATGACATAAAAATAACTAGAAAAGAATAAAATAAACTTAAAAACTCATTTGAGAAAATAATAAATTTAATAGTTTGAAACATTGAGCTTCACCTTTCACCTTAGCTTTGTAAAATTAGTCACTCATATTGAAAGAAAACACAACACTCTTTTTATTTGATAAGCTTTTGAAATATGTTATAAGGAAAATTGATACAAAAGGAAACAAGAAAAGAAAAGAGAAAAAGACAGAAATTATTCAGTTCCCTCTTGGTTACAACAAAAACTCGGCTTAAGCTTCTCAATTTTCAGCTCTCTAACTTCTGCCCCCCGGCTCTCTGCATTTCCTTGCCTTTTATTATAGGCAAGGAATGCATTATTTTTATTTTTATTTTTATTTTTATTTTTATTATTATTATTATTATTATATATACATTGAAATGTGTAATGGTCAAGTGGCCATCATGACCACTTGACCATTACGAGAAACCAAATTGTTTTGGTTTTTGTTCTTTTGTATTTTTTATATTCATTTTCATTTTTTTATTATTATTTTTATTTATTTACATCTCCTCAATAATGCTTCCGAATTGCTCCAGCAGTCCTTCTTTATTCCCGCTTTCAATTTCAATTTATTCCTGAAAAATATTTATAAGATAAAAATTAACATATTGCGAATTAATTTAACACCAAAATTTATTTGGGGAGTATTAAGATAATTTAGAAATAATGAGCGCTTTAATCTACAAAATAAGTGTAAAAGTAATAATTTTATCTTTATTACACGTACACTTTTTAGTGTTAATCAGACAACAATTGCCCTCAGGGTCCTAACCGAGTAGTTTTCAAATAGTTTTATTTAACTTGCCACCCAAGTTTGAATTTTTGTTGGAAATACAAGTAAAACCTCTATAAATTAATAATTTCGGAACCATAAAAAACCTATTACTTTAAAGAGGCATTAATTAATTAATAAACTAATAATTAGTTATTAATGTATAAATTATATATACAACACAACGAACATATATTTTATTCAACTAAAACTTCATTGCATTTTGCCAATCTAATCAATTAAAAATGAATTAATCCACTAAATATAAATTAAATTAACAAAAAAGAATAAAATTCTTGCAATTTTAGAATTCAATCTTGGAACTTCTAGAAGTTGTGACAAAATTAGAGATGAGAACAAACTATTCAAGAAAAAATAAGTCATAATATAATCATAATTTATTTAATAAAATACTATAAAAATATTTGTAATTTCAGCAAACTATTAATTTATGATATGAATGGGACTACAAAGTTGTATAAGGGTTTTCAAAAAAGTTTATTATCTTATTAATTTATCGAAGTTATTAATTTAGCCCTTTGGCCCAAGTCAGGACCGCAAAATATTATTATATGCAATAGATACTTGATAAATTAATGGCCTTGGGACTGTAAAAAATCTATTAATTTGGTGAATATAAAATATCGATAAATTAATAATTAATAATTTATAAAGATAATATCACATTCATAATAGAAACTTTTATGAAGTATAGATGTAGTATAATTAAAGAATGGTGAGATTGTCATCTTTCCCCATGCTAAAATCAATATTTATCAAACTACCCTCTTACTATTTTTATAATAGTCAACAACCACTCTGATAGTATAATTTTATAGTTTTATGCTTTTTTTCAAATATAATTTTATTCATATTTATTATAAATAAAATAAACCATATAAATGAAAATAAAAATAAAAAATTAAGAACTAAGAATAAGAATTATATGTTTTGATTGATGTAGGATGTTATTTTAGAATTCTAAAATTTGTATTATTTTAGGATTTTCTTTTTTAAATAGAGTCCATTATGGTATGTGGTTTAGTATTTATTTCCATTATAATTCTAATTTAGTTTCTCTTTTTAAGTTAACTAAGGGAAGTAGGTTTCATCTATTATAAATATAGAGGTCTTTTTATTGTTTTTATAACATCAAATTTAATTATTCAATAAAACCCTCTTTTATAATTCCCTCTGGGATTATCTATCAAAATCTCTTTGGTACAATTGTTTGGATTAGAACATCATCTAATCTCGCTTTACACGTTATTAAAAATCTCATTGAGTCGTTTGAGTTAGAACAAGTTATAATCACGCTTCGATGAGAGCATAAGCTAATCACGTTAGCTTGGTCGATACTAAAACAATATCTAGTGTTTCTTATCCTATCAATTCTGTTTCTGCTATGCCTGCTCCATTATTGATGTGAATAAAAAATTAATAACAAGATATTGCCCTTGTACTTTTGTTATTTTTAAACATTTTTTACCATAAATATATATTCTATATTCCAAAGATAAATTATGAAGAAAATTATTGATTTATCCTTCTTTTCTTTGAAATTTTTTCTGTTGTGTGGTTTTTGGATATTGTCCAACTTGTAGGGGGCAAGTGGTATATATTGATTTTAGTAGGGGAAATTGGAAATCTCCCTTAAAGAATATAGTGATTTTGTCAAGTTGTATGATACGATTCTTATTTGATATTCATTAAGCGATTTAGTCATTTGAAAGTTCTTTAACTGAGTTACATTGGCTGGATCACAATTACATTGCACCTCATCAAAAAAGACTTTTTAAAGGCAACATATTTAGTCATCACTTCCTTATTTCTCTTGACATAAAATATAGATACAATAATGACCAATGAAATACATAAAGCATTATGCTAGTACAGCAAAGAAAATCATAGACATATCATATGTATTTAGTTTTAGATTAATTAATTATTAATTTAAGCATTAATTTGGTCTTGTAGAAAAATAAGATTTTTTAAAAAATTTATTAAGTTACCATGCTAGCCCCAGTTGGGACCGAAAAAACCTATTATTTAATCAAGTTATCAATTTATTAAGCATTAATTTAACAAGGTTCTACTATAATAAATGATATAAATTTATCAACTTATAGAGGTTTTACTATAAAAGATTAAAAAATTAATATAGCCTTTACCAAACATTTATCTTTTAAAAAAGAAAATTAAAAATAAGCAAACAAAAAAAAAGTGATTTTGATTTAGACTAGATATATGATGACTTTAAGGTTATTTTTTCTTGAGTCCTTGTTTGTAGAAAGAAATTTAGAAATTAAAATTTTTTTAAATGCAACACACTTCAGTCCTTATTGTCAATTCAAATTCGTTTCATTCAAGTTTTCTACCGAATTTCACTAGCATTATGGCATTTTAATCGGATTTAATTGATTTGTCTTCTATTTTCACTGTTGGGGGAAAAAAAAAAAGCAATATGGCATTAGGGGTTGTTTCAGCTGACTAAGGTTAATGTTAGAAAATCATTGCTTAATGCCTTAATATATTACTCGATTTTCAATTTTAACAGTTTTTTTTTGCTGAACTCTACTTCATAAAATTACGTATATGCAGTATTTACAGGGTGCTATGCTAGTGTAACTTGTCATTGAACTTTAATTTTTGAAAATTTAATTGTAGATAAAGGATCTTTAAAGTGAATGGATTGTACACTGATGTAAAAATGTTGTGCTGAAAGTACAAAAAAAAAAAACAAAACTCAAAGTGTATAAGGAAATAATAAAAGTGATAAATAATGTGAAAAAAATTCAAGTTTTATGGTGTCAAATCTATTGTAATTATTGACCAAACGGGTTAATTTTTAACATTGTAAAAAAATAATAATTAAGAAATTAGGACAAAATGAGCATTAAACCATTAATATGAAGTATAGGTGTATAACTGACCAGGAAGAGACTTGAAGAAATGAATGGAGAGGAGAAAAGAGGAAAGCGAAGAAGGAAAAGAAATAAAGAAAAAAGAGATTAATTCTATGTCAAACCAAATAATGAAATTGAGAATGATTCTCTTTTTCTCTCATTTTCTCTTCCTCTCTCTCCTTTCCATTCCTCTTCTCTCCTCGCACTTCTTCCAAGCAAACATGCACAAATAAAAGAGATTTGAATCTAGAAAAATGTAAGTGATACATACATTTTAAGAAGGGAAAAATGCTTGCTTTATTATTATGTTTTGATTTTAGTGCTCGTTTGGTTCTTATATTTTAAAAAATACATCAAAACACATTTGTTACTTATATTACTCTCTTACCCTTATTTTTTCTTTATATTTATGATAATACCCTTACAATAATAAATACTGAAGAAAAGAAAAAAATGTGAATTTATCAAATTAGCCTTAAAAGTAAAATAAAAATTAAACATTATTATATTTTTTTGGTTATTATTTTAGTTTTAGATTAATTTGGTAATTTTTTTGTTATTATTTTAAATTTAGGATTTATTTATTTATTGAATTTTTGTCATGAGAAACATGAGTCAAGAATTCAACTGGAGACCGTATATACATCTAGAGTACTTATTATTTTATCTCAAAATACTACCGATATTTTTTTTGCTAAAATAGATATAACTTTTGAAATGAATTTAATTAATTATGAAGCTATTAGTAAATAATATGATATATTATTACTAAAATTCAATTATTAATATTATCAAAGAATTTTGAAAAAAAAAAGTATCGTGATATCATCAACACCGTTAATGGCTCTATTAATATTGCTGGTGAGGGTCAGTGGCTACATGATTTATAGATCTACACGACAGTGAGACTTGTATTGGCAAATAGCAGCATAATGTCGGCAACATGGCTCCCAAAAGTTGCAAGTCAATCTAATATTATCACTGATGGGTAGTGGCTGAAAGGCATTAAATCAACACTATCAAATGTAAAATTTCAAACACTAGTAGAAAGAAAATGACATTCAGTGACATCTAGAAAGTGTCAGTGATATGTTGCTGACATGCACCGAATTTTTTAGTATTACAGAATTTGTATTCAGTAAATACTGACATTATAATTTAGCGTCAGTGAATTCAATTAATATGCTATTAGAAGATACTAATACAACAGAATCACAAGAATAATCTCAAAGGGTATTGTGGTAAGAAAAGGGTCATGGTATCTTTATTTTAAAATTTGGGGACTACATAATTATTTCTCCAAATCCTGAAGGTGTAGATATCTTTTTTCCTAAAATGTATCATTTAAGTTCTTCTTAGCTTAAACTTATTTTTCAATTGAGAAAAAGTTCACAAAATCATAAAAGACAATTACACCCCTATAATTCAAATTAATGGTTTAAAATACTTTTACTAGAAGAAAAAGGATTATTTCCGAGCGTAAATACTCTTGGAATAACTCATTTTCAAGTAGATCATTCCATCTACCGTCATCATATTAAGTCTTACTTTTTACTTTTCCATATTTGATTCGAGGATGTCTATTGTCCCCTTGATGATTGTTACTTGTAATATCGTTAAATTAATAAGTAAAGATCATTTATTGAGATTAATCCCCTGATTTTCCCAAGAAACGAACTCCCAAGACTTTAATACTTCCCCAAGATTCAATCTAGAGTAATTGAAAAATCAAGCAAGTAATTAAGCAACAATAGATCAAACAATAGAGAAAACAAGAGATAACTATTTGAGTAATTTAGCAACCAAAGGTGCCTACATGCACTAGTGAACAAAATCAAATGCTTTCACTAAACAAGAATCAAAGGTTACAGATGGCGGCGTAACTATTCTTATGCCTGGGGTTGGCCAAAATTTTGAATTTGTTTTTAATACTATGAAAACTTTTTAAGTATTAAGTAAAAGGTAAGAGCTAAAAAAAAGATTAATAGTCCATAGGTCATAAACTTTAAAAACACATTAATGCCCCTTCTACTTTTATAGTCCTTATTATTTTACTATTTATTTATACAAAGTAAATTATCTAACTTTTTTTTTCCTTCCATCAAAGAGATGTAACCATGCTTCAAGATCTCAAGACTTGAAATTGGTCTCTTCATCTTCTATTTCTTTTTTCAAGTTTATCTCACATAATATAACTACACGAACTATTCAACTTTAAGTTATTTGATTCTCTCCCACAAAAATTCAAGAAGGTAAAGTTCGAACATAATAAAATAATGTAATAAACACGTGATAATTGTTAACATAAATATGTTAATAATATTGATTTTGATGATAACAAATTTTAAATGTATTTTGATAAAAATATTGGAGCTTTTTCTAAATAAACGAAAGTCTTGATAATCATTCCATTCATTCTTTCATAAAAGATGGATCTTCATATTCAAAAATGATTCTCTGAAAAATCTGTTTTAAAGTGTGATTATGGAAATAAACGGTGAACCGTTTATTTAAAACGGTTAACCGATTAAAGGCAGAGAGCAACACATTTCCTAAACCTCTAACCGTTTATGAAAAACGAAAAACACAAAAGATGGGAAGGTTACTGGAAATTAACGGTAAACCGTTTTCTTTTAAACGGTTAACCGATTAGCACCAGAGAGCAAGATATTGCCTAAGCTCTAGCCGTTTATGTTTAACGGAAAACACCAAAGATGGGAAGACTACTGGAACTTAACGGTGAACCGTTTATTTTAAACGGTTAATCGATAACGTCTAGAATTGAAGGTTGTCCTCCTCTGGCATTGATTAACGAAAACTGATAAGGCTAAATTGTTGTGCAGGTTACTGGAGCCAAACGGCAAACCGTTTATTTTAAACGGTTAACCGATAATATCCAGAATCGTTACTTCACGCAAGTCCTTAACCGTTTAGTGTAAACGGATAACCAATGTTTATTTTGCAGGTCTCTGGAAGTTAACGGCGAAAGGTTAATCCTAAACGGCAAACCGTTTATTTGAAATTTGGCCCAACGGTAACTTTGACCAACCGAAACGGTTAACCGTTTATGGTTAACGGCGAACCGTTTTCTATCCGACAGTTTGTAACAGCTAGATTTTCAGCTCCAAATATAAATAAGCTCATTCAAATTCAAAGAAGGCTGATTACAACACAACCAGTTGAGCAAATATTCGAGAATACAATCTTCATAGAGCTTAGAACACTTTCTTGCTTCATCTATTCACATATTAAGCATCATTGTGTAATCTTATATATTGTGAGAGGCAAAACTGTTTGTAATCTTTTACTTTGAGTGATTGTAAGTGTTGGGATGCACTTGGGTTAAGAGATTGGGGATAATCTCTTATTGTAAAGGTCCATTGACACCTTGGAAGTCAAGTGTAAGCATTTGAAGCCTTAGAGGCTTGCTTAGTGGAATCCTTAAGCCCGGAAAGCTTGGAGGCGTGGACGTAGGCGAGGTTGGTCGAACCACGTAAAAATCTCGGTGTTTGAATCCTTCTTCCCTTATCTTTTTATATTGTGATCATCTTAATTGTTATTGTTTTGAATTTGATTTATAATTGCATTAAGATTTTCTTTAATAAATTGAATAATTTTTTTTATTGAATCCCAATTCACCCCCCCTCTTGGGTTGCATACTTGTATTTCAATTGGTATCAGAGCCTCGTTCTCTTGTTAAGACTTAATCGTCTAGAGTAAAAGATCCATGGCAACCCTAAATGACTCAACCTTTAGAGAAGGGCAATTCACAACTAGGCCACCATTTTTCGATGGTAATGACTATGTTTATTGGAAAACTAGAATGAGAATCTATTTGCAAGCATTAGATTATGAAATTTGAGAAGTTGTTTGTGATGGTCCATTCATGCCTACGTTCAAAGATGAAGTAGGAGATGATATTCCTAAACCATCGAGTCAATGGAGTGAGTTAGAAAAGAGAAAGATGTCTCTAAACTCCAAGGTTATGAATGCTTTGTTTTGTGCCCTTGATAAGAAAAAATTCCATAGAGTATCTAGTTGTGAAAGTGCACAAGAGATATGGAACAAACTTGAAGTTGTCTATAGATGGACAAATCAAGTGAAACAGTCTAAAATCAGCAGATACACTCGTCAATATGAGTTGTTCCAAATGGAACAAAATGAAAATGTGTATTCTATGTACACTAGATTCACGGATATAGTGAACACCCTTGGTGCCTTAGGGAAAACCTTCTCAAATAGTGAGAAAGTTAAGAAAATCATTAGGTCACTTCCAAAAGAATGGAGACCTAAAAGAACCGCCATTAAAGAGGCCAAAGATTTAAATATTTTACCTCTTGATGATTTAATTGGTTCTCTTATTTCATATGAAGAGGATTTAGCTGTAGAAAAAGGACATGAGGAGAAGAAGAAAAGCATTGCTCTCAAAGCTTCAAAATATGATAGTGATGGGGAGAGTGAACCGGATGATGAAGAGCTAGCCATGCTAGCAAGGAGGTTCAGAAAATTCTTCAAGAAAACTGGAGAGCGAAGAAATTTCAGAAACTTCAAGAACCATAGGGAGAAGAAAGAGGCAATCACTTGCTATGAATGCAAGAAGCCTGGACATATAAGATCGGAGTGCCCACTTATCAATAAACTCAAGAAGAAAGCAATGGTTGCAACTTAGGATGATAGTGAGGAAGAATCAAGTGATGAAGAAGGATCGCAAGAAGTATCAAACTTAGCACTCATGGCAATAGGAGGGGATGATGATCTCAATGAGGTAAGTGATCCCACCTATGATGAATTGTATGATGCCTTTAAAGATTTGCATAATGAGTTGATGAAGATTGATAAAAAGAATGTATGTCTTAAAAAGGAAATGGCAAAGCTTAAAAATGAAAATGAATCTCTAAATGCAAGAATTGTATGCCTAGAAATAGGAAACAAAACATTGCATGATGAAATTGTTTTATCAAATGAGAAACCTAGCATCATACATGAGCATCTAGAATCACATATAGATGAGTTGAAAAATGAGAATGAAATGCTCAAGAAAAAGAGTAATGAATTAAATGAAATTGTTTTGAAATTTACAAATGGGCAAAAGATGTTGGATAATATGCTTAACTCACAAAAATGTGTTTTTGATAAAGGAGGACTTGGATATAAGCCTAACTTGAAGCAAAAGTATTATAAGAATTATTTTGTTAAAGCTACCTCCACAAATGATCATAAGATTGTATGTCATTATTGTAATGAAAATGGTCACATGAAATATAGATGTCCCGTGAAAATGAATGCATATTATGGTGTCAAATGCATTTGGGTTCCAAAAGGAACCGTTGCTAACTCTCAAGGACCCAAAAAGCTTTGGGTACCTAAAACTTAAGATTTTTTCTTGTAGGGCTTGAAGAAGAAGAAAAATAAATGGTACTTGGACAGCGATTGTTCAAGGCACATGACCGGAAACTATGCATGGTTCTCAAGCTTCACCAAAATTGAAAATGGTGGAGATGTATCTTTTGGAGACAACTCAAAAGGAAAAATTCTTGGAATTGGAAATGTTGGTAAAGTCTCTTCAACTCTAATTGAGAATGTATGTTTAGTTGAAAACTTGAAACACAACTTAATTAGCATTAGTCAATTATGTGACAAAGGTTATAAAGTTATCTTTGATAAATTTAGTTGTGTTATTGAGAACTCATGTGATGGCAAAACCTTATTTGTTGGAAATAGATGTGGTAATGTTTATATCATTGACATAGAATGTGCATCTACTCTTGATAAATGTTTTTTGGCATTGCATGATGATTGTTGGTTATCGCATAGAAGGTTAGGACATGCAAGTATGGATTTGATTTCAAAAATTTTGAAAGATGATTTATTTAAAGGTCTTCCGAAAATTAGTTTTCAAAAGGATAAGATTTGTGAAGCTTGTCAATTTGGAAAACAAATTAAAACTTCTTTCAAGAATAAAAACCATATCTCTACTTCAAAACCACTTGAACTTCTTCACATAGATCTTTTTGGGCCATCTAGATATGCAAGTCTAAATGGCAAATATTATGCATTTGTGATAGTGTATGATTATTCTAGATATACATGGGTATTATTCTTAGCCAATAAGAATGATGCTCTTGATGCTTTTAAAGTGCTTTGTAAGAAATTACAAAATGAAAAAGGGCATGGTATTGCATACATTAGGAGTGATCATGGAGGAGAATTTGAAAATCATGCATTTGAGAGTTTTTGTAATAATCTAGGCATTGAGCATCAATTTTCATCACCTAGAATCCCACAACAAAATGGAGTTGTTGAGAGAAAGAATAGGTCTATTCAAGAAATGGCTAGAACCATGTTAAATGAAAATGCATTACCAAAATATTTTTGGGCCGAAGCCGTCAACACCGCTTGTTATGTTTTAAATCGGGTGTTGATTAGACCTAATCTTAATAAAACTCCATATGAGCTTTGGAAAGATAGAAAACCCAACATTGGCTATTTTAAAGTTTTTGGATGCAAATGTTTTGTTTTGAACACAAAAGATAATCTTGGTAAATTTGACCCAAAATCTGATGTTGGTATTTTTCTTGGTTATTCAAATTCAAGCAAAGCTTATAGAGTCTATAACAAAAGAACTTTAGTTGTGGAGGAATCTATGCATGTCACATTTGATGAGTCTAACCCCTCCTCTACGGAGAAAGTCGTTGTTGATGATGATGCAGGAGAACAAGAACAAGAAGAAGAAGCATCAAATGACAATCAAGAGGATGCACCACATGGAATTCAAGAGGAACATCATGAAGAACCAAATGTGGAGCAAAATGAAGGTACTTCTCAAACACTCCCCAAGGAGTGGAGGTATGTCTCTTCTCACCCTAAAGATGTAATTTTAGGAGATCCCTTACGAGATATTACAACTAGATCATCACTTAGAAATACTTGTGAGCATAATGCATTCATCTCTCAAATTGAACCAAAATCCTTTGAGGATGCAGAAAATGATGAATCTTGGATTATGGCAATGTAAGAGGAGTTAAATCAATTTGAAAGAAACAATGTGTGGGAATTAGTTCCTAAACCTGAACATCAATCTGTAATAGGTACTAAATGGGTGTTTAGAAATAAGATGGATGAATCCGGTGTGGTTGTAAGAAACAAAGCTAGATTAGTGGCTCAAGGTTACAACCAAGAGGAAGTGATCGATTTTGATGAAACTTTTGCACCTGTAGCAAGGTTAGAATCCATTAGGATGTTGTTAGCATATGCATGTCATAAGGATTTTATTTTATATCAAATGGATGTCAAGAGTGCTTTCTTAAATGGTTATATTTTGGAGGAAGTTTATGTGAAACAACCTCCTGGTTTTGAAAATGAAAAATTTTCAAATTATGTTTATAAGTTGCTTAAAGCCTTGTATGGATTAAAACAAGCACCTAGAGCATGGTATGATAAACTTAAAAATTTCTTGCTAGAAAATGACTTCTCTATGGGTAAAGCAGATACTACTCTATTTGTTAAGCATAAGAACCAAGATATACTTATTGTTCAAATTTATGTTGATGATATTATTTTTGGTTCTACTAATGAGTTGTTGTGTAAAGAATTTTCATCATGTATGAGCAAAGAATTTGAGATGAGTATGATGGGAGAGTTGAAATACTTCCTTGGACTTCAAATCAAACAAAACGAGGAAGGAATTTTCATAAATCAAGCCAAGTACGTAAAGGATCTACTCAAACGATTCGGCATTGATGATTCAAAGACCAAGAATACACCAATGAACACAACAACCAAGCTGGACAAAGATGAAAAAGGTAAAGAAGTGGATATCAAAATGTATCGAGGTATGATCGGATCCCTACTTTATTTGACTGCAAGTAGACCCGATATCATGTTTAGTGTATGTTTGTGTGCAAGATTTCAGTCATGTCCCAAGGAATCTCATTTGCTCGCTGTTAAAAGAATTTTCCGTTATTTGAGTGGAACCATAGATATTGGCCTTTGGTATCGTAGGGGAACTCATATAGATTTAACATGTTTTTCGGATGCGGATTTTGTTGGTTATAAAGTGGACAGAAAGAGCACTAGTGGAACTTGCTATATTCTAGGACACTCTCTTGTTTCATGGTTTAGCAAGAAACAAAATTCTGTCGCACTGTCAACTACCGAGGCTGAATATATAGCTGCCGGAAGTTGTTGTGCACAAGCACTTTGGATGAAACAAACACTTAGAGATTATGGCATTAATCTTGAACAAATTCCTATTAAGTGTGATAATACTAGTGCTATAAACCTTTCAAAGAATCCCATTCAACACTCTCGAACCAAGCATATAGAAATAAGACATCATTTCTTGAGAGATCATGTTCAAAAGGGAGATATTGCATTAGAGTTTATTTCCACGGAAAAACAACTTGCCGATATTTTCACAAAACCGCTTTGCGAAGAACAATTTTCAAAAATTCGGCATGAACTTGGGATGATGAAATTTTTGCATTAACATCTCTATTCATGCTATTGAGTGTACTGAATTGATTGATTACTATTTATGAAATGCTTGAGCTTGGTAGACAATTGATGCATTTGCATTGATAACTCTTGATTATATGAATTGATTGGTTGAAAACATGTCCATGAATCATGCATTAAATTGGCTCATAAAATATTTTCAGATCAATTAAATGATCTTGGAATATATTATTTGCTGGCCAAAAATTAAATTAAATGTGCGAAATTACAGATAAAATAAACGGTTAGCCGTTTCCTATCAACGGATCACCGTTTAATTCCAGAAACGTGATTATGTGTCTGTCCGTTTACCCTTTCACCGTTTGCCACAATCGGTGAACCATTTTTCAACAGAGAGTCCTCTAACAGTTACTCCTTAGCCGTTAAGCGTTTAGACTTTCACCGTTTCCCTTTCTTCAGCCCCTGGAAGTTACCCTTTAACCGTTTAAATAAACGGTTGACCGTTTATTTAAATACTGTTCAAAGGTTTTCTTCTCCTTCTCCAGTTACCCTTTCACCGTTTCCACCATTGTTGCGCAGCCGAAGGTTTCTTTGTCCTCAAATCCTCATTTTTCTTGCTTTCCTTGCCAAATCAAACCTTCAAAATAATTTCTTATCTCCTTTAGAACAATTCTACGGATTCAAAACTTCAAATCGAGCCCAAAATTCAAAAATCCCAAATCTAAACCCTAACTGTCGAGGGTCGGGTTTCTTCGTTCTTAATCCGATTTCCACCTTTCTTCAACCAAATTGAACATCCTACTCACATCCTCTACTCTTTCTTAAACCTTTTATCGATTTACTTTCGTCCCATCACATCTCTCTTGCATTTTCAACTCTTCATTACGTGTTTCCATGGCTGAACCCTCTCGGAGAAATCCCAAGCGTAAATCTATGCCTCCAAGGAATCCCATACCACCTCGGGAGGTCTTTGAATTTTCAAGGATTCACTTCCCCACACCTTCCTTGGCCAAACGGTTCGAAGATCGCTTCGATGGTCGAAAGGTACTTGATTCTTTTTTTGTTGATATTGATGATTTCCGCAACTTAGTTGTTTGTGGTAGAAGCATTAGGGATATGCTTCAGCCTTGGGAGGCTGCCATTGACCTTGATGACCGGGTCTATCCAAATTTAGTGTGAGTCTTTTACTCCAATATGGAAATCTCCGATACTCGCCCAAATAGGATAGTCACTCAAGTCGGCCGTGTACCCATAGAATTTGATGATGCGGACTTAGCTGACTTTCTAGGTATCTCTTGTGAGGGGCTTGACATTTACACCTCTAGGAAAGCCCTCTCCTTTGATATTTTTTCTCATACTCATGGCGTCCGTAATATATGTCGTCGTAGAGACTTATCGGATGAGATTTGTATGCTTCCGTTTCGGTCTCAACTTTTACCTCTCCAAGTTCGTATTCTTCACTCTATTTTACAGCACATAGTGACTCCTAAGAAGGGTCACTCGGATGAGGTTACGAGGTTGGACGTTGCCCTATTGGATAGTCTTCTTACAGACCGTCCCATTAATCTCGGGTATATTATTTTGCGACATATGTTGAGTACTCTAGCGGTCAACCACCGCTTGCTTCCTTATGGCAGTATCATCACTAAAATACTGCGACGCTTTGAGGTGCCACTTCTTGATACTGGACATATGGAGACTCGACGGATTGGTCCCGAGGCCATGACCAGTATCGGATTCTCTAGGAAGAATGGAGTGTGGATAAAGACAAGCAACTCAAAAAACCGGGATACCTTGATTGCTGCAGAGGACGATCGGATGCTCAATGATATCTATCCTCTCGATCAGCTTCCTGACTTTAGATTAGGAGCTCTTCCTCATCCTCCGCGTCGCCATTTTGTACCTCGGCCTCCTGCTGATTCTGACCCTGAGGAGCATGCGATAGATACTGACATTCCCTCCTCTTCCGAGCTGCCTCCTGCTCCTGAGCCTTCTGCTGTTCCCGAGCAGCCATCTGCCTCTATGCCGCCTCCAGCTCCAGTTCAGCCCCCTGCTTCAGACGCAGTGCAACAGCTGATCACTGATATTCAGCGGATTTCGAAGCGCCAGCAGCTGATTCTTGATCGGTTGGACACTATTTCCCGTGACCACCAACAGCTGCGTTCTGACTTTCAAATCTTCCAGCGGCAGAGCCTTGATCAGCAGCTTGAGCTTATTGCTGGACAGCGCACTGTTCTCAACTATTTCGGCTATGATCTGGGGAGCACATCTTCTCCGCCTCTGTAGTTTCTGAGCTTTGTTTTCGCACATATATTTTACATTTTGGTTGCTAGCATTTTTATTTTTTTTGGATTTTGATGCATATGTGTGTGATGTTCTTGATGATTAGATGATTGATGATTTGTGATTGACTGATTGTTGGATATTGTAGAATTGGTTTATTTGTGGATCTTGGAGTGTTGGTATGTTTGTGGATATTGAAGTGTTATTTTGTTTTGTTCATGGAGTTGTTGGCTTGTTGAAAGAAGAAGTTGATGTTAATCTATTTTTGGAAGTGCTTTATCTCATTTTGTACTAGTGGTTTTGATCATTTTTAAGGGGAAACTCTGCCAAAATTTTTGCTTACCAAAACCGGGAAACTTCTTTACCGGATTTGCGTTTTTCTTATTCTCTCTTTTCTTTTTGATGATGAAGGGGGAGATAATTATGGTTTTTAAGATGGATTTAAAATGGGGAGATTTAAAGCAAAAATCTTTTTATTGAACATTTCTCAATTTGGCCATACAGTTAGGGGGAGCTAAACATTAATTAGAATTTATCATCATCAAAAAGGGGGAGATTGTTAACATAAATATGTTAATAATATTGATTTTGATGATAACAAATTTTAAATGTATTTTGATAAAAATATTGGAGCTTTTTCTAAATAAACGAAAGTCTTGATAATCATTCCATTCATTCTTTCATAAAAGATGGATCTTCGTATTCAAAAATGATTCTCTGAAAAATCTGTTTTAAAGTGTGATTCTGGAAATAAACGGTGAACCGTTTATTTAAAACGGTTAACCGATTAAAGGCAGAGAGCAACACATTTCCTAAACCTCTAACCGTTTACGAAAAACAGAAAATACAAAAGATGGGAAGGTTACTGGAAATTAACGGTAAACTGTTTTCTTTTAAACGGTTAACCGATTAGCACCAGAGAGCAAGATATTGCCTAAGCTCTAGCCGTTTATGTTTAACGGAAAACACCAAAGATGGGAAGGCTGCTGGAACTTAACGGTGAACCGTTTATTTTAATCGGTTAATCGATAACGTCCAGAATTGAAGGTTGTCCTCCTCTGGCATTGATTAACGAAAACTGATAAGGCTAAATTGTTGTGCAGGTTACTGGAGCCAAACGGCAAACCGTTTATTTTAAACGGTTAACCGATAATATCCAGAATCGTTACTTCACGCAAGTCCTTAACCGTTTAGTGTAAACGGATAACCAATGTTTATCTAGCAGGTCTCTGGAAGTTAACGGCGAAAGGTTAATCCTAAACGGTAAACCGTTTATTTGAAATTTGGCCCAACGGTAACTTTGACCAACCGAAACGGTTAACCGTTTATGGTTAACTGCGAACCGTTTTCTGTCCGACAGTTTGTAACGGCTAGATTTTCAGCTCCAAATATAAATAAGCTCATTCAAATTCAAAGAAGGCTGATTACAACACGACCATTTGAGCAAATATTCGAGAATACAATCTTCATAGAGCTTAGAACACTTTCTTGCTTCATCTATTCACATATTAAGCATCATTGTGTAATCTTATATATTGTGAGAGGCAAAACTGTTTGTAATCTTTTACTTTGAGTGATTGTAAGTGTTGGGATGCACTTGGGTTAAGAGATTGGGGATAATCTCTTGTTGTAAAGGTCCATTGACACCTTGGAAGTCAAGTGTAAGCATTTGAAGCCTTGGAAGTAAAGTGTCTTTATTGACAAGAGTGATATAGAAAGGTGGGAGAGATTAAATCGCATGTGTATTACGATCATGAAGAAGGCCATTTCAGAAGCATTCAGAGATTTAATGTCTGAAAATGAAACTACAGCTAAGCTACTCCTTACAGAACTTAAACAGAGATTTGTTAAGAACGAAAAGGCTAAAATAAATAACGCTCTTGACAAGCCTAATTTCAATAACGTATAAGCGCAAGGACAAGGGCAAGAAAAAGAATAAAAATAAGAAAGTTACAGATATAGCAACTCAAAAGAAACAACAAAAGAAATCGGATGATCCAGAAGCCACTAGTTGTTTCTTTTGGCGAAGCTAAAGAGCATGGTTTGGTTTATTCTGAGGTTAATTTAACTACGGTACCTAGACAAAAGTGGTGAATAGATTCTGGTGCAGCCGCTCACATTAGCGTGTCTATGCAGGGTTGCTTGAATTGCCGAAAGCCCAATGATGGTGAAAAATACATCTATGTGGATAATGGATGCACAATAGCATAAGAACTGATCATTGTTAGGTTGCATATAGATATAAGATATCCAGCAAGCGATAGCTGAGGATGCATGAGGGATTTTGCCCAATGTTGTAGTAAATGTTGTGGCAACGGGTTCTTAATTGGAAAAATAGTCAAAACCATTAAGTGAGTTTAATCACTCAACTACTCCTTTTTTATTGATTGCATCTTCGTGTTTGATTTTAGATTTCCTTTATTGCATTTTTAATTTAGTTAGTTTATTAGTTTCTTTAATTATTTTATTTTAATTTAATCTAAATTGTACTATCAGAATTACTGTAGCAAATCTGATAACATCAATCCCTGTGGAGACGATCTTTAATATTTATCATTATATTACTTGTTGTGTACACTTGCACATTGACATCTATAGCATTAGAATTCACACACCAACAGAGAATAGAGAGACCTGTATCTGATGAAATTCTCGACCCCTTAGATTTCACAGATTTTGACATCTGTGTTGGCTGTATCAAGGGGAAACAAACTAATACAAGGAGATTTGAAGCCAACAGGACTTTGAATGTCTTAGAACTTATACATATAGACATTTGTGGGCCATTTTCTTTGGCTGCTTGGAATGATCAATAATATTTTATGATGTTCATAGACGATTTTTCTAGATATGGCTATATATTTCCCCTCCATGAAAAGTTACAGTCGTTGGATATGTTCAAAAATTTTAAAACTGAAATTGAGAACCAACTCGACAAAAGAATCAAAAGCATCAAATCTGACCGTGGTGGTGAATACTATGGCAGATATGATGGTTCAGGTAAACAAAGTCCAGGATCGTTTGCTAAATTTCTAGAGGAATGCGGTATCGTCCTATAGTATACTATGCCAGCTTTACCCACTATGAATGATGTTGCTTAAAGGACACTTAAGGACATGGTGAGGAGTATGATTTGTCATTCTATCTTACCAAAATCACTCTGAGGAAAAGTGCTTAAGACTGCAGCATATATCCTCAATAGAGTTCCAATTAAAACGACTACCAAAATCCCTTACGAGCTTTGGACAGGCAAGAAGTCTAGTCTAAAGCACCTACGTGTTTGGGTTATCTAGTTGAGGCAAGGCCTTATAGGCCTAATGAGAAGAAACTGGACTCAAGGATGGTAAGTTGCTATTTTATTAGATACTTAGAATGATTCGTGGGTATAAGCTTTATGATCCCACGATTAAGTCAATTTTCGAGGGGGGAAATGATCAGTTCTTTGAGGATGTCGGGTTTGCAAGAGGAGATACGGCTAGAGACTTTGCCTTTGAAGAGGAATATGTTCATATTCCTATAAGTGTTATTGGCATTGATTAGGGTCTCACTCTTGACTTTGTTCGCTACATAATAGATCAAGACAATGTTGGAGAATTCCTCATACAAGAAGTTGTTCCAGAAAAATAAACTCTACCGCCTCAAGAATCTATGCCATTAAGCAAATCTACTAGAGAAAAGAGAAGTCCATTTCCAGAGGACTACATTGTATTTCTCCATAAACATGAGGTTGGCATCAGCGTGATGGAAGATGATACGATCAATTTCCGTCAAGTCATGGAAAGTTCTAATTGTTAGAAGTGGATTGATGCCATGAATGAGGAGATGAATTCCATAAAGAATAATGATGTATGAGATCTTATCTCATTGCCAGAATGTGCGAATTCTATGGGTTACAAATGAATATTTAAGACCAAGAGGGATTCAAAAGGCAAAGTGGAGAGGCACAAGGCACGTCTTGTCGCAAAGGGCTTTACGCAGAAAGAAAGCATTGAGTATAAAAAGACTTTCTCTATTGTTTCTTCGGAAGACTCTTTCAGGATTATAATGGCATTGGTAGCGTATTTCGATCTTGAGTTACATCAGATGGATGTAAAGACGACATTTCTCAATGGTGATATTGATGAGACGATCTAGATGGTGCAATCAGAAAACTTTGTGTCCGAAGACCCAAAAAATATGGTTTGCAAACTTAAGAAATCCATTTATAGGCTCAAACAAGCATCTCGACAATGGTATTTCAAGTTTTTTCAAGTGATCATCTCATTTGTTTTCCAAACTGGAAGGCCAACCACACAATCCTAGAGAGCAATTCAGCGTTATGGATTCAGGTACGCTTCCGCATAATTTTGCATTTGATTTTTTGTGATACAACATGAATATTTCTAGGTTATAGGTGATGGTTTTTACCAAAAGTTTTCTTATTATAACACATGCAACTTAAGTTAGCAAGAAACGATGGCTCGCTAACTCTGAAAACATATGCGTTGTTGTCCACTTTTATACGACATTTTGGTCTCTAACTTTAACTCTGAACGTCTTATCGGGTCTTCAAGTTCGTGTCCAAGTCTCTCTTTTCTTTCTACATTGAACTACTGACAATGGTGTTAGGGAAATTAAATCATTATTGGCAAAGGAATTCCACTTAAAAGGATTATTTTTTACTTTAATTTACTGTTTAAATAATCTGATCACTAGTTTTATTTATTTATTTTTGTCTACATGAAAATAAATTAAATCAGAAAATAAATATTTTATTTTCTTCACAAAAAAAAAATCATTTTTCTTCCTCTCTCTCATTTCTCAAATCCAATGAATTAAGATACGATCCTAATTACAACAATTTTGATCTTTTAAAAAAATCAGACCACGAGTTTTTAGAAATAGTCTATGGTTAGCACAACATGAAAATGATATTATTTGAAATTAATTTAAGAACGATTAGTTGATGACAACTAAAAACCTTTTTAATAATTACGGGAGTGAGAGTGAGACTAATTAGGTAACATATATTAAAATACCTTCCAATATTTACTAAGTAATAATCCACATAGAGAAGTAATTAAGGAAACAAATATTATTAAGCATTTAAATCTCACTTGCTCATATTTAGGTGTCCAAAATAAGGGTGGCAATATTTCAATCTCACTGTTTTTGTAAGTCTATCCCAAATCTAGAAAATAATTACAACACAGTCACATTATTTTAAGAAAATTCAAGTGAAGAAGAAGTTTGAAGAATCAATACTTTATAACCATTTTATTTTTTTTTTTGTAACTAAGATTTTTATTATTATTATGCTTAACCATTAAAGTTGCTTTAACATAAATTTAATTTGACTATTTTACTCTTATAAGGGTAAGTTCCATGTCACCCAAAAATTACTTCAATAACTTTTTTATTTTATAAAAATTATTTATTTCTAAATGCTTTATTAATCCTATTAGTATGATTATTGATCTTCAATTGAACTAACTAAAAAACTTAACTTTTTCCGAATCAATTTTCTTATTCTTTGATTAATTCATTAAGTAAAATTAACTTTTTAGATATGACAGAGAAAAATTTCCCGTTGATTGTACATTTCTTAGCATTGTGCAGTAAAAAAAATGTTGTTCTCTTGTTATTCATTAACTAGGAAAATTTTAATTAATTTATCTTTAACATGCTTCAATTCGTAATCTTAAGCGCTTCCTTTAGTAATCTTTAAAAGAACATAATTTTGCTTACTTCCTTTAGTAATCTTTAAAAGAACATAATTTTGCTTACATTTATATATGTATGCATACATGCACGCGTGTACATACTGGCATGTATCTTACGCCCTTTCCCCTAAAAATATTTTAATATTTTCCTTGAACCTCGTTCAAGCTTCAACCTTACAAGTAGGAAAATAATTTTTTTTTCAATTGAAAATAGTGTAATTGGATTCACTTTTGTGTGAACGTCTAGGAATTTAGATTGATTAGGTTTTAACATGAAAAATTATGATTACGAAGCTAAACCGACATCATGCATATCCATAAAGCTAGCCAAGGCCAATCATGTCAAGTTTCCCTTTATTTTCATTCTTTGTTATACAACAAACATTAGCTAGTTCTTTTATTTGTGTTTTACTTTGGTTCTATTAATATATATATTTTTTAATTTTCCTATTCTAATGAAGTAACTAGCCACGGTTTGAAGGTGACACTAATGGTTAGTGATCGATCAGTTTTCAACTCATCGTGCCACTTTTGTGGCATCAATGTGTAGTTCTAGAAATTTTGAATTTAATATTATTAATTATATTGTCGTTCAGCAACTTTTGGGCGGCTTGTTGCTATTTTGCCGGTAACAGTCTCATTGCCGTGGAAAACAATAAATCTTGTCGTCGTCAGTCATTTAGCCATCATCGGCAATAATAACAGAGCCATCAGAGCCATTAGCATGTTGATGATGTCACAGTATTTCCTTTAAAAAATTTTATGATACTATTAATTGTTTTTTAGTAATAATATATTTTATTATTTACCGATAGATAATTAATTAATTAAAATTATTTGTATTTAGTTCATATTTGATATGACTTATCTAATATCCAAAAGTACTTATTTATTTTTAAAAGATCATTTCAAAATTTTTAGAGCTATTTTGTTGTATTTTGAGCACAACTTTTAGACAATAGTTATTTTTACAAATAAGTTTTTTTTTTCTCTAGTAGGAAGTATTTAAATTTAAGGCTCCGTTTGGTACGGTTTTTAAGTAGAGCTTATTTGAATATAGTTTTAGTTAATAAAGTTTTTATAAATAGAGATTTTGCACAAAAAGTTTTGATTGTTTGGTTGTCAATAAGAGTTTTTATTAAAATTTATGAAATTACTAAATAGCCAAGTTTTTTAAAGTTATGTTATGAAAAGAATCAAAAAAAGATTGTTAAATAAGTAGATGATATTTTATATATTTTAACATTTAAAAAAAATTCAACCTCTACTCCTAAAAGCTCAAATTTTGAGTTTTTGCTAATAGAGGCAAAATAGTTTATTTAAACTTCAAAAGTTCTACTAGAAAAATAACCAAACAATAACAAAAACTATGATAAAAGCTTATGAGATTAAATAAGCACTTATTAGCATTAAATAAGTCATATCAAACAGTCACTAAGACTTTTTGGAACTAGAGCTTATAGAAATGTTTTAAAGAGTTAAGTTGTGTAAAGTACCCTCTACTTAGTTCATTTCTTTCATAACCTAACTTTCAGGAAACTTTTTTAATTAAAATAATTTTATAATTATTTATAAAGCTCTCATTAACAACTAAACAACTATAACTCTCGTCGTATTTATTGTCTCTCCACTAGGATTCTTGGCTCAAGTATCTATTCAATTAATGAAGTATACAAGGGAGCTCCTTAGACTTTTCCATATATAGAACCTGCCACAACTTCTTTGTACAAACTATTTTATACGAACATATGTGATATAAAAGTATTAGTTGGATGAAAACACTACATGACTCATATAATTATTTTTAGGGAAATTATCAGTCATATAATCTTAAATGACACCAGTATCAAATGTGCTACAACATTTTTCAAGTGTATCACTCGTATACCCTAAGTTGACAAAACACTTCTGTCGTCCACCAATCCGTTAACTGTCGTTTGCAAGTGCTGACATCATAAGGGTAATCTAGTCTTTTAAAAAAAATGATATTTCATATGATATATATTGATAAAAATGACATGTCATCACATTTATCGGATAATTGTTAATAATTGCTAAAAAAGAAAGCTACTTTCCTACTCAATATACTTCTCCAAAATTTAACCTAAATTTTTGAAGATCTACTCCTCCAAGTTCCAACTGAAATTGTTTATGGCATAATATGTATAATTGTAAATAATATGTTATTAATAATTTTTTTATGGTATAATATGAATATTTTTTACGGATAATTTTTAATAATATGTACCATTAATAATTCATATGTTTTTAATAAAAAAATGTATTGTTCATAACAAAATAAAAAAATTTGTATATTGAAAATTTACGTTAATTTTTAGGGTAAATTTATCTTTTTACCTCATTTTGAGTTTCAAGGGCGAAATAGTCAATTTACCACAATTCTATTAACTTTCTAACAGAAGTTAACGGATTGGTGGACGACAGAAGTGTTTTGTCAACTTAGGGTATACGAGTGATACACTTGAAAAGTGTTGTAACACGTTTGATAAGAGTATCATTTAAGGGTATATGACTGATAATTTCTCTTATTTTATTATTTTCTATTTTATTCAATCAATATTATTATGCCACTTTAGTTTATGTACAAAATTATTTGTACAGAAAGCTTATGATTCTAGCATTACTATTAGTAAAATAACGATACATCCAATACGATCTCCCTAAGTTTTCGGTGAATAAAATCTTATTTTCATGAATTGGTTTTACATTTTAGCAAATTTGAGGATAGATAATTAGTATAGACTCGAATAACATTTTAATTTACAAAAATATCAGATATACGTTTAAAAATTTAGCCTTTTTTGTTGCACATAATATAGCACTATTACCAAAATAAAGCTCGATGAATTAATTGGTCTTGGCTAACATTTCCAGAATGAATCTAATTTCTTTTTTATGAAGACAGTGGAAATTCCGGTGTTTTCATGTTTATGGTCATTTTTTGGATGAATTTATAAAAGGAAAGACACAAAGAATTAGTAAGGTCATGAATCTATATATCAACTCTAAGTTGTTACCTTACCATATTTTCTTTATAATTGTTAATGAATTAAATTTTTCAGAGTTTAAGATATTTCATTTAGTAACTTTACACCCATGTATTAAATATGGCAAGAATTAACTTAGCACAGATAAATTCTTGGCCTTATACTAATTAATTCCACGCGCGTTTCCTCTTATAAATTCATCACAAAATGATCATAATAAAACAGAGAAAAATCATTGTTCATTGAAAAAGAAATAAGCCAAATATATTGATTCTGTAAATGGCAGCCAAGAAAACCAGAGGGAGACAAAAGATTGAAATGAAGAAGATAGAGAATGAGGATGATAGAATGATAACTTTCTCAAAACGTAGATCAGGTATCTACAAGAAGGCCAGTGAGCTTGTCACTCTCACTGGAGCTGAGATAGGAATTGTGGTTTTCTCGCCGTCTGGGAAGCCTTTCTCATTTGGGCATCCCTCCCTGGAAGCTGTTGCTAACCGCTTCCTGGGGTCGAGCCAGGAGCATCCGAATGACAACACTCATCCGTTGGTTGAGGCTCACCGCCGGGTGAGAATCAATGAACTGAATCAGCAGCATAATGAGCTGCTACGCCAGGTGGATGAGGAAAAGGCACGGGAGAAGATCTTGAAGCAGAATAGGAAGGGGAGAGAGACTCAGCCACATTGGTGGGAAACTCCAGTTGACGAGCTCAACCATCAGGAGCTGCTTCAAATGGATGCAGCAATTGATGATCTGCACAAAACTTTTCTTGCCAAACTAAATGAAAAGACTGCTGCTGCCTCTTCCTCCATAGCACTTCCTATGTGTTTTCGTCATAAATAATGTATCTCATTTTCCTTTAAATTTGGCATTTGTCTATAGAAAATCTGATGAAGCTACAAGTCCAAATGATTGACTTGAAAATGCAAAAATGCTACCGACCGTAAATGCCTAGGATACAATTTCAGAATGCAACTTATTTTATTCCCAAAACTAGGATATAATTTGATGAAATTAATCTGTTAATTCACACAAGTAATGAACTGATTAATTCATACAAGTAATGAACTGATTGTTGGTCTATCATTTGCAGTGGTATTATCAGCTAGACAATCTAGCGCAACAAGAGAATACTATTATTTGAAACAAATTTAAAAAAGATTAATTGATGACAACAAAAAGCCATAATCATTTATGGCTACATTTATGTCGTATATAAACCCGACTATGCAATTACATCATCCTACTAGCTATTTAAACCATAATCATTATACCAAGTCGATAAATATACTCCCGAAAACAAGTGAATCATTCTAAATATGTTTGAAATTCCTCAATTTGAGATTTGATGAAGAAGAAAGGTAAGGGATTTAGTGGACAATAAAAAAGATACATAAATATATAATCTTGGATGGAAATGAAAAACCCTACCCACTAACCATTAACCCCCGCCCCAAAGAATTTTTACTCAAACTCACGTAATCGCGTATAAAGTGATTTCATGGCCAATTGGCCCATGAGGCATTTGGTTCCAAATAATTATTTGTGATACATAGGAAATAATAGATCTTCTAACTTAACATCTTAATACAAAATTCACAACCATTCATATAAATTTGAAATACATATAAATAATTTAATCTAGTAATGGTTAAAAATGGAGATTATCTTGCAGTGGCAATTATCGTATAGTTATTCACCTGCTGATACATAGAGACAATTGATGTCAAGCACTGAAAAAGAATAATTTCGGAGTGATTCATTTGTCCGAGTTTTTTAGCCACATCAACGATTGTTGGTCTATCATTTGCAGTGGTATTATCAGCTAGACAATCTAGCGCAACATGAGAATACTATTATTTGAAACAAATTTAAAAAAGATTAATTGATGACAACAAAAAGCCATGAAGTTTTAGTAAGTACAGACGTTCAAGAGTAGGTGTGAGACTAATTAGGTAACAAATTTAAAAAATTCCAATATTGGCAATATATATATATATATTTAAATGTTTGCATTTGTCAGTAGGTGTTTCAAATTAAAATGAGGGCATTTTTTAGTTGGGTCCTTGTTTTTCGGAAAGAACTTAAAATCCATAAAAGTTTTAAAAATGTATTATTTATGTAATACCCAAAAATCAAGTGAGCAATTATTAGAATTATTTTGATTATATTGTTGTGATTATTGATTTACTTTCTTAGTTGATTTTTTTATTACGTTATTATTGTTGTTGTTGCTATTTGTTACTATATTAATAGTAGTGTTATTATTAATAATGTATTACTGCTTGGACATTTCGGTATCGGCCGAGGATTGTCATTGGGCCAAGTTTTATTTGTTTTATGTGCAGTTTACCCAAGCCCGCTAGCAAAATAACTAATTATAAATAGTAAAAGAAAACGAGAGCTCGCCCCTCTGCGTCGGCCGTTTGAGATTGGAGAGAGACGGGGAAAAGAATTTTCTTGGCTTTTATCATTGAAGTACAAAAATTATTGGGTAATTGTGGAGGCGCTTAAGGTATGGATTTCTATGACATTGAGGGCTAGTCAGTAACTTCTACTGCTATTAAAAAGGAAATATCAAGATGTTTAAGATTATGGGAAATAGTTCCTTAATTATATATATATATATATATGATGATATTGATGGGAGCTCAATTTTGATGTTAGGTTATGATGGTTAGTTTACTAGGTTAAGTTTATTGTTGTAACGACCTAGAGGTAAATAAATGAGACTCTAGACTACGATCATGGCGAATATATACATTTGTGTATCACTTTATCCATTTGCATAATCAATGTATGAAAGATTTTTCTTTAATACTAATGCTGCAATGATCTGTGGGAAAAATTACCCATTCTTTTTTTTTTTTATCTGGTGCACTTGAGTTGCCATTCTTAACAAAATGAAGTTTTATATATTTCAGCTTGAGCTGATTTCTTCACGGCAAACTTGTTATTGAGTGCTCGTTCATTTATATCGTTATGAAGGGTATGCAAGACATTTTAGGAGATGTAATCATTTTTTAATAATGTAAAGTTTATAATTTCTTACTTTCTAATATTTTGTGTTTATTTTTAAGTGAACATTTCCTTTATCACTTTCAGGTGTCTATTGTGTTTGTAAGATTTGTTGGTTTTGTTCGACAGTTTTACTGGCGCTGCTGGATATTTTGTGTTTGCTAGATGTTGTTGGCTATGGGCGATGCGTGGGATGTTGCTAGGTGCTAGTGATTTACTTTTAGTATATCAGTTTTATGGTTTGATGAGCAATTTATTTTGTGTAATGGATCATCAGTTTAGGTACTTTTTAGCAAATTTTTTTTAGCACATAATATTTATTTTGGTACTTTAATTTTTGGTTATAGTTGATGGTTGAATTTGACAGAACTATTTGTGAGCAATGCAATGGTTTGCTATATTTATATTAAATTGCATTTGCAAATTTTTTATTTCTTTTATTTTTTAAATTTGACTATAGTGTTAGTCTTTTGATGGTGCTATTGTAATACACAATTTTTTTTTAAAAATTCCATAGTTGATTATTCTTGTGATTCTGTTGTTTTAGTATTTGTCTAATAGCCTATTGATTGAATTCACCGACAACAAAATCACCGAAACTAAATTATAGTGTCAGTATTTACTGAGTACAAATTCGGTGATCCTAAAACTCAATGTCAGCTAAACATATCGCCGACACTATTTAGACGTCAGTGAAGGCCATTTCTTTCTAATGGTGTTTGAAATTTTACATTTGATGGCATCGATTATAATGCCTTTCAACCACTACCGATCAGCGGCAATATTATATTGACCTACAACTTTTGAGAGACATGTTGCCTACATTATGCTGCTATTTGCCAATAAAAGTCTCACTGTCGTGTAGATCTATAAATCTTGGGCCAACGGTACAATACCCGCATGTATCACATACATGCGGGTAATAAAAAAATTAAAAAATATGGCCATTGTTTGGCTGTCACTTGGCAGCCAAACAAAAAAAAAAAATTTGGAACAACCTGTAAAGAGCAACCGGTTGCTCCTTAAATTAATATTAAATTATGAAATAATTTAATAAATAAATATAATAAATAAAAGAATAATTATTTTAATAATAAAGGCAACATAATAATAAAAAATTAGTTTTATAATAATTAAAAATTAGTTTCAAGTTTAATGGTAGTTGTTTCATGTTTATTAGTCCATTAATCGAGGTTGCAAGTTAATGATCCTAAGTTTCATGTTCATTGCCTTCAGTTTCAAGTCCATTGCCCTCAGTTTCAAGTTAATTTGATTTCAAATTTAATGGTCCCAGTTTCAAGTTAATGATAGGTGTTTCATGTTTATTGGTCCATTAATTGCATGATTTTTTGGGATTGCAAGTAAATGATCTTAAGTTCCATGTTTATTGCTCTAAGTTTTAAGTTTCTTTGGTTTCAAGTTTAATGGTCTCAATTTCAAGTTAATGGTAGGTGTTTCATGTTTATTGGTCCATTAATTGCATGATTTTTGGGGTTGCAAGTTAATGATCCCAAGTTTCATGTTCATTGCTCTAAGTTTCAAGTTCCTTTGATTTCTAGTTTAATGGTCCTAGTTTCAAGTTAATGGTAAGTGTTTCATGTTTATTGGTTCATTAATCGGGGGTTACAAGTTAATGATCTGAAGTTTCATGTTCATTGCCCCCAGTTTCAAATTCATTGCCCTCAGTTTCAAGTTCATTTGGTTTCTAGTTTATTGGTCCTAGTTTCAAGTTAATGGTAGGTGTTTCATGTTTATTAGTCCATTAAACAGAGTTGCAAGTTAACGATCCTAAGTTTCATATTCATTACCCTCAGTTTCAAGTTCATTTAGTTTCAAGTTTAATGGTCCCAATTTCAAGTTAATGGTAGGTGTTTCATATTTATTGGTCCATTAATTGGGGTTGCGAGTTAATGATCCTAAGTTTCATATTCATTGCCTTCAGTTGCAAGTTCATTACCCTCAATTTCAAGTTAATTTGGTTTCAAATTTAATGGTCTCAGTTTCAAGTTAATGGTAGGTGTTTCATATTTATTGGTCCATTAATCGGGGTTGGAAGTTAATGATCCTAAGTTTCATGTTCATTGCCCTCAGTTTTAAATTCATTTGGTTTCAAGTTTAATGATCTCGGTTTCAAGTTAATGGTAAGTGTTTCATGTTTATTAGTCCATTAATTGCATGATTTTCGGGGTTGTAAGTTAATGATCCCAAGTTCCATGTTCATTGCCCTCAGTTTTAAGTTCATTTAGTTTTAAGTTTAATGGTCCCAGTTTCAAGTTAATGGTAGGTGTTTCATGTTTATTGTTCCATAAATTGCATGATTTTCGGGGTTGCAAGTTAATGATCTCAAGTTCCATGTTCATTGCACTAAGTTTCAAGTTTAATGGTCTCAGTTTCAAGTTAATGGTAGGTGTTTCATATTTAGTGGTCCATTAATCAGGGTTGCAAGTTAATGATCCTCAGTTTCAAGTTCCTTGCCCTCAGTTTCAAGTTCATTACCCTCAGTTTGAAGTTCATTTGGTTTCAAGTTTAATGATTAAGTTTCAAGTTAATGATAGGTGTTTCATGTTTATTGGTCTCATGTTTCATGTTAACCAGTTTTTCAGGTTTCCATTTCTTTCATATTTAATAATAATAATAAATCTCAGCCATTCGATCTACTCCAATTTAATCCAATGGCTATTGTTTTTTGCATCTATGAGATACATGCATGTACTGTAGCCGCGCCCATAAATCTTGTAGCCACCGACCCTCACCAGCAATAATAATAGAGCCATTAATGGTGTTGATGATGTCACGATACTTTTCTTCAAAAGTTTTTGATACTATTAATAATTGAATTTTAGTAATAATATATTTCATTATTTACTAATAGCTTAATAATTAATTAAATTCATTTCGCAAATTATATGTTTTTAAACAAATAAAAAATTAGGTAGTATTTTGAGATAAAATAATAAGTATTGTCAACGTATATACGGTCTCCAGTTAAATTCTTGACTCATGTTTATCATGACAAAAATTGAATTAATAAATTAATCCTAAAACTAAAATAATAACAAAAGCATTACCAAATTAATCCTAAAAAAATAATATCAAGAAAAATTGATACTATTTTTTTTCCTTTAATTTTAAGGCTAATTTGATAAATTCACAAATGTGACAAATTCACATTTTGTTTCTTTTCTTTAGCATGTCCAAGAATATAATTGTAAGGATATTATTGTAAATGTAAGGAAAAAATAAGTGTAAGAGTGTAATATAATTAACAAGTGTATCTTGATGTATTTTTTAAAGTATAGAAACTAAATGGACGCTTAAATCAAAATATAATGATTAAACGAGCATTTTTCCTTTCCTAAAATGTATATATACTCATATGTTTCTAGATTCAAATATGCATGTTTGATTGGAAGAAATGGGAGGAGAGGAGAGAAATGAAAAGGAGAGAGAGAGAGAGAAAATGAGAGAAGAAGAGTATCAATATCAATTTCATTATTTGGTTTGGCATAGAATCCATATCTTTTCCCCTTATTTCTTTCCCCTCTTCTCCTTTCCTTTCCTCTCTTCTCCTTTCATTTTTTCAATTATTTAACTAGTCAATTACACACCTATATTTCACATTAATGGTTTAAAGCTCATTTTATCATAGTTTCTTAATTATTATATGTTTACAATGTTAAAAATTAACCCGTTTGCTCAATAATTACAATACATTTAACACCATAAAACTTGAATGTTTTTCACATTATTTATCACTTTTATTATTCCCCTACACACATATATCCCCCACTTTGAGTTTTTGTTTTTTTTTTCTTTTTTGGGTCCTTTTTTGCTTTCAGCACAATATTCATAAATTGGTGTACAAGCTTTTTACTCTCAAGATCCATTATCTACAATTAAATTTTCAAAAATTAAGTTCAACGACGAGTTACAATAGCACAGCACCCTCCATTAAGCAACGATTTTCTGACATTCACCTTAGTCAGCTGAAAAAATCCTTAATGACATAATTTTTCTTTTTTTCTAATAGTGAAAAGAAGAAGACAAGTCAATTAAATCTGATTAAAATGCCATAATGTTATTTTTTCTAATAGTGAAATTTAGCCAAAAACTTGAATGAAACAAATTTGAATTAACAATAATGACCTAAGTGATGTATTTTAAAGATTTTTAATTTCGAAATTTCTTTCTACAAACAACAAGGACTCATAAAAAATGACCTTAAAATCATCATAGATTTAGTTCAAATCAAAATCACAATCAATATATATTTGTGTCGTTTGCTCATTTTTAATTTTCTTTTTTAAAAGAAAAAGGTTTGGGTAAAGGTTAAATCAATTTTTTGATCTTCTACTGTAAAACCTCTATAATTTAATACTTGATAAATTTGTAACATTTATTATAGTAGAATCTCGATAAATTAATACTTGATAAATTGATAATATTGATTAAATAATAGTTTTGTCGGTCCTGATGATGCTAACATGGTAAATAATAATTTGATAAAGTTATTAGACAATAAAATTTTTAAAAAATCTTTATTAGACAATAAAATTTAAAAAAAATCATTTTTTCTACAAGACAAAATTAATGCATAAATTAATAATTATTAAAAGTTCTTTTTGATAAAAATTTAAAACTAAATACATAAGATATGTGTATGATTTTCTTTGTTATACTAGCATAATGCTTTATGTATTTCATTGGTCATTGATTTGAAAAGACTTTTTCGAGGCAACATATTAAGCTAATCTCTCCCTTATTTCTCTTAATATAGTATATTGTGATCCAGTCAATGTAATTCAGTAAAAAAATTATCAAATGACATAATCATTCAATAAAAATCGTATCATACAGCTTAATAAAATCACTACAGTCTTTAGGAAAGATTGTCAGTTTCCCCTACTGCAATCAATTTATACCACTTACCCCCTACGAGTTTGACAACATCCAAAGACCACACATCACGAAATATTTGTAAGATAAGAGGGATAACTTAGTCATTGTTTTGATAATTTATCTTTTGAATATAAAATATATATTTATTATAAGAAAAACGTTTAAAAAATAATAATAATACAAGGGAAATATCTTGTTATCAATTTTTTATTCACACTGAAACATATGGTTCTTATTTTTAATTCTTAATTTTTCTATTTTAATTTCAATTTATATGTTTCATTTAATTTATAATAAATATGAATAAAAGCGTATTTGAAAATAAGCGCAAAACTTTAAAATTATACTATTAGAGGGGTTATTGGCTATTATGAAAACAGTAAGGGGACAATTTGGTATATATTGATTGTAGTAAGGGGAAAACTAACAATCCCATCATTCTTTAATTATACTACATATACATTCCGAAAGTTCTTATTATGAACGTAATATCATCTTTATAAATTAATAATTATTAATTTTATATATATTAATTTTCGCTAAATTAATAGATTTTTCATAGTCCCAAGGTAGTTAATTTATCAAGTATCTATTGTATATAATAATTTTTTGCAGTCTCACTTGGGCCAAAGGGTTAAATTAATAATTTTGATAAATTAATAAGATAATATTTAAAAAAAAAACCCTTATACAACTCTGTGGTCCGATTCATATCACAAACTAATAATTTGCTAAAATTACAAATGCTTTTACAATATTTTATTAAATAATATATGATTCTATTATTACTTAGTTTTCTTCTTCAAGTTTAAATATAGTTTGATCTTATCTCTAATTTTGTCTGCTACTTCTAGAAGTTCCAAGATTGAATTCCAATATTTTATTTTATTAAATAAAATATGATTCTATTATTACTTAGTTTTCTTTTACAATATTGTGTTAATTTAATTTATATTTAGTAGATTAATTCATTTTTTATTGATTAGACTAGTAAAATAAAATGAATTTTTAGTTGAATAAAATGTATGTTCATTGAATTGTATACATGCTTTATAAATTAATAATTAATTAATAATTTATCAATTAATTAATACATCTTTAAATTAATAATTTTTTATGGTTTCAAATTATTAATTTATAGGGGTTCTACTGTGGCAGCCAATTAAATAAAACTATTTGAAAACCACTAACTCACTGATGGTTGTCGAAGCCAGCAAAAATAAATACATACTCTAAATAAATTGTGTATAGTAATTTAGCAGGGTCGTGTCCACAGAGATCGGTAATATTTAAATCCTTTTAAAATGTAAAATACAAAATGAGGGAATTGTTGACAATAATAAAAATCAAATTAAAATAACAAGAATGCAAATTAAAATTATAATTCAAATTAGGGAAAGCTCTGGTTGAAGGAATTAACTCAGCTTGATTCGACTACTGATCATTGATTCAAATATAAATCATTACTACTTATGAATAGACTGGTTATAACTACTGAGACCCTCTAATAGCCAATCTCTCCTTAACTAGTCGATAACCAAGGTACGACCGTTGGCTATTTCCCTAATCAATAGACAACCCTAGATACGATCATAGGATTTAATCAATTAACAGCCTGAAAAATCAGAGAGACCCAAATCCTAATAAATAAACACATACAATGGTTTATTTAAATTAGATTGTTTATTCTTATAACACAACTCACTGCTATGTTATTTGTCACAAACATTAAAATCTTCATACAATGAATCCTTTAATTGACAATAGATTAAGTTGATAATTAAATAGTGGCCAGTTATCTAATTAACAAACATACTCATGAAAATAATTAAGAGAATAAATAAATACCCAAAAAGCAATAAAACAATTAAGGCATAAGAAAGATCTCACAGTAGTGATGAATCAAAGCTTCATTAACCTTCAACCAGAATAATAGGTTTAGTTCTTCATAGAGAGAAGAGAAAAATTTAGATCTAAGGTTTCTTTCTTTTCCCCAATGTGTCCTTCTTCACAATAGATTCCTCCCTTAAATACTCTCTCTCTCTTCTCCTCTAAAGTTCTTTTTAAAATAAAATACTAATATCTGAAATATTAAATTCGTAATTACAAAAATACAAAACATGTTAAACTAAAAACTACAGGTCCGTAATTGACAACACGCGCTCACGCCTTATCAACAAAGTTCTTCTGACGCTCATAATTTCTCCAAGAGAACAATTATCCTTAAACATCATCTTGTAGCTCAATTTTAGCACCAATCAATAGAATTGCACCTACAAAAATAAAACAGAAGTAAATCACTATTATTAAGTGCAAAACATCGATATTAAGGGAAGTAAACAATGTAAAACTAGTGCATAAATTGCACTCTAACAAATTCCCCCACACCAAGATGATGTTTGTCCTCAAGCATATAACTCAAGACTAATCCCAAATCTCCACTCAATTCTCATTTCAACTCATCCAAAAACAATCTTAAGCAAGCATACCTCAAGAATTTAAGTCGATCAACATTCGAAAGACAGATTTTAAAGCATAGGATCTCATAAACTAATATAAAAGAAAAACATTCAACCACCAAGAAGATTCATTCAAAATTCAAGTGCAACAAGATTTAATAGCCCTCTCATTGACTTCACTCCATGCACTCAAAGTGTTTAGGGTATCATTTATGCACTCAAATCAAATCAAAGAATGCTATTACCATAAGCTTGCTCATATATCACATCTCAATCCACAAAACATGAATAAAATGCAAAAATCTAAGGGTCTTAAGAAGGTTGTAATGGGGTTAAATAGGTTAAATGAAAAAGAAAGGTCTATGAAAGAAAAAGAGATCAAAATGAGAAGAATGAACTCATTGAATGAACTTATGATATCAAAATGCTTATTTCTACTCAAGTTGCTAAGAATGTAACATTTTTTTTCGATTTTTTTTCTTTTTTTTTTGTTTTGTTTTTTTTTTTAATCAAACAAAAGAACGAACCTTGCACAATTTAATTCAAGCATAATGCTTGTTGATCTAATTGAGAAACTTTAATATAAGGTAGAAAAAGCAACAAAATATATACAAAATATATCCACACAATGAGTCCAAAAATCTCCTTAAATTGAGGCTCAAAAAAGAAGAAAAATGGTTAAGTAGACGGAGAGAATTAGATGGGTAATGGTTAAGGCTCAAACAAAGATAACAAATAAAGGTTTTCGGGTGGAGAAAAAGAAGAAAAATGTGAGAATAGAAAAATGTAAAGTGGTTGCCCTTATCATTTTAATGCATAAAATCCTGTAATGCGGCTTCAACATGCATAATAAAGCAAGTTCTAGAATAAACAAACTAAGATTGATATTCATATAACAAACATAATTAGAGCAAAGTGGTTGCTCATAGGCTCAAATCCTCACAAAGTTAATAAATTTGCCATCAAATCATATACACTCTTCAAATGAATCAACCATCAATAGTGGTGTAGAATGAGAAGAAGGTATGAGTGATATATAAAAGGAAAGGTAAAAAGGATAATAAGCGAGAAAGATGTATGTAGTAATAAAAAAATGAAAGTTAAAATGTGAGTGATGAAAGAATATGGTAAAATAAAAATAGATATGAATAATTTGAGATAGATGGGAAAAGAGTAGTGAGAAAGAAAAGAAAAGAAAAGAAAAATAATAATATATATGAAACATACTAACTCCAAAATCATTTAGGGATAAGTAGAGTGAAAATAATACTTCCAGACATCAATAATGCACAAATCACTCCCCCACACCAAGAACTTACATTGTCCCCAATGTAAGATAATCAAAGCTCACATAAAAATTAAAAGGTAAGGATAAAATATTAAAGGCAAAAACTTCTCTGAATTGTGAGTTTTGATCCACATAACGTCTATGGGCTTGGCAGAAATGGTGGGATAAATCCCACACTCTCGAAGTATGCGGCCAAATTCTGCTCCATCCTGTTCAGCTTGTGCTCCATTTTCTCTAATTGAATGCTCAAAGGTGGTGCGGATGTAGAAGGAATAGTTGGTGAGGCAGCAGTTTTGTCGTCAAACTCGTCATCAGAGGTAGCACCACTCCTAGCATAAAGCTTATTTGGAAGTTGAGTGGGTCCTGGTTGAGTAAACTGAAATCTCCCCTTCTTGAATTCGACTACACCTGTTCTTTCAAACACAGACATACCCAAAAATTCCTTTTTCCAAGCAGGATGCAAATCATTATTGTCATGATCAAGCACACATAAGTTTATAGCTAACAGAGTAACGTATGGACCAAGAAATAAAGTCCTATACCATTTAAGCACACTTTGAAATTGATCTGCTAACCAAAAACCTAAATTAGGTCTCACATCATTTAACATGCACTAGATAAAATAAAACTCAGTTTTAGAGAACACTCCCGAGTGATCTTTCTTCCCTAAAAAATTATATGCTAAGAACCGATGCACACATTTCAAAACAAGATCACGTAAGAAAGAACTCTTTGATTTACTCGGGTCATAGGCATTGTGATCAATAGATAAATTACGCCAAAGACCATAAGGCTCAAAATTTTTGCTAAAGTCACAAATTGCTCCTAAATATGCATCACTAGAAGAATAATCATCATCAATGAATCCTAAAGCTAGGTTAAAATCTGTGATAGATTATGAAAAATTTCGTCCCATTAACCTAAACTTTAGAACATCCGGAGTATGCAAAGTAAAATCATTCGGTATAGTAAATTGAAAAGTACCATAGAACTCCCTAATCAACTCAACATAACCCAAACAATCAACATCAACAAATTTACGCAAACCAATCTTATCTATCAAAGAATCAAAATTATCCTTAACATTCAATTTTTCAAGAGTCGAGTAATGAATATACTTAGCTGGAAGTATTTTTCGCTTCGAAATATCTTTGTACCTTTCTTTCTCTTGTTGAGTCGTGAATGTGAGGCACCCTCCGAGATTGGATTCCGCAAGTGGCAAAACACTCATGCCTTTACCATGTTTCGATCTTTGTCTTATGGCTTGGCGTGAATCTGAAACTGTGTTCCATGGAACTGTAGTGGGAGCGGCAATCTTAGATTGCTTTGCGACGGGTGTCTTTTTAGATGACTTGGAAGTTGATACTTTCCTCTTCAGCATTGTTACAATAATTTCACTCACGGATTTCGATTCACACAGCTGGAATGCAGGGCGTGGGCTGGTTGCGGATGATTGCTGCTCAACTGGAGCTTGCAGGTACACGGCTGCTGGTTCAGGTTGCTCGCGGATGGTTGTACTGCACGGGTTGGAGCTGGTTGCCCGCGTGGGCTGGTTTCGGATGTTCGCTGTTGGGCTGATATTGGTTGCTTGCGCGGCTGATTGCGGCACGGAGCTGCGCGCGGGATGCTGGTGCTGCGAGACACAGGATGCTGGTGCTGCGCTCGTGGGATGGTGCTCGATACTGGTGCTGCGCATGTGCAGGGCTGGTTGCTGCGGGCGATGCTTGCTAGTTCAGGCGGGTTGGTTTGATGCTGGTGTGCTGCAAGCGGCTGGAGAAGAAAACAAGTTTTGAAAAATTAAGGATTTTGTGAACAGTGAATTTTTTTCTTTTTTTTAAAAAAAAATAATAATAAATAAATAAAGTTATTTTTTTTAAATGATGAATCACTTGAGACACTAAAAATTTCAGAAGTACTTTTTTAATAAACATGTGGGCACGCCTTAAAACCATTTTACTTTAAAATCACAGAAGTACTTATTAGTTAAAACGTGGGCACGCCTTACCAAAAATTTTCTTTTAGCCAAAATAAGCAAAAAATTATTTAAACAATCTAACTCAAAATTAAAAACAAAAGATATAACAAAAATCAAAATAAATAAATCCTTTGGGTTGCCTCCCAAAAAGCGTCTTTGTTTTATGTCTTTGGCTAAACACATTCATGCATCAATCCCTATAAATGGGACTCTCGAGAGCCACATCCTCCATAATATTCACCGAAAAACCTTCATAAAAAGGTTTTAAGCGTTGACCATTAACCTTAAAAACTTTGCCAGAGGTCGACTTCGAATCTCAACTGCACCATGAGGAAAAACATTAGTAACAATAAAAGGTCCAACCCAGCAAGAACGTAATTTACCCGAAAAAAGTTTAAGCTTAGAATGAAAAAGAAGAACTTTTTGACCAACAGAGAACTCCTTTCTCAAAATCATTCTGTCATGTCTTCGTCTTTTCCTTGTAAAAAACTTCCTGCACTATAGGGTTAATAACATCCACAGAAAATACCGAATGTTCCTCATTAGGATATTTAATGGCATAATTCATATTGAATTCTATAACCTCTCCATCAAACTCCATAGTGAGAGTCCCTTTATGTACATCTATTTTAAACCTAACAGTTTTAAGAAAAGGTCTTCCTAGCAAAATTGGGACAGAATTAGAGGAGTTATCCTCTTCCATATCAAGTACATAAAAATCAGCCGAAAAAACCAACTCATTAACTTGTACTAAGACATCTTCTAATACCCCATCAGGATATGCATTAGACCTATCAGCTAGTTGAATTATCACGCCAGTGTCTTTTAATGGACCAACATTCAAAGATGAATAAATGGAATGAGACATGACATTAATAGAAGCTCCTAGATCTAACATAGCCTTTTTAACTCTAACACTACTAATTTTACAAGGGATAGTAAACATACATGGATCATTGCACTTAGGAGGTAGTTTCTTTTGGAGAGCTGTTGAAACATTCTCTCCCATGTGAACTTTTTCATCTCCTCTTAATTTTCTCTTGGAGGTGCACAATTCCTTAAGGACTTTAGCATATCGAGGTATTTGTTTTATAGCATCTAATAAAGGAATATTTACCTTAACCTTGCGAAATATCTCAAGGATGTCTTTCTCTTGTTCCTCCTTCTTGGATTTTACAAACCGGCTTGGAAAAGGAGGAGGTATCACAATAGTTAGGGGTTTCGCTCTGGTGGGTTGCGCATCTTAAGATTTAGGCATCTATTCATTCTTCTCAAGCTTATCTTCTACATGCTTTGTCACTTTCTTACTAGGCTCTTGCAACTCCTTCCCACTTTTAAGGATGACAACACTAACATTTTGCTTTGGATTCACCTAAGATCGTAAAGGTAATCTCCTTAATACTTGAGACCCCAGACGGCTCACTGTAGCCTCCAATTGACTCATTTGGCTCTCCAAATTCTGAATGCTTGTTGTAGTTGCATGCTGAAATTGTTGAGTGTTAGTCGCAAGTGATTTAACAATTTCTTCAAGAGATATACCTGACTTGGAGTTTGACTGTGGTGGTGCTAGTTGTCTTGGTGGATACTGTTGTGGGAATCCTAACGGCCTAACTCCATAGCTGAAGTTGGGATGATCTTTCCATCCCGGATTGTATGTTTGTGCATAAGGATCATACCTCCTTTGAGGCATGCCTGGAAATCCTCCAACTGCATTGGCTTGTTCAACGGGTTCTTCTTGAAGTATAGAACATATATCAGTTGAATGACCCATATTGAAACAAATGCCATAAGTCTTTACCTGTTGCACATTACCTACAACAAACTTTTCCACAAGAGAAGTAAGTTTATTTAAACGTTGTTCAACAGAAGAAATATTTACCTCATTCACCGTTCTTGAAGTGGCATCTTGCCTGCTGCCAAATTATTGTGCGTTGGTAGCCATATTTGAGATCAACTCCCTTACTTGAGTAGGGGTCTTGTTCACCAACACACCTCCACTAGCAGCATCTATCATACTCCTATCCATTAATGATAGTCCTTCGTAAAAACATTGAATAAGAAGTTGATTAGAAATCTAATGCTAAGGACAGCTGGCACACAATTGTTTGAATCGCTCCCAATACTCATACAAAGTCTCCCCAGAAAGTTGTCTGATCCCACAAATATCTTTTCTGATGTTGGCAGCTCTTGAAGCAGGAAAGTATTTCTCAAGGAACTGCTTCTTCAAACCATTCCACGTTGTAATCGATCCAGGAGGCAAGTAATACAACCAATCTTTAGCTAGTCCATCTAAAGAGAAAGGAAAAGCACGCAACTTAATCTGCTCTTCAGTCACACCTTATGGCCTCATACTTGAACACACAACATGAAACTCCTTAAGATGTTTATGAGGATCTTCACCTGCAAAACCATGAAACTTGGGTAACAAATGAATAAGACCAGACTTTAATTCAAAATTTACCTCCAAGTCTACATATTGAATGCAGAGTGGCTGCTAATTCAAGCCTAGATCAGCTAACTCTCTAAGAGTTTTTTCTACAGGTGCAGCTCTATCCATCACTTGTTCTTCTAAATCGCTAGATGATTCAACTAAATCAGGCACCGTATCTGTTTCAGAAAGCAAAGACGATGAGGATCGTTGCTTAGCTCGCTTCGTTTGCTGTCTCAGCTAGCGATCTATCTTCTCAATTTCAGGATCAAACGAAAGTGTACCTCTATGAGAAGAACGAACCATACACCAAGTAAAACATAAAAAGGATTAAATAAACGACACCAATCCCCGGCAACGACGCCAAAATTTGATGGTTGTCGAAGCCAGCAAAAATAAATACCTACTCTAAATAAATTATGTATAGTAATTGAGCTGGGTCGTGTCCACAGAGATCGATAATTATTTAAATCATTTTAAAATGTAAAATACAAAATGGGGGAATTGTTGACAATAATAAAAATCAAATTAAAATAACAAGAATGCAAATTAAAATTGTAATTCAAATTAGGGAAAGCTTTGGTTGAAGGAATTAACTCAGCTTGATTCGACTACTGATCAATTATTCAAATATAAATCATTACTACTTATAAATAGACCGGTTATAGCTACTGAGACCCTCTAATAGCCAATCTCTCCTTAACTAGTCGATAACCAAGGTACGACCGTTGGTTATTTCCCTAATCAATAGACAACCCTAGATACGATTATAGGATTTAATCAATTGACAACCTGAAAAACCAAAGAGACCCAAATCCTAATCAACAAACACATACGATGGTTCATTTAAATTAGATTGTTTATTCTCATAACACAACTCACTACTATGTTATTTGTCACAAACATTAAAATCTTCATACGATGAATCCTTTAATTGACAATAGATTAAGTTGATAATTAAATAGTGGCCGATTATCTAATTAACAAACATACTCATGAAAATAATTAAGAGAATAAACAAATACCCAAAAAGTAATAAAACAATTAAAGCATAAGAAAGATCTCACAATAGTGATGAATCAAAGCTTCATTAACCTTCAACCAGAATAATAGGTTAAGTTCTTCATATAGAGAAGAAAAAAATTTAGATCTAGGGTTTCTTTCTTTTCCCTAAAGTGTCCTTCTTCACAATAGATTCCTCCCTTAAATACTCTCTCTCTCTTCTCCTCTAGAGTTCTTTTTAAAATAAAATACTAATATCTGAAATATTAAATTCGTAATTACAAAAATATAAAACACGTTAAACTAAAAACTGCAGGTCCGTAGTTGACAACACGCGCCCATGCCTTATCAACAAAGTTCTTCTGAAGCTCATAATTTCTCCAAGAGAACAATCATCCTTAAACATCATCTTGTAGCTCAATTTTAGCACCAATCAATAGAATTGCACCTACAAAAATAAAACACAAGTAAATCACTATTATTAAGTGCAAAACATCGATATTAAGGGAAGTAAACAATGCAAAACTAGTGCATAAATTGCACTCTAACACTCACCCCAAGGGCAATTGCTGTCTTTGCCTATTTATTAGGTAAAATTAGCTAGATATGCTCAGATTTTTCATAATTAATGTTGTTGTTCTCCAATTCTTAAAAATTTAAGTAAATTTGAATTCATTTATCTACAACATGATTAAATAAGTAATCTCGAGAGCTTGAGATAGTAATCTTTTTAAAAAGTATAACTAAATTTACATTTATATATGTATTTACACTTGCACGCGATCACGCGCAAGGGTGTATTTTACGCACTATTCCCTATAAATGTCTTGAAATTTTCGTTCACCCTTGTTCAAGCTTTAAATTAAATAAGTAGAAGAAAAATAAAGAGAAAAATCTTTTTTTTTTTGTTGCATTGAAAAGAGGGTAATTGGTGTTGAGCCTTAACAAGAGAGTGATTGTTATCATTTGGTGACTGTTTCAATCCCAAGAAGCAGTTTACAACAACTTTAATGGAAGTGTGACCAAAGGAGTAAGGCTTGCTAGATGGTAAACCACCACAATGCCAATCTCAGCGCTAGTGAGAGCGAGAAGCTCACTACCCTTCTTGTAGAGCCTAAATCAATGTTTAGAGAATGTGATCATTCTGTCATCCCTATTTTCGCTCTTCATCTCAATCTTTAACTTCTCCAAAAGATTGAGATGAAGAGGATTGAAAATGAGGTAACAAGGGGATTACATTGTCCAAATGTAGATTCAAGATCTACAAGAAGGCAGATGAGCTTGTCACCCTCATGGGCACTAGGATCAGCATTGCGTGCTTGTTACTGTCATTGATGTAATAGTTATACGCTCAATAAAAATTTATTATTAATCTTCCTAACAAAGCTTTGTTAGCAAATTTTGGCCTTGAAAGATAACAATAATTATTTACCATATTTCTACATGAAGGTAAATAATTTAATGGTCAAGTAAGTATAGGCATGCTTTCCCATCGGATAGCCTACAAAGTGGTACTAGATTATCGTTATGATAAACTAAATGTATTTATGGTTTTTTTCATTTTAGATTATTTATTGTGAACATTATTTGTTTCAAAGTGTTTATGCATGTATGTCTTATTTTTTAGAAAATGTCTTCCATCAACCTATTATTAATTATCTTTATTAAAAATAAACTTATTTGCGAAAATTATCTAGATTGGAAAAGTAATCTATTTAATATTCTCACTACTAAAGGTTGCAAATATATTTCAACCTAACAATGCCCCTCAAAACTAACATTATACGATTATAGAAACTAGAGGGAGCCTTAAAAGAAATGGTACGAAGCTAACAAAATGGCCAATCGCTATATATTGGCCTTGATTTCTATGGAACTGTAGAACAAGCATCAGTGCAAGGAAACAACCACTGAAATATTAGCCAATCTCCATAAGATGTTTGGGCAAAATACTCATTTTATCATAGAAGTGGTGTTAAAATGTGCTACTGACACCAAGATGGAAAAGGGCACAAGCGTTTGTGATTATGTCCTCAAAATGATGGACTATTTAAATAAAGTTGAGATTCATGGTGTTTGAATCGATGATAAAACAAAGATTAACATGGCGATTGAATCTTTGCCTGATATATTTGAAGAGTTTAAGGTCAATTATATTTTAACCAATAAAGATATGACCTTAATTGAATTGATGCATGAACTACATGCTATAGAAGATTTTTATCATGGAAAAAAATTCTTGAAAAAGGATTCTCTTCAAGGCCTAAATCAAAAGACTAGGATAAGCAAGAGAGAATTGGGATAAGAAAACTATCTGGTAAAAGAGATGGTAAGCCAAATGGCAAGTGCCACAAATATAGACAGAAGAGTCACTAGAAAAAAGATTACCCTAAGATTATAAAAATTGAGTACATGAAATCTTTAAGTTTCCTAATTAATTAGATTTCAATTGATTCATGCGATAGTAAATTCTGATGTAACTAATCTTATTTGTGATTCATTTTCTTAGTTTTAGGAAACTAAGAGACTCAATGAAGAAAGCATTAAACTGCAGTTGAGAACATGCTAGTTTATATCAGTTGAGAAGACTTTATCAATTTCATGAGACTTTAGATTCTGATAATTGTTCTTATGTTCCAAACATTAAGGAAATTTAATTTTAGTGGCTTGTTTATAATAATATAAGTACACTGTTATATTTGGATCCTCTATTTATTGTAATTACTTGTTTTGATACTTTACAAGGACAATTTATATCAAACAAGTCCATTAATATATTCAAAGCAAGATATAATGATTCATGATAAAGAGTATATACATTTATCAAAGAAAATAAATATTTCTTTTAACCAATACCACCTGTAATATTTATGCTTAAGCCATATAAACTATAGTAAAATTTTATAAGAATGATTACTGGAAGGCTTTTTTGGCCATTGGGATTGATCATTATCACTCTACAAATCTTATTTGCAAAAGTAATATTAGGGGTGGGCATCGGATCAGATTTGGATAGATCCGATCCGATCCGATCTAATCCGAATAAATTCGGATCGGATTCGGATTCTGCTTCAAATCCGATCGGATGTAATTTGTGCAATCCGATCGGATTTGATTCGGATCGGATCGGATCGGATTAATCTGAATAATCCGATCGGATTGCACTGCTCCTTAAAAAAAAAAGAAACAAAAATTAAATGAAAAATTGAAAACTTAAACAGCTAAACCTAATTCCCAAATCACAAAACCACCCACGCAACCCAGCCACGCGACCTGACGCACCACGCAACCCAGCCAAACCAACCCACGACCACAAACCACACACACAGGCCACAACCTGACGCACACGACGACTCACGCCATCGACAACACAAACGGAACGAACCCAGCCGGATCTTGATCAACGTCCAGTTGCCATTCACGACGAGCAGCTGACGGCGAAAGCAACCTCGCGATAGCCGACTTGTTCATTGTGTAAGGTTCCTGTCTTTATTGCATGATTGTCTAAGGAATTAAATGTGCAGTCTGTGATGAGCAAATCAAGAAGACGAAGTGAAAGGCTGCTGCAGAGAGATGAGCTCTCGACTTACCTATATTTGGATGTGTAATTATCATATAACACCCTGAGCTTTTGATAATGAAGCTAATGAAAGAATTGTGTAAGGACTTGTGTTTCATTAATTCTAGATTTCATTAATTTTTGGTAAAAATTGTCAAAAAGGTCCCAAATCCGAATACAATCCGAACCGATCCGAATCCGAACTTATCTTAAATATTCATCCGATCCGAATCCGATCCGAACTATTTCGGATCGGATTGGATCGGATTTGAAGTTCGGATTAAAATCGGATGGATTTTTTTCCAATCTGAATTATCCGAAATCCGATCGGATTCATCCGAACCCAATCCGAATCCGAAATTGCCCAGCCCTAAGTAATATGATAAAATGTAGCTCTTTTCAAGCTAAAGAAAAATGTATGTGGACTAATCAATTTACAAGTTAGAAAAGATTATGAGTATTCTATCAATCTTATTAATTACTATTCACTGCATTTATGTTTGTCCAAATGCATCATGATTCCATGGCTTTTGAAATTCAAAAGAGTACATGGATAAGATAGAAAAACAATTAGATAAGAACATAAATGAAATTCGATTTGACCGAAGCAAAGAATCTCTCTTTAGAGAATTCAAAGTCTATTTGGTTGTAAAATGGGATAAAAGTCCCATTTGTAATGAACTCTATGATATAAAAGTGTAATTAATTGAAGAAACAACACTCTTTTGAATAAAACAAGATATATGCTAAGTGATTTTTTATTTACCTTTTGATTTTAGATATGAATATTTATAACTGCATAGTCTATTGAACTTAGTTTCATCTATATCAGTGCCTATTACTCTAAGAAATTATGGATGTGTCTCAAACATGGTTTGAGAACAAAGAACATATCAGAATCATACATGAACAAGAAACTAAGAATCAAAGAATAGAGGAAGATAACGTGGTTCAGCGAATTCTCATTAGCTTACATCCACAAAGGAATAAAGTGACAGGCCTTTCATTGATTGATCATCAAAGTATAGAGAGTTTTTCAAAGTACATTTCTTTGAACATTAGCTCTTAATCACAAAGTCTCAATTCCCTTTTATACTCAATGTAACTTCAGTTTATTAAACCAGAATTAGTTGCATTCAACAGCTTGTAACCACCTAGATGCAATTTTCAGAAACTTAAGTGTGAGGCACGCATTATAACGGCTTTTAACAACCTGATTCTTAGATTCCTTCTTCACATGCATCTCATGTGCTTTGTTTAATCAGAAAGGCAACGCATGAAGTCGTTTCAATGAGTGTTGATTATACACATCAAAACACACATTACAGAAGTTGTTTTGAAGCCATTAAAATTGTTTCACCAGTTACATAACAACATATTTATAGACATATACTTAACTTTCCTTGAGGAAGACTAGATAAATGACTTAAACCTAAGAGTAAGGTAAAATTAGAGAAATCATCAGGGGATTAAATTGATGCTTAGTTTTTTGTATATGTTTAAGAACAGGAAAAAGAGCAACAATAATTAAAAAAAGGATTATCCCTGAAATGTAATAACCTATTGAACTATGTTGCAATGGATGTGTAATTTTATTTCTAGCCAAGTACATGTTACTGAGAGTATCCTATAGGAATATTTCAAAGAAACAAGTACACATTCCCACTAGTTACAACAAAGCTCTAAATAATGTAATGTGGTATTATGGCAAAAGGCCATAATATGCAAGTTGCTAGGATCCATTTATGGATTAAGGCAAGCATCTTGATTATGAACCATCAATTTTGATGAAGTATTTATAATGCTTGGATTCATTAAGGACATTGATGAACTATACTATACAACAAATTTAGTGAAAGGCTGTAGCATTACTATTCCTTTATAATGATAACATCCTCTTAATTAAAAAAGATAGAGGAGCATTATTTGTAATAAAAGGCTAGCTAGTAGAACAATTTAATAAAAGTGACCTAAAAATAAAAAGTTATATTCTTAGTACCAACCTTCAATAAAACCAGAAGAATAAAACTCTAACTTTATTGTAAACAGCTTATATTGATAAGATTATGTCTTGATGAAACATTTTCAATTCCAAGAATGATACTAATTATTTAGAAATGGAGTTATTTATTCTCCAAGCATTAATGTTCTTGTATATTTAAGGAGATAGATAAAATGAGAGAAAATACCTATGCAAAAACTGTGAATGGAAAGTCTTATTTACGTCATGACATATTCTTATTCTGCAGTTGGATGGTCACTAAATATCATTCAAACCTTAAACATCAAAATATTGTTAAGCATTTAATATAGATTCTGAAAAGAACTAAGAACTATATGCTTATGTTTTTTTAGTGGCGATCTCATGCTAGTAAGTTTCACAAAAGATTCTGACTTCATGTCAAAAAAGGATTCCAGAAAATTTATTTCTAAATTGTGTTTATATTGGGAAGTGGAGAAATGGTTATGGGAGTATGAAACAATTTAGTGACATAGACTTCATAAATAAAGCTAAAAATATGGCTCTATTTGAAGATATTAAAAAGGCTATTTGATGAAACTTGAGATGGTACCTGTACCAACTGCATTTTTAAACTTTAGTATTGTACCTATAGTAATTGTATCTATTAAATTTTATTAGCATAATGGTGGTGCAATTGATCAACCATAGGAACCAATAAATCACAAGAAAGAAAAACATAGGGAATACTACCAGTTTAAAGGAATAGTGGTGACAAGTTATATAACACGTACCCCAAATGGCATTAGAAAGCTATATGGTAGATCTTATTAGAAATAGTCATTAATGGGAAATCTTTATAACTTGCAGTTGGAGTCCTACAACATGTGCAATATGCCAAATACAATTTGAGAGCTAGTGGGAGACTGTTGGGATTATCTGCTATTTAAAGCATATTAATTTATTTATAAATACATTGTCTGATTAATAAAATATTTGAGATATTTTTTGAGATATCTTAATTGCATAAATAATTTGAATAAAGTCCATTTAATCATATTATTTATATGTGTGGTAATCATATGGATTTACAGAAGAGATAAATACTAGTTATCTTATAATTAAATAAATTGAGTTCACAATTGATAAATAGAGTGGGGTGCCCTATTTATGTTTAGATTGTAGTAAGTTCATTGAATAATTTATCTTAATCATGTATGAATATAATGATGTAGTTTCACTACATTAGATTAGATCCCATATAAGATTTAATTAACCTTGAAATGACAACCAGGCTTATTAAATCTCATAACCATTGATTTTATTGCGGTCTCAATATTGAGTTAATTATAGTTTCATGATTATGATTGTTATTCTATTTGAGTTATGAATAGGTGCGACATACCTTTGTAGTTAAGATTATGCGGTATCCTGATGGGAGCAATTATGAGTAATGAAATTATAGATTAACAATATAGAATTTGTACAACACATCTCTTGATGAGCTTTTGATACTTCATCATAGAATTCTTCTACCAGAGTATGTCAACATAATTAGAATGTTGAAAATGATAAATAGAGAAAATTAATAAATGTCAAGGAACATGATTTAATTAAATTGATCGGATAGTTGAGATATCAATTTAATTACTGATATGGTACAAAGGATTTCACAGTAAAGAAATCAATATAGCATTGGTCAAATTATTATTCGAGAACACTATCCTAGATAACATACAATTATAGACGTCAGTAGCAATCTTTTAATGGAGTAGATTTGAAACTAAATAATTGGGGTAGTTTGATTACATGTCTAATTACTGTAGTCATTATTGTATGTACCCAAGTGATCCCCATGTTAGCTCTCTTAATTGACTGCATTACTGCTGGATTAATAAGAAGACAACTAGCTATTTGAGTTAAAAGCCTAAATATTTTATTTGGCGTGAGGCTCCATTTAATATGCTTGTGTGTAAGGGGGTCTTGTACTATTTTACAAGGTAGGCCCCTATAACAAGAGCAAGTGATGCGCCACTTTTGGCTTTATCTTACCTTTTAATTTAAATTAAATATTTTTTGATTTAATATAATTAAAAATGAGATAAAATAAGGAGCCTTGGGTTTCCACTAAAAGATATAAAAAGACTTACTTTTTCACAAAAGATATAGGATTCACAATAGACAGAATACAAAAATGAAATTTTTTCTCTTTAACTTTGAGAGAAAAAGCTTTTGACTGTTAGTTGCTTTCAATAGTGATAAAGGCACCCACACGTCAAGTGTAGATTAAACTTGAGTCATGATTTGGATGATTGTTAGTGATGGATTGTGATTTAACAAGATTGGTCGTGATAGATCGTGACTTTGGAGCCTAAATTGGTACAACAAAAAAGCAAAGGTACAATTTCTAAATTATAATAATTCTATATGTTATCTGAGAATCGCGATCCAAATATTTCCACTATAAAATAATTTTCAACCAACAGCTATATCTCAAATTAATGGTTTAAAGTAGATTTTATCCTTGTTTTTAAATATTCCCACCCTAAATACACAAGGAGACAATTTATGAATTTGACTAAAATAAGGAGACAAATCAACTAAATTTGACTAAAATACCCTTGCGCTATTTTCTTTTTTAATGGAGAAATTCAGTCAAGGACTTAATGAAACAAATTTGAATTGCGCATATATTGTCTAAATAAAGATTACTTTTTTTTTCTTTGCTTATCTCATTAGATAGCTAGAATTAGCGCAATATGCTTGGATATTTCACAATTGATGTTATCATTCTCTTCTTCTCCATAATTAGGGAAATTTGAATTCATTTATCTTTAACATACTTGAATCAGTAATCTAGAAAGCTTCACTTAGTAATCTTTAAAAGAACATAATTAATTACATGTACATTTTCGTATGTATTCATACACGCACCACGAGCATCTGTTGAGTGTATTTTACGCGTTATTTCCTATAAAAGTTTCTAACATTTTCCTTAAACCTTCTTCAAGTTTTAACATTACTATTTGGAAATTAAAAGAAAAAAATATTTTTTTGTTGTATTGAAAAGAGAGTAATTGGGTTCATTATTGTGTGAATTTCTAGGGATTTATTAGATTGATTGGTGTGTAATATGAAAATTGTTAAAATGAAGCTAAACAGATATGCACGCATATCGGCAAACACGTTACTTTTCCCTCTGTTTTTTCTTCATCGTATGTAATCAACATTTGGTAGTTATTTTGAAATTTCTTTTATTTGTATTTGATTTTTGTTTGCTGTTCTATTTTGATAATGTTTTTTCTGTTTCGCTTTCCAGTGTAACTCCCCCGCAGTTTGACGTGGACACAATGTTGGGTAGCCACATTTGTTTGCAAGGTATGTGTGGCTAAATCGTGTCTCTGTTGCCAGTAATTAATGACATCACCATTGTGTAGATTTACAACTTTAAATTTGAGGATAGATAATTAGTATAGAGTATAGCTGAGAGTAATTCACAAAAATATCAGATGTACTTTTAAAATTTTTCCCATTTTTGTTGAACATACTATAGCATTACTACCATAATAAGCTCGATGAATTAATTGGTGCTGGCTAACATTTCCAAAATGAATGTAATTGCCTTTTTTTTTTTTAAATGAACACAACAATTTCCCTGTGCTTTCATATATGTGGTCAATTTTGTGATGAATTTATAAAAAGGAAAGACAGACACAAAGAATTAGCTAGTAAGGTCATGATTCTATCTATTTAAATTGTTACTTTACCATGTTTTCTTTATAATTGTTAATGAATTAAATTCTTCAAAATTTAAGGTATATCATTTATTAACTTTACACCCTTGTATTAAATTTTGAAAAATATGGTCAATGTTAACTTAGAACAGATAAATTCTTGGCGTCATACAAATTAATTGTCCGCGTCTTTCCTCTTATATATGCATCACAAAATGATCATATCAGAGCACACAAAAATCATTGTTCATAGAAAATGAAATAAGCCAATCATATTGATTTTGGAAATGCTAGCCAAGAAAACCAGAGGGAGACAAAATATTGAAATGAAAAAGATAGAGAATGAGGATGATAGAATGATGACATTCTCAAAACATAGATCAGGTATATACAAGAAGGCCAGTGAGCTTGTTACTCTTACTGGAGCTGAGATAGGAATTGTGTTGTTCTCACTGTCTGGGAAACCTTTCACATTTGGACATCCCTCCCTGGAAGCTGTTGCTAACCGCTTTCTGGGGTCGAACCAGAAGCATCCGAACGACAACACTCATCCGCTGGTCGAAGTTCACCGCCGGGTGAGAATTAATGAACTGAATCAGCAGCATAATGAACTGCTGGGCTAGCTGGATAAGGAAAAGGCACGGGAGAAGATCTTGACGCAGCCTAGGAAGGGGAAAGAGACTCAGCCACCTAGGCGGGAAACCCCAGTTGATGAGCTCAACCATCAGGAGCTGCTTGAAATGGATGCAGCAGTTGATGATCTGCACAAAACTTTTCTCACCAAACTAAAAGAAAAGACCGTTGCCGCCTCTCCCTACATGGCACATCCTATGTATTTTCGTCATTAATAATATATCTCATTTTCCTTTAAATTTGGCATAGAAAATCTAATAAAGCTGCAGGTCCAAATGGTTAACTTGAAAAATGCTAAAATGCTACCGACCGTAATTGCCTATGGTACAATTTGAGAATACAACTTATTTTTGTCCCACAACTTCGACATAATTTCGTGAGCATCATTAGCAGCAATATTGAAATTAATCTGTCAATTCATTCAAGTAATTAACTGATTCATACTTGGTGAACTAGATTTATTGTCATATATTGTAATACCCCACACCTTTATAAATTGAGAGAGAGAGAAGAAAAGAGAGAAGAAGAAGAGAGAGAGAGAATGGAATAATCGAACTGGATCGACCTGAACCGGCGAACCCAACCCGGCTTCTGTTTCCATTTCCGGCCACCCCACTAGCAACGGAAGGTGCCGACTGAACCAAAAGATTCTGCTGATCATTGTACCGGCCCCGTTGCTATCGGAAAACAACCGGAAGACCACCGATCGAAGCCTTGAATCTTCGCGGAATCGTCACCTCGATTCGGTGCATTTTCACCGCCTCAATTCGATGCGTTTTCGCCAGAATTAGGCCGTGCCAACACTTGGGTTTTGATCCTCACCTTGGCCTTTGCTATTTCCAATCATCCACAACCACGGGGCAACCGATTGGCCGTTGAAGGATTCATGGCTTTGGGAGCTCAATTCGGAGCCATCGCCGCGTGTGGGAGGTCACCATCACCACCGTTGGACTCAGCTTGCCTAGAAGTGCATAACCCGAACTTTCCATAGCCATTGGTTGACTTTTGGTCACTGTTGACCAGCAAGGGCATTTCAGTAATTTTACACTCTGAGGGGAATTTTGTGATTCCAAACTTTGTGGGTATTTTAGTAATTACTATAATTGAGGATAAGTTGGCAATTTATGATCCTGAGGTTGAATTGGTAAATTATGATTTTAGGGGTATTTTGATAATTTTGAATTCAAGGGCATTTTGGTAATTCTATAGTATTTGAGGGTAATTTCATAATTTCAGAAATTATGATTATTTTGGTAATTAATGATTTAAATTGAGATTATTTGAAGTTAAGTATGAAATGTGACTATATTGAGAAATTTGAGAACATTGGAGTTTATGATTATAATTTAATTTTATCTTATAAGAGTATTTTTATTGATTTTAGGCCGATGATATCGATACGCGTTTGTTACTCGAGGGAGCTAGGAGGTAAGTAAACTAGATTTTTAAATGAATATGTATATGTTTGGACAAATGTTAAGTTACATTTAATGTAACTTACACCACTCACATGAAGTGCGTGGGCCCCACACCACACACTGTTCGTGTGAGTGGATGTAAGTTACATTAAATGTAACTTAGGAGCTCCCACATGTTTGACATGTTTGAAAAGCCTATTTTGATATATACGGATATGGATTTATATACTCTGCCCATGTGTTTATATGATGTGTTGATAGGATGTGTTGTTATGTGTTATGTGTGAATGATTCATTGGCATGAGCACGAAAATGCATTATGTTTTCTATAAAATAAGAAAGTGGATTTTAGCAAACGAAATTTGAAGAAAGAAAGATTGTTTTATAGTTTTGGCTTGGATGCTTGAATTCATTACTGGCTTAGTGGAGGATACTTTGGATGCTATATTTGTTAACATAAATATGTTAATAATATTGATTTTGATGATAACAAATTTTAAATGTATTTTGACAAAAATAATGGAGTTATTTCTTAATAAACGAAAACTCTTTTAATCATTGCCTTATTTCTTCATAAAAGATGGATTTCAAATTAGAAAGAAATTCTCTGCAAAAACTTGTTTAAAATTGCAATACTGGTCATAAACGGTGAACCGTTTTTTTTAAACGGTTAACCGATTAAAGGCAGAGAGTAACACATTTCCTTAACCTCTAACCGTTCATGGAAAACGGAAAACACCCAAGATGGGAAGGTTACTGGAAACTAACGGTGAACCGTTTATTTTTAAACGGTTAACCGATTATCACCAGAGAGCATCATATTGCCTAAGCTCTAGCCGTTTACGCTTAACAGAAAACACCCAAGATAGGAAGGCTACTGGAAACTAACGGTGAACCGTTTCTTTTTAAACGGTTAACCGATAACGTCCAGAATTGAGGGTTGTCCGCCTCTAGTATTGATTAACTGATGTTCATTTTGCAGGTTACTGGAGACAAACGGCTAACCGATTATTGTTCAAACGGTTAACCGATAATATCCAGAAACGTTACCTCACGCAAGTCCTTAACCGTTTAGCGTAAACGTATAACGAATGCTCATCTTGCAGGTCTCTGGAAGTTAACGGCGAAAGGGCAATCCTAAACGGCAAACCGTTTATTTGAATTCTGGTCCAACGGTAACTTTGAACAAGCGAAACGGTTAACCGTTTATCGTTAACGGCGAACCATTTTCTGCCCGACAGTTTGTAACGGCTAGATTTTCAGCTCCAGATATAAATAGGCTCATTCAAATTCAAAGAAGGTTGATCACAACACAACCATTTGAGCTAATATTCGAGAATACAATCTTCATAGAGCTTAGAGCACATTCTTGCTTCATCTATTCACATATTAAGCATCATTGAGTTATCTTGTATATTGTGAGAGGCAAAACAAATTTGTAATCTTTTACTTTGAGTGATTGTAAGTGTTGGGATACACTTGGGTTAAGAGATTGGGGATAATCTCTTGTTGTAAAGGTCCATTGACACCTCGGAAGTCAAGTGTAAGCATTTGAAGCCTTGGAGGCTTGCTTAGTGGAATCCTCAAGCCCGGAAAGCTTGGAGGCGTGGACGTAGGCGAGGTTGGCCGAACCACGTAAAAATCTCGTGTTTGAATCTCTCTTCCCTTACCTTTTTATATTGTGATCATCTTAATTATTATTGCTTTGAATTTGAGTTATAATTGCATTAAGATTTTCTTTATTATTGAATAATTTTTTAGAATCCCAATTCACCCCCCCTCTTGGGTTGCTTACTTGTATTTCAATATTATGATTATGAGATAAATGGGTGAGGGACATGTTGACGTGAAGTCCAAAGTATATGAACGTTATGAAAGTTAAAGGAGTGTCCTACTAAGTGGTAATTGAATGAAGGTAGCTCAAGTTGAAGTAAGTGATTTGAAAGTAGAATATGAAATTTTGAAAATGACAAAATGAGATTTCAATGATTTGTTTTACAATGTTTTTTGAATGCCATGGCACATCATCCATTTGCATTATATATATGCATGCATGCATGTATGTATGTATGTATGTATGTATGTATTTTGGTATATGAAAAACTAGTTTGCTTACTGAGTTTCGTACTCATTATAGTTTATTGTGATTCAATTCCTATAAATCAGGATTGATTCATGATGAGTGACGAGGAGGACTTGAATTGAGGACGGTAGATGGTTTGGCATAAATTTTAAATTCGTCCGTTGCAGTTTGTATTTCGAGGCTATAAATTTTATAGATTATGAAAGAATTATTATTATTATTATTTTTAGTATACATATTTGAGCTGCAGTTAGATTTGCCCTGTGGAGCTTCAGGCGGGTCGTTACATATATAAACCTCACTCTCCAATTATATTTAAATCATGATCATGCTAGCAAGTGGACAAATATACTTCCGAAAACAAGTGAATCGTTCTAAATATATTTGAAACTTGATTTAAAACAAAGGTAAAGGATTTAGTGGGCTATAAAATAGATACATATATGTGTAAGGTTTGGTTGGAGTTGAAAAACTTTACCCGCCAAACCTTGACCCATGCCCCAAAGTATTTTTACTCAAAACTCAGATGATCGGGTATAAAGTGAATTCATGGCCAATAGAACTACGCCCATGGGACTTTTGGTTCCACATAATTGTTTACGATACATAAGAAATAATTAATCTGTTTCAATTTAAAATCTTAACGCCAAATTCACAACCATTCAAGTAAATTAGAACTACACATAAAGAATTTAATAGTGATAGATAATCTTGCAGTAGCAGTTATGGTATATGTTGATGCTGAAATTTGGTCGACCGGATGGTGACGACCGGATTGCCTTGTCAAAGGTCAACTTTGTCTTTTACTTGAAAATGTATCCTTGTTGATTTTATGAGTATTGAATCATCTCAATGCTTTCTATGACCTGAAACAACAAAAACAATGGTTAGGGGTGCCGGATTTTTCCAGCGTTAACCCTCCAACGCTTAAGTCAGTGATTTTGTGTGATTTTCTATATGGAAGAGATGATATCTTGTTTAGAAGGTCCAACCCCTTTTTCTGAATCTTTTTCCTGCTTTTATTGACGACTATAAGTGTCAGTTATTGTGGTCATTGTCTAATTGAATGCATTGATTACGTCATTTAAGTGTGTGGATTAATACGTCCATTTATATAGTTATTAGTCAGCCGTTGTAACGCCTAATCATGCTTTAAACACGCCTGGACGTTACAGACTAATTCCTGAAAGGAACTCCTTGTCTTAGCCTATGAAAATCATGTGACCAACTCCTGGTCTGCTCGAGTTATGCTGGTCGTGCTTAATACATAAGACTAAATAACGAGAATTCTCCTTGACTTGACTAAATTTTAATAGCCCAAACAATGAGTCAAATACGGAGTTGCTTATTTGTTTGGATTGTCTATGTCCAAATGATTTGTTTGCAGCTTTTGACAAGGAAAAATTACTAACAACTTGCTGAATTTTATTCTAAAGATTTTTCTACAATAGATCTTATAGCACTTGAGATGCAACTTGAAGCTTACATTACGGATTTGCGATATAGTACAAAATTTTCATAATTGAGAGGGATTGGTGAATTTTCAAGGACAATGGTTAAGACTAAAAAGGACAAAGTGTATCCGTTAGTTTACCAATTGGTTACATTGTCTTTAATTCTACCTATAGCCACAGCCACTATAGAGAGAGTATTTTCAACCATGAATTTTGTGAAGAATCGACTTCTGAATCGGATGGGTGATCAATGGTTGAATGATAACTTAGTTGTGTACATAGAAAAAGATGTATTTGTTTATATTGACAATGAAATTGTTATTCGATGTTTTCAAAACATGAAAACACCTTGAGAACAGTTGAAGAAGTTTTAAAAATGGTTATGTTAATGAAATCAGATATTTTATTTATTATTTTTTTAGTTGGTTTTATTATCTTGTCGAATTTTTTTTTATCAATTTATATCAAGCTCCTTCTGAATTTATTTCCTTAGTAAGAGAGTGATTGTTGTCATGGTAGCTGGTTCAATATGTCTGAGGAAGTGGTTTGCAACAGCTTCAAAGTAGCAGTGACCAAAGGAGTAAAGGCTTTACCAGATGTTGAGAAACACCACATTGCCAATCTCAACGTTAGTGTCAGAGTGACAAGATCACTGGCCTTCTTGTAGATCCAGATCTACGTTTAGAGAATGTGATTTTTCTGTCATCCTCATTTTCAACCTGCATCTCAATCTTTAACTTTTCCAAAAGATTGAGATGAAAAGGATTGAAAATGAGGTAACAAGAGGATTACATTCCCTAAACGTAGATCCAGGATCTGCAAGGAGGCTAGTGAGCTTGGTAATTCACTAGCCCTGCCACCAAGCCTTTCTCAATTGGTCACCTATCAATTGAAGATATTGCAGATCATTTCAGGGTTCAAGCAGCCCTCAATGACAGCACTCATCCAGTTGTTGAGGCTCACTGCCAGGTGAGAAATAAATCATTTAAGAAGCTTGCATATAATGAAAGTAGTAAATTTACATGCTGATGTACATCAAGAAAAATAATCAAGCTCAGGAATGAAAGGTATAACTTCTGGTGGCGTTTTTGGATAAAGAATTCACACGACAACCTTAAAAGTTTGGTAGACAGATCTTTGATTTAGGGTTGTGCATCAAATTTGAAGAAAGGCTTCAAATTCTTAATATCAAATTTGATTTAACATTTGCTTTTCTGTCTAAACTATGAAAAGGTTTGAATTTAGCCGAAGTCTAAACATTTCCAAATACATAAATTTGAGTGATATATTTGCTTTTCTTTTCTTAGTGTCTAATTACAAATGTTACTTATTTGTTTTCATAAAACAAAAACACCTGAAAATTAGTATTTTGACATATATGTAAAATGTCCATTAAACTATTAAACACTTATTTATTTATTTATTTTTAAGAAACATCGCTGATATAAGACAAAAATTAAAAATAGAAAAATGACACCGGCCAAAAGGATGTATTTAGCTTTACCCATCAAATGATGCATAGTGATAGAACAAAAAAGAGGAAAAGCCGTACAAGAAAATTTAAAAATTATTAAAATGCGCGAAAGAATCCAAATATAAAAACGAAAACAATCAATGAAACATATAACGGGAGAATCCATTAGCATCTTCTGCATAGAGTCCGACTAATTAACTGAAGTCACGGCAACGAATGCCAAGATTAGCCAGAAGGTAAAGATAGACTGCATGGCCATGCTGTATAGGGGTGTGCATAAACTGGCTCGATTTGATTTTGCCCAAAAACTGAACCGAACCAAACCCGATCCGTTTAAAAAGTTGAACCGAACTTAGGAACCAAACTGAACAGAGTCGAATTATTTCGTATACGGTGGAGTTGAGGATAAATGTCCTTGCACCGATTCTTACTGGGAAACTGATTCCAGCCACTTGCGCTCCAAACTCTTCATTATCTATCTATGTTGTATTTTCATTATTTATATCCCAGACATTCAAGGATATTTGATGACTTGTAATTGGTATATTTTCAAAAGATTAGTTTTTGCCCCAGTCGTTCTTTTTTTATTCTTCATTAAACTACTAATGGCATGAGAATTAATTAAAGAGAACTCTATGTTGGAAAAGAAATTCTTAATCCCAATGTTTGAATAATGCAAATACAAACACCGATTATAATCTTGTTTCTAAATAAAAGAGGAAGGGGCCGGGGCAAAAATTTATCTTTTAGCACCTATCTAACAATTCAAAGACGGATGGTCAGCCTTTGTGTACTTTATTTACACATTGTTATAAAAGTTTACAATAAGAAGTCTACTAAAACTTATCTACATCAATTCTATTATGCTATAACCAAAATTTCTTTTTCTCAAAAAAAAAAAAACAAAACAAAAATGAAGGCTTAACCGTGTGGTTTTCAAATAGTTTTATTTGGGTGATTACCCGAATTTTCAAAGAGTTTTATTTAGGTGACTCCCCAAGTTCAAATCTTAGGTAAGATAGACGGTTAAAATTTGCATTCGGATTTAGCTCACTTTTTGTTTTTGAAAAAAATATAATTAATGGCATACAACTATTCTAAAGGAAATTGAAAGGGATGATGAAGCAGCTATGCTTTTTTTTTTTTGATACAAAGGGGCTCTAAAAAGAGCTAAGGAAAAACAAAACGTGGGTAAGCTACCCCATACATGTCACGCTGAAGGTAAGCAATGATACCAGGAGGAGGATTTGGGAACAAATGAAGACCCAAAGGAAAAGATAGGGCATGGTTTGCTAAGAAGTCCACTGCAAAATTAGCCTCCCTGTAAACATGATTAATGGTAATGCGCCAGCTGCGACTAATGAGATCTTTAATTGACTTAATCAAAGGAGATAGCTCATTAGTTGTGATCATAGGGGTGGTGACTAGTTGGAGAATACAGATGCTGTCAACTTCAACTTGTAACCATCGTATCCCATTTTGCCAAGCAATATTTAAACCTTGATATAGGCCCCAAAGCTCAGCTACTGTAACCGGGCACGATCCAATATTCATTCCAAAGCCGGCCACCTAAGCCCCATTATGATCTCTGATAAGACCGCCTGCACTTGTGAAGCAGCTATGCTTTAATATAGTTGTAAAAATATATATAATTAATGGCATACAACTATTACGGAGGAAATTGATAGGGATGTTGTATTACAGTTCAGACTTAAGAGCTATGCATTTGCCTGAGTTGCGTTGCCACGTCAAGCATTGTTGGTCTACCATCAGCAGCAAATGGTATTGCCATATTAAAAATCTACCACAGCATGGAAGTAATACTTTTAGAAACAAAATTAAGAAAAAATTTCTGATGACAACAAAAGGTCTATGAAGATTTCATAATTACTAGAGTGAAACTAATTAGGTAATAAATTTGTAAACCTTCAAATATTGGCAAATTAATAATCCACATAGCAAAATCCATCATTCACCCATAGAAATGTTTGCACATGCTCATTAATTACGAATTTAAAATCAGGCTAATTTTCAGTCGGGTCGTTGTTGTTTGTAGAAAGAACCTAAAAACTATGGTTTTTTTTAAAACTTATCATTTGTATTCTTGTTAGTTTAAACTTATTTTTCAATCAAGAAAAAGTTCATATAATCATCAAAGACAGTTATAACCCAATATTTTAAAGTATAGTTTAAAGTATTTTCTACAAGAAAAAAGGTCATTTCCGAAGGCAGATATCCTTTGAAAAACTCATTTTAAGCAATTCATGCTGTCTACCATCGTTGTATTAAATCTTATCAGAAAATCAGAATTTTCAATGAGTCGTAAGAGGAAAAAAAAAAAAAACTTTCGACAGCGTTTCTGTTTGTTGTACATAACGAGACAACTCAATTGAATGGCACACAAATTTGAGCTTTGTGTATGTCATAATTGTTTGTTGCTGACTTGAGCTCTTTAGCACGGTAACAACGAATTGGGGATTACGTGTGTTTTTAACGAGTAGGTGATTTATTATTAATTCCAAATTATAATAGAAGGCTATTGTAGAAACGTTCGCGATTGTGTTGTGTTTCTATTTAATTTCAAAAGTACATACAAGTATTTAGTAAACCCATTTTTAATTTACGACTTACTCCTTTTTAATTAAAATATTGATTAAATTAATCACGTTTGATTCATGAAGTTTAAATAGGTTAATTAAAATAGGCTATGAATGAGTTGAACTTTTTACTTATCACGTTTGATTCATGAAGTTTAAATAGGTTAATTAAAATAGGCTATGAATGTGTTGAACTTTTTACTTTCCTAACCACAAACAGCACATAAGAGTTTGTTTCTTAATAATTGGTAGCCGTTACCAGAATTTGTTGGAAATTATACAGCGGAAGTAACCACGAAGCAAAAATTAATGGACAAGAGAAAACAACTTATAGCCACCCTTGAGTAAGAAAATAACTCCCAAGATCATGCTAAAATATAATTAGTGGACGAACTGCTGTCACACAACTTTATAAAATGCCTCCACATGAGTGATCAATCCATACCATCAACAACATCTAATTATATTATATAGATCGTCAAGAAAACATCATCACTTAATACATCATCGAACACAAGATGGATTACAGCTCTTGCTCTCAGCTGCTAGTACTTGCAATACTAGTTTTGTTTACTTCGGCCCAAAATATAATCAATGCAGCTTCCAACGGAGTTTTCAATGTAATTGACTTTGGTGCTATGGCCGATGGCATTAGAGATAACAGTAAGGCTTTTGAAAATGCTTGGAGAGAAGCTTGCAATTGGAATACCTACAGCACAGTATTGGTTCCACCAGGAAAATACTTAGCGACTTCTGTTGTATTTAAAGGTCCATGCAAAGCTCCAATTTCATTCCAACTTCAAGGCCTTATCCTGGCTCCCCCCGGTCTGTCAAAACTAGCCGATAAGGAAAGCTGGATCACCTTTGAATCCCTCAGAAGCTTCACTCTCACCGGCGGTGGAACTTTCCATGGCCAAGGCCGAACTGCATGGCCCGAAAATGAATGCCACAAAAATTCAAATTGCCAGCTTCCCATTGTAATTCTTGCAACACTTTCTTATTTGTTTATTTATTACATTTATGTATGTGTTTGTTTTTTAATCTTTATAATGAAAAAAAGTTTGACAACTGCTTTGATTTTCTATTTTGCAGTCGATACGATTTAATAAACTGAATGACTCGACAATCACTGGGGTGCAATCTGTTGATAGCAAGTTCTTCCACATTAACATCTTGGGTTGCTACAATTTGAAGCTGAATAAAATTAACATCTCTGCACCTGATGATAGTCCGAATACTGATGGAATTCATATTGGAAGATCAAATGGCATTGAGATATCGAATTCAATAATAGCCACTGGAGATGACTGTGTCTCTCTTGGTGATGGCAGTCAAAATGTCTTGGTGTCTGATGTTTCTTGCGGACCAGGACATGGGATCAGCGTTGGCAGCCTTGGAAAATATAAAAAGGAAGAAGATGTAGTTGGATTGGCAGTCATCAATTGCACTTTCACAGGCACAAGTAATGGTGTGAGAATTAAGACATGGCCTGATTCTGAGGATGGAAAGGCTTCCAATTTCACATTTGAAGACCTTTTCATGAATAATGTGGAAAATCCCATTGTTATTGATCAGGAGTATTGCCCACATAACCAATGTAACATAAAGGTACAGAAAGATTAATTCATTACTCATTATTTGCTTATATCTCTAGGTTTATGCACAAATCTCGTCTTGACATCCTAACGTTAGCTAATATTTACTAATTACCCATTTTAATAGGTTCCTTCACGGGTGAAAATTAGCAATGTGAGATTTAGGAACATCCGAGGAACTTCATTAACAAAAGAGGCTGTTAGAATTGTTTGCAGCAAAGAGATTCCATGCCAAAATGTTGAGATTGGAGACATAAATTTGGTGTATAATGGTATTGATGATAAGGGCCCGGCAATATCTTCTTGTTCAAATGTTAAACCAACTCTTGTCGGAAAACAGATTCCAGCAACTTGCGTCTAACTAGGTTTCCCAGGCTCTTCAATGTCTAAATCATGTATTTTATTTTTCCATTATTTGATTCGAGGATATCGATTGCCCACCTGGGATTGTTACTTGTAATATCAATAAATTAACTAGTAAAGATCATTTATTGTGTTTAATTTCCTGATTTTCCCAAGAAATGAACACCCTAAGATTTCAATACTCCCCCGAGATTCAATCAAGAGTAACTGAAAAATCAAGGAATAATAGATCAAACAACAAAGAAAACAAGGGATAAAAATACTTAAGTAATTTAGCAACCAGAGGTGCTTACATGCACTAGTGAACAAGATCAAATGCTTTCACTAAACAAGAATCAAAGTTTACAGACAGTGGCATAACTACTCTTATGCCTTGTGTTGACCAAAATTTTTGAAACTTTTTTAATTCTATGAAAATTTTCTAAATATTAAGTAAAAAGTAAGAGTTAAGAAAAATATTAATCGTCAACATCTACTAAACTTTGAAAACACATTAATTCCCCGTCTACTTTATAGTCCTTACTATTTTACTATTTATTTATAGAAAAAGTAAATTATCTAACTTTTTTCCTTCCATCAAAGAGATGTAATTATATCTCAACATCTTGAGACTTGAAATTGGGATTTTCGTCTTCTATTTCTTTTTTTTAAGTTTATTTCACATAATACAGCTAAACGAACTATTCAACTTTAAGTTCTTTGATTCTTTCCCACAAGGGGCAAAGCCACCAACTATACCTAAAGATTCAAGAAGGTAAAGTTGGTACAGAATGAAACAATGTAAAGGAAGTTTAATTTTAATAAATGATTGAATTAGATAGTATAATATACAATTATTTTGTACTCTCTTCAATCTCATTGGTAACCCCAAATTAAAATCCTCACTCCACCCGTGACTGCAGAGCTATAGAGCTCTTTACAAAGAACAAAATGCGACTAAGAATTCTCTCTACAACTTTCTCTAGGCTCACGAAGCGATCTGCAAATTATGCTCATCAATTAGCCTTACAAAAGTTGTTTTTAGCAAACCCAGGGAACATCGGCTCCTTCTAACTAACTTCTAACTACTTTTGGGCCCACATTCTAAGCTTCTCACTTGCTCAGCGCATGCAACTTAAGTTAGCAAGAAAAGATGGATCACTAATTTAACTCCGAAAACATATGCATTGTCGTCCGCTTATAAACGACATTCCGGTCACTAACTTTAACTCTGAACGTCTTATCGGGGTCTTCGAGTTCTTGTCCAAATCTCTCTTTTCCTTCTACATTGAACTACTGACAATGGTGTGTGTATTGAAATTAAATCACTATCAAATTCTATATTGGCAAAGGAATTCCACTTGAAGGATTATTTTTTTCTTTAATCTACTGTTTAAATAATATGATCTCACCAGTTGTTTTATTTTTTTATTGTTGTCTACATGAAAATAAATTAAATTAGAAAATAAATATTTTATTTTCTCCAAAAAAATATATTTCTTCCTCTCTCTCATTTCTCAAATCCACAAATTGAGATACTATCGTAATTATAGCAATTTTGATCTGATATTATTTGAAATTAATTTAAGAAAGATTAATTGATGATGAAAGTGAATATGAAATATTATTACTGTATATTCTTCATATTATTTACACAAAGAATGAGCCTACATATAGGCTTTACATGAAACTAAAATAAGAAACTGAACAAATACAAATACAAATTCTTGCTCAACATATCTTGGGAATTAACGAATATTGATTGGATGAGTGATTCTTGCTTAACACCCCCCTCAAACTCAAGATGGTGTCGTAGAAGTAAGCTTGAGTTTGCAAACGAGGTCATCAGCTCGGTAAAAAAGACTTGGTAAAAAGATCAATTGTATTATCTCGAGAGGACACAAATTGAAGCTTTATGGTACCTTGGGCGTAATGTTGGCGAATAAAATGACAATCTATCTCTATGTGTTTAGTGTGCTCATGGGAGACATCATTGTGAGTGATTTCAATGGCAATTGTATTTTCACAGTAAAGAGATGTAGCTACATTATGAGTAACTCCCATGTCCCTTAGTAATCGACGAAGCCAAACAATCTCTTGAGCCGCATTAGCAAGTGCCTGATACTCAGCATCAACAATAGACAAAGTAACTGACACAACTTAAAAGTAAATTTTAACTCCCAAGTATAAGAGTGTCTTGTTGTATTATAACTCGGTGAGTCCGAGGTCGATCCACAGAGAAAAGATTTAATTAGTTTATTTTATTTTATCTAAAAATTGAAATTAAAACTTGAATATAAACAACTTAATTTAAATGAAACTATGGAATTGAACTAGTTAGGGTTATGGATCCACTCTTAGAAATAAATAAAACTTAATAAATTCTTTTTGCCAATTTGTTTTAGATTTATTACCCAAAAGATTAATTATACAAATTATTATTATTTTTCCTTTAATTTTATGATGGATTAAGTATTTATTGTGCCAAAATTTAATTTGTCTACAATAAGTCAAAATACCATTTCACCATGCCTTATATTAAGATCTTAAGAATTTATTGTGCCAAATTCATTTGTTTGTCTACAATAAATCAAATTTTCAAAATATAAAACATGTATAAAATTAAATAGAAAATAATTTAATTTATAAAATTAAACATAGAATTTGATTAAATCATATTTATTTCTAAGAGTTTCACCTTCCCCTAACTAATATTATTTAGTTAAGCATAATTAAAATAAAAAGAAGTAGTAAAATTGAATTACTTATAATTAAAAGAAATAAAAACAACTAAAATTGGAAATAAAACTAATTTTATTAATGAAAATAATTATACAAAATATTAAAACACACCTGGAAATCAAGATTACAAGGAGATGGAGAGAATTTGAGAAGAAGAGAGTTGTAGAGAGATGATTAAAACATAAAAATGAGGCCTTATTTATAGAAAAATAAATTCATAATCCAGTGCTTTGCGGTCCATCATAGGCTTCATGCATGTGCTCCTCACAACCCTTAGATCAAGATCCAATGGCTGGTCAAACTTCAAAAGTCAACATCACACATGGCATCATTTGACTCGTCCGATTTGCCCAAAGAACGGTTGAGATTTGACGGGTTAATGGGTGGATCGGGTCGACCCGAATACAAAGATTCGGATCCTCCAACTTGCTTCACCAACCATTGCCACGTGGCACAATCATGGCCATTGAATCATGAACGGTTGAGATTTAGTCAAGATTGCCAGTTATCCCATGCACTCATCTATTGTAAGCTCATTTCATCATCCAATCAATGCTCGGTCAACAGGAAAAGTCAACTTTTTTTACACAAGCCCAATTTTAAGCCGATCTTGACTGATCTTAAGGTTTTCGGACCTCCGGAATCCAAATTTAACCTCCGTTTATTTGTTTGGAGCCTCGAAGTACGTGAAATTAATAATTTTCCTAATAAACACATAAAAATACACAAAATTAAATATATTTAAAACATAATTAATAATTCATAATATATTACATAAACACAAATATAAATTATAACATAAGCATAAAATAACATATTATCGCTTGATAATTAAATAATTTTTAATACTAATCACACCCCCCAACCAGCTTATTGCTAGCCCTCTAGCAATTAAAGCGTTATATTAAGATTTATAAAATTCACATGCAAGTTAATAGTTGTTCATCTATCCTCTAAATTACCAAATAAATGAACTCTCCCAAATTCCTTTACCACATTGATGTTCACTCATTATCCAGAATATCATCAAACCTTCTTTTGTGCTCAGGTAATTAACACAATACTTATGGGGCTTCATTAAAAGAAAAACAACATTTTCGTTCTAAAATTCATTAGAAATTATATCTTTAGGCAATAGATTATTCACACATTTTTTTTTTATATTACATTTCTAACCCGTTTAGCGAGCTTTAGGTCAGTGACTCCCAGACCAGTTGGCCTTAGGGCACTAGGTGTTGAAGCACCCCTACGGACTTAATTACTCGGGTTTCTAATAAACAAACAATATATCTATTACCCATGTAGCGAGCTTTAGGCCAGTGACTCCCAGACCAGTTGACCTTAGGGCACTAGGTGTTGAAGCACCCCTATGGACTTAATTACTCGGGTTTCTAGATATAACAAAATTAAAAACATTTTTTTTCTTTTTTCTTTTTTTTTTGATTTTTTGATTTTTTGATTTTTTTTTTTTTTTTTTGCACTTTCTACTACCTTAGATACTATTCCTAATAAATCAAAAGAACTAAATGCTGTAAAATTTTAACTTACAACCCACTAGTATGTGTCATAATGTGTGTGTGAAGAATGATTCAATAATACCTGTTAAATGAGTAAACAATTAAATAACTTAATAACTAAGTGGAGAGTTCACAAATTTGAGTAATTCAAAGAAAAGGGAACAAAAACAACTTACTATGAATCTCAAAATCAAAATATAATACAACAAGACTATTAGGATGCGTCTCAAAAGTCGTGACTCTTTACACGGCCATCCTAGACAAAAAACAATTTTTTTTTTGGTTTTTTTTTTTAACAAAGAAAAGAAAAGAGAAAAGAGAAATACAACACACATATTTAAAACATACGTCAATTATCCCCACCCCACGACCTAATCTAAATATTATCTTAACATTTTATAATTTTACAGATATGCAAAAAAATAAAAATAAATAAATAAATAAAAATAAAAGAGAATAATAAAAGAAGAAGAAGAAGAGATCTCACCTGAACTTGATGCAGAAGCTTAAAAGTAGATAACAAAGATGAAGAAAAAGTCAATTTTTGTTTTTTTTTAACAACACTCTTAAAATTAAGAAGATGCGTTTCTAGAGAGACTACATTCTCTATATCCTGCCATCTTCGACTCAAATTTGTCCTAAGTTAGTCTTTACAGAAAAAAAAATGTTTTTTTTTTGTTTTTTTTTTGTAAACACATAACCAGGACCAAGACATTCCACAATTATCAACTATTCCCTCCCCCCAACCTGAAAAAGACATTGTCCTCAATGTTTTAAAAGGAAAGAGAAAGAGTGTAGAAGACATCACATGAACACTACAACAGAAAATATTTACAAACGGAGAGTTAAATCTAAATCGCACTTCTTGTTACTGCTACTGTTACCGTTACCGTCATTAGTCGACCAATTCAGTGCAACAGTCTGTGGATCTGGCTCTGGTGTATAAGCTTGCAAAAGATCAAGTAACTCATTAGCAGTAGAAGCAGAGATAAAGAGTTTTTTTACAGAATGTGGAACAAAATGATTCTTTATTGCATGGTTAATAAAAGTTAGCAAGCCGTCATAAAAATTATTAACATTTAACAAACCGATGGGTTTTTGATGAATGTTCAAGTGGGCCCAAGATGCAAATGTAATTAGTGCCTCAAAAGTTGCAAGATCTCCTGGCAAGAAAATAAAAGCATCAGCATGATTCATCATTTCAGATATTCTCTCTTGCATACTTGATACCACTAATTCTTCTCCAATTGGTGGGCCAGACATGCACACTAGCGGTTTCATGGGTTTTGGGATAATGCCGAGTACTTGGCTTCCTCTGGTAAAAACAGCTTCTGAGACAAGTCTTGATAACCCTCGTTCACCTCCTCCATATACAAGATGCAGTTTCCTCTCTGCTATGACACGACCAAGATCTACAGCTGCCTGAACGAACTCTTTGTACTTTCCATAGTGAAACCCAGAAAGCACACAAATGTTTTTGAATTGTTTACTCGAAGATGATGCCATTGGACTAATTTTTCAAAAACAAGTTGTGAGTGTTTGAAAAATGAGCTCATATTTAAAGATCTTGGTAACATAAATAATGAGAAACAGCTGTAAATGGGTTGGCAATATTTGTCAAATGACGAGTAAAGCTCGTGGCTCAATAATTCAAAAACAAACAGTAAAAAGAAAGTAATGATTAGAAAAAGCAAACAGTAAAAGAAAACCAAATATTTATTAAATACAAAATCACATCGCTAATGCAATAATGCAAATGATAAAATAACAGTAAAGTAAAATAACAGTGAAGTGAAAGGATATTTACTGGTAGTTGTGATTGTGGCTCACATCTTCCTCTGGTTTTACGTCCAGTAACGGCTTGAACGCCCTCTATGGGTCGAGGATCGGCTTCCCATCCAGTTTTCTTATAAACTGGCAAACAGGGTCTTTTTGAGTCAGATTCCCAAGACTTAACTGTGCACTTTGTTTTTGGAATAGTATCCACAAATTGTAAATCTCACGTTGCACAATTCCGCTTCGATGCGTCTCAAGAGATCGTAAGATATCATCCAACGATTCTTTACTCATGCCATCTTTAACGAATTTAATTTTATCTTCACGAGTATCAGAAACCATTCCTAAAGATTTACAATCTGGTCGTTTGCAACCAAGTCTCACACAGTTATGACATTTTGAGCCAAGTCGTTTAGCTCTCCTTTTCTTAACAAACGTACTTTTACCAAAACCAGGCATGTAAGAAACAAATTGACCAGAAAACTCACCTGCTAATCGGACCTTTGCTTCAATTAACCAACGAATGTCAAAAAGAAATGCCATTTGATCATTAACAAACGCAGTCGTTCACAACGAGCTTTGTAAATTTTCCTGAGGGCATTCTGAAGGAGAAAGGGAAAATGCTTAAGGAATTAATGTTGTATTTCTTCCA
>NW_006261964.1:23705768-23711098 GCF_000493195.1 Citrus x clementina | reverse complement strand
GTTTCAGTTATTGTGGGAAACTGAAGATACCGACTTAAGAAGTCACGAAGTACCGTTATCCGCCATTTATACGGGAAAATAAATCAAAACACACCAAAATCAAATCTGCAAAATCAAATCAAGCGTGAAAGCGAGCAAAAAGAAGCACACAATAAAAAAGGAAAATGAACTTACATTCGTCCTCTCATTGAGTTAACCTCAAGCTCCATTTGAAATTCATATATGCCACTCTCTACTGTTCTGAGTTGTCCCTCTAGATCCTCAACATAGGACACGAATTCTGGTGGTTGCAGATCCCAAAGTGGATGTGATTTACAGCTTTGTATCAGGCCTCTTAAGTGAAATTTTATACGCCGAAATCTTTTAAGATGTGCGAACAGGTATTTTCTCATTGAGGTGCTCATGATGTAAAATGAAAATTGATGAGAGAATGTACAACTGTCAAACAAACACGCTTACACAAGAAAAACAATGTTAAAAAAAAAACTATGTACAGTGCATCAATCTAAGGAAAAAAAAAATCAAACAATGAAACGGTAAAATAATAGTAAAACAAAAAAAAATCATTAAAAACTTAATCAAGAATTGGTGGGTCATCCAAATTAATTTCGGTGTCCTCGTCACGTGGGTGATGTTCCAGATATGGTTTTAATCTTTGACCATTAACTTTAAATGTGACACCATTATTTGGATTCTCAATTTCTATGGCCCCATATGAATATACATTTTTTACAACAAATGGGCCACTCCATTTTGACTTTAACTTTCCTGGAAATAAATGAAGACGAGAATTATAAAGCAACATTTTTTGACCAATCTCAAATGTTTTTCGAAAAATTCTTTTATCATGAAATGCTTTTGTTCTTGCCTTAATAATTCTTGAATTTTCATATGCATCATTCCTTAATTCCTCAAGTTCATTCAATTGCAATTTTCGCACATTACCAGCATCAACCAAATTTGAATTAAAAGCTTTAATAGCCCAAAGTGATTTATGTTCAAGTTCAACAGGTAAATGACAAGGTTTACCATAAATTAACCGATAGGGTGACATTCCTAATGATGTTTTAAATGCAGTGCGGTAAGCCCAAAGTGCATCATTAAGTCTAAGAGACCAATCTTTTCGGTTTGGGTTAACCGTTTTTTCCAAAATTTGTTTTATCTCCCTATTTGCTAATTCAACTTGACCATTTGTTTGAGGATGATAAGGGGTAGCAATTTTATGTGTAATTCCATATTTCTTCATTAAAGACTCAAATGACTTATTACAAAAATGCTTACCTCCATCACTGATAATGGCTCGAGGGATTCCAAATCGACTTAAAATGTTTTCTCTTAAAAATTTAATCACAGTTTTACTGTCATTATTTCGACAAGAAATTGCTTCAATCCATTTTGAAACATAATCAACTGCAACTAATATATACACAAATCCAAAAGATGATGGAAATGGACCCATGAAATCAATTCCCCAACAGTCAAATATTTCAATTTCAAGTATGGGATTTAAGGGCATCATGTTTCTTTTTGTAATTGATCCCAATTTTTGACATTTTTCACAACTTTTGCAAAATTCATATGTGTCTTTAAACATTGTAGGCCAATAAAATCCACACTGCAAAATTTTAGCAGTAGTTTTTCTTGAAGAAAAGTGACCACCACATGCTTCAGAATGACAAAAATTAATGACACTACTTACCTCATTATCAGGAATACATCGCCGAAAAATTTGATCTGGGCAAAATTTGAACAAATAAGGATCATCCCAATAAAATTTCTTTACTTCAACAAAAAATTTCTTCTTCTCTTGAGCATTCCATTGCAAAGGCATTTTACCTGTAACAAGAAAATTAACAATATTAGCATACCATGGCATTGAAGTAAAAGAAAATAAAAATTCATCAGGGAAAGAATCATTTATGGGTGTTATATCATTGCAGAATTCGAATGTGAGTCTTGATAGATGATCAGCAACAACATTTTCAGCACCCTTTTTATCTTTGATGGTAAGGTCAAATTCTTGTAGTAACAAAATCCAACGAATTAGTCTCGGTTTGGCATCCTGTTTACTCATCAAATATCTCACAGCAGCATGGTCAGTAAACACAACAGATTTAGAGCCAAGCAAATATGAACGGAATTTGTTTAATGCAAATACCACAGCAAGTAATTCTTTTTCAGTTGTAGAATAATTCATTTGAGCACTATCCAAAGTCTTGCTCGCATAATAAATCACAAAAGGCTTACCATCCCTTCTTTGTCCTAAAACAGCACCAACAGCAAAATCACTTGCATCACACATTAATTCAAATGGCAAAGACCAATCAGGAGATTGCATAATAGGTGCAGATGTTAAAAGACAAATTATTTTTTCAAAAGATTTTTGGCAATCATCATTCCATTCAAACGGTGCATCTTTTAATAAGAGGTTACAAAGTGGTTTAGATATGGCACTAAAGTTTTTTATAAACCTCCTATAAAATCCTGCATGTCCTAAAAAGGATCGCACATCTCTAACTGTTTTTGGTTGTGGCAATTTAGATATGACTTCGATTTTTGCTTTGTCAACTTCAATTCCTTTAATAGAAACAACATGACCCAAAACAATTCCAGAAGTAACCATGTAGTGACATTTTTCCCAATTCAACACGAGTTCTTTTTCAACACATCTTTTTAAAACTTTCTCCAAATTATCAAGGCAATCATCAAAAGAATTCCCAAACACAGTCAAATCATCCATAAAGACCTCTAAACAATGTTAAACCATATCACAAAAAATGCTTAACATACATCTTTGAAATGTTGCAGGAGCATTACAAAGCCCGAATGGCATTCTTTTAAATGCAAATGTTCCAAAAGGACATGTGAATGTGGTCTTTTCTTGGTCCTCAAGTGCTATAGGAATTTGATAATAACCTGAATATCCATCTAAAAAACAATAGTAGGGATGTCCTGCTACTCTTTCTAAGATTTGGTCAAGGAATGGTAATGGAAAATAATCTTTTCTAGTGGCTTCATTTAATTTTCTATAATCAATGCACATGCGCCAACTAGATGTAATTCGTGTTGGAATTAATTCACCTTTTTCATTTTTAACAACAGTGATTCCAGATTTTTTAGGCACTACTTGTGTAGGACTTACCCACTTACTATCAGAAATAGGGTAGATAATTCCCACATCAAGTAATTTAAGGACTTCTGTTTTGACTACCTCTTTCATGTGTGGGTTTAATCTTCTTTGAGGTTGTTGACATATTTTAGCATTTTCTTCCAAATTAATTCTATGTGTGCAGATTAAGGGATTAATGCCTTTAATGTCATTTAAAGTCCATCCTATTGCATTTTTATGCTTTTTAAGAACAGTTAGTAACTTACCTTCTTGGTCGCTTGTTAAAGTAGAAGAAATCACAACAGGATAAGTTTGTTCTTCTCCAAGAAAAGCATATTTCAATCCTTCAGGCAAAGGTTTCAATTCCATTTTAGGTGCTTCTTGTTGTTCTGTCTTTTCAATACTTCCAAGCTCCTCAAATTTTGGCTCGTCATCATAATTTTGCGAAGTCTGCATAGAATCAAGCAACGAATTTATATTAGAAATATCAAGTTTAAGTTGCTTATTTGACTCAATTGAATTAACTAAACAAACATTAGAAAGTTCAGAAAAATCCCCTTTTTGAATATTTTCCTCGATACAAGATTCAAACAATTCCTTTTGTTCATCAGTATCATCTTCATTCTCATTTTCTTCATTAGGTTGCCTGCACATGTTGAAAACATTCAATTCCAAAGTCATATTCCCAAAGGATAAATTCATTAAACCATTCCTACAATTAATCAAAGCATTAGCAGTTGCTAAAAATGGTCGACCTAAAATTACAGGAATTGGTTTGTAATTATTCACAACAGGTTCAGTTTCCAAGACAATAAAATCCACAGGATAAATAAATTTATCAACTTGTACTAAAACATCTTCCACTATTCCTTTTGGTACTTTAACGGATCTATCGGCAAGCAAAAGTGTAGTTGAAGTTGATTTTAACTCACCAAGATTAAGTTGAAGATAAACTGAATATGGAAGCAAATTAACACTAGCACCAAGATCTAGTAAAGCATGTTCAATTCTGTAGTTACCAATAATACAAGAAATGGTAGGACAACCAGGATCTTTATATTTCAACTTATTATTAGTAGACAGAATTGTACTTACCTGTTTGGCCATGAAAGCACTCTTTCTTACCTTCAATTTCCTCTTAACAGTGCACAAGTCCTTTAAAAATTTGGCATATGAAGGAACCTGCTTGATTGCATCTAATAGAGGAATGTTAACTTTCACTTGCTTAAAGATTTCATAAATTTCAGAAGAGTGGTTTGATTTCTTTGGTTTATTCAATGCATGCGGAAATGGTGGTTCAGGTGGAACACTAGTTATTTCTTCACTAGGTGTAAGTTCATTTAGTCCTTCCTTACCCTTTGAATTTTCATCATTTTCATAAGGTTCAGGCATAGGTCTATCAACAACCTTACCACTACGAAGAGTTATAACTGACTTGACTTGGTCTGTGGGTGAATTTTGTTGAATTTTAGGATTTGGTTGTGGTTGGGCTGGAAATTTTCCTTTTTCTTGAATGGTGAGTGCAGAAGCAATTTTAGCAAGAGTATCTTTCAAATCAGAAAAAGTTTGTGCATTTTGATTGTTAATAACATCTTGCTTTCTGATGAATGAATGCATTGTGTCCTCCAGATTTTTCCAAGGTGGTGGAACATATGGTGCATAAGGCTGAGGATTTTGAAAATTTTGTGGAGGTGGTGCTTGTGAAGATTGTGCATTATTATTATTCCTCCAACTGAAATTCGGATGATTTTTCCAACCAGGATTATAAGTCTGTGAATATGGGTTTGGTTTATTGAAAGTGTTAATGACATTAGCTTGATCATTTAGACATTCTTTAAGTGCAGGCAAAGTGGGACACTCTTGAGTGAAATGATCATTCGAATTACATATGTTACATGCAATTTCTTGAACAGATTTTACTTGATCACTCTTTTTATGCTCCAAAGCTTCAACTTTCCTAACTAGGGATGCAAATTTTGCTTGTAAATCATGATCTTCCCTAAGGTTATGGATTCCTCCACTAGATGGAGATGATTGTTGCTTATTTGTCAATTCAAAAGTTCCAACAGTATCCCAATGTTGTGCATTTTCAGCTAATTGGTCAAGGTAATCTAGTGCATCTTCAGGATTTTTATCCCTAAATTCACCATTACACATCATTTCAACAACATGTCTACTTTGGGGTATTAAGCCTTCGTAGAAATAAGTGACCAATCGCCAA
>NW_006261964.1:23674431-23705196 GCF_000493195.1 Citrus x clementina | reverse complement strand
TTGTTCTATGAGGTGGAAAGAATTTTTTCAAAACTGTTCTTGCATGTTATTCCAAGTTCTTACTGATCCAGATCTAAGGTTTTGTAGCCAAGTTTTAGCTTTATCTTTTAATGAAAAAGGAAAAAGCTTTAATCTAATTATGTTCATGCTACAATTTTGGTCCGTGTATGTATTACAAACTTCCTCAAAATCTCTTAGATGCAAGTACGGATTCTCATATTCTAAACCATGAAATGTTGGTAAAAGTTGAATAATACCTGGTTTAAAATTGAATCGAGATGCTTCTGGAGGAAATACTATACACGACGGTGCTCCGGTTCTAGTTGGATTCATGTAGTCTCTCAGAGTCCTTGGTTGATTCTGATCATGCCCATGTTGAGATTGGTTGTCTCCCTGATCAATTTGAGGATTAAGTTCGCCCAAAACGTTTTCGCCTTCATTCTCATCCATGATTGGTGGTGGAGATTGAGATCTACGAATTAACCTGCCACTTGAAGATCGAGACCAATGTCTCATTCAAGGGTTATGTTATAAAGATAATATTTACACAAATTGATAACAAAATAAAATAAAAAAATAAATAAGCAAATAATATAAGTATACAAAAGAAAATTAAATAACAAAAATGGTGGTTGAACCCACCAACAAAGTAATAAATAAATAAATAAATAAATGCAAAATAAAAAAAATGGTGGTTGAACCCACCAATTAAAAAAATAAAAAATGCAAAATTAAATAAATACTGAAAATTAAATAACTGAAAATAAAAGTTAAGGGTTAGTAGTTAGTTTGGTGGTTAAACCCACCAATAAAGCAAAAAAATAAATAAATAAATAAATAAATACGAAATAAAATAAATGCAGAAAATTAAATAACTGAAATTAAATAAAAGTTAGGAGTTACAAGTTAGTAAGTTAAGAGTTAGTAATTAGAGTTAGTAGTTAAAGTTAGTTTGGTCCAAAATAAGTCCAAATATGTCCAAATATGTCCAAAGTATGTCCAAATATGTCCAAGTCTTGATTATGTTGAGGAATTTCGTCTAGGGATTCTATTGCAAATTATTTTTAATTTTATAGTCAAACTGTAATTTTTAGAAGTTTAGAATTAGCAATTTGGGATGAAAGTGAAACAATTGAAAGATATCGGGGTCCGAACGTAATTACCAGAAGATTGGGCTGGAAACGGAAATTGTTGGGGTGAAACTAGAATTATGAAAGATATGGGGACAAAAGAGAATTTAAGAAAAGAAAAAGGGGGTAAACGAAATTTTACATATAAGAGAAAAATAAAAAACGGAAAAACAAACCAAATAAAAAAACTTTTCCCCGGCAACGGCGCCAAAAACTTGACATAACTTTAAAGTAAATTTTAACTCCCAAGTATAAGAGTGTCTTGTTGTATTATAACTCGGTGAGTCCGAGGTCGATCCACAGAGAAAAGATTTAATTAGTTTATTTTATTTTATCTAAAAATTGAAATTAAAACTTGAATATAAACAACTTAATTTAAATGAAACTATGGAATTGAACTAGTTAGGGTTATGGATCCACTCTTAGAAATAAATAAAACTTAATAAATTCTTTTTGCCAATTTGTTTTAGATTTATTACCCAAAAGATTAATTATACAAATTATTATTATTTTCCCTTTAATTTTATGATGGATTAAGTATTTATTGTGCCAAAATTTAATTTGTCTAAAATAAGTCAAAATACCATTTCACCATGCCTTATATTAAGATCTTAAGAATTTATTGTGCCAAATTCATTTGTTTGTCTACAATAAATCAAATTTTCAAAATATAAAACATGTATAAAATTAAATAGAAAATAATTTAATTTATAAAATTAAACATAGAATTTGATTAAATCATATTTATTTCTTAAGAGTTTCACCTTCCCCTAACTAATATTATTTAGTTAAGCATAATTAAAATAAAAAGAAGTAGTAAAATTGAATTACTTATAATTAAAAGAAATAAAAACAACTAAAATTGGAAATAAAACTAATTTTATTAATGAAAATAATTATACAAAATATTAAAAACACACCTGGAAATCAAGATTACAAGGAGATGGAGAGAATTTGAGAAGAAGAGAGTTGTAGAGAGATGATTAAAACATAAAAATGAGGCCTTATTTATAGAAAAATAAATTCATAATCCAGTGCTTTGCGGTCCATCATAGGCTTCATGCATGTGCTCCTCACAACCCTTAGATCAAGATCCAATGGCTGGTCAAACTTCAAAAGTCAACATCACACATGGCATCATTTGACTCGTCCGATTTGCCCAAAGAACGGTTGAGATTTGGCGGGTTAATGGGTGGATCGGGTCGACCCGAATACAAAGATTCAGATCCTCCAACTTGCTTCACCAACCATTGCCACGTGGCACAATCATGGCCATTGAATCATGAACGGTTGAGATTTAGTCAAGATTGCCAGTTATCCCATGCACTCATATCTATTGTAAGCTCATTTCATCATCCAATCAATGCTCGGTCAACATGAAAAGTCAATTTTTTTTACACAAGCCCAATTTTAAGCCGATCTTGACTGATCTTAAGGTTTTCGGACCTCCGGAATCCAAATTTGACCTCCGTTTATTTGTTTGGAGCCTCGAAGTACGTGAAATTAATAATTTTCCTAATAAACACATAAAAATACACAAAATTAAATATATTTAAAACATAATTAATAATTCATAATATATTACATAAACACAAATATAAATTATAACATAAGCATAAAATAACATATTATCGCTTGATAATTAAACAATTTTTAATACTAATCAGTAACAACAATTTGTTTCTTATTATACAGAGTAAATCGCCTAAAAAGAAGCAAATACCAATGGTAGAACATCAATCAATAAGATCATCTGCCCAATCAAAATCAGAAAAACGATGTAGTTCTTGTTGAAAGTCATGGTTGGCGCCGGCCATCTAGATGGCCGGTGCCAACCATTCAACATTCAACACGGCCCGCCATTATTGGTGGTGCCGTGTTGAATGACTCCATTAAAAAAAAAAAAAAGAGCCAAAATTTTGGCTATATAAAGAGGGCTTCCCACCCTCATTTTTCATCCAATCTTGAGAGAGCAATTTAGGGAGTTGAGAGAGAGTTTAAGAGCTTGCATTTATAAGCTCTTATTTTAGTGATTTGAGAGTTTGGGTGTATTGGGGTTTTGGGTAGTGAGCTAAAATACTACAATACTTGTAACTCCTTTTCACTAGTAAAATATTTCCTTCTGTCTTTGCCCGTGGATGTAGGCTAAAAGCCGAACTACGTAATTTCTGGTGTCCTCTATTGTGCTTGTTCTTTATTTTTCTTCTAATTTTATTTTAGCTGCGTGTCTGCTTCACCCACCAATTTCCTAACAGTGGTATTAGAGCTATTGGTTGTATTTTTTGGAGTCAGGAACTATTCACGTAAGGGGTACTATTCACGTATACGGCACTGTATACGTATACGATACTGTTCACGTATACGGTTTTGTTCCCGTATACGGTACTATTCACGTATGCGGCACTATTCACGTGAAACGGTGGAAGCGATCCAAGAATTTTGCGGTGCAAAGCAGGGAATAGTGGTGTGAGTAAAGCAACTGTGTGATTTTGTACATGTCTAGGAAAGTTCTGTCACAAAGGCGATAAGAGCTTAAGGAGTCTGAGTTTTAAGTGGGACCATTGTGACCCCTCCAGTCTTTCCTGGGAACTTTCCTGGTGTACATTCTCACACATACTCACAACTATTCAAGGTGGTACACTAGCTTGTGTGCGGTATTTATCAACAAAATGGCGGGAAAGTATGAAATTGAGAAGTTTAATGGAAATAATTTTTTGTTGTAGAAAATGAAGATGAAAGCTGTATTGAGGAAAAATAATTGCTTGGTAGCAATTGGAGAAAGGCCCATGGAGATAACTGATGACAAGTGGAACGAGGTAGACGGCAACGCCATTTCTTATCTACACTTGGCACTTGCAGATGGAGTATTATCCAGTGTGGCAGAGAAAAATACAGCGAAGGAAATATGTGATACTCTCACAAAATTGTACGAGGCCAAGTCACTACACAATAAAATCTTCTTCAAGAGAAAACTCTATACTCTTCGAATGGCAGAATCTACAATAGTGACCGACCACATCAACACTTTGAAGACTCTATTTTCACAACTCACAATGTTGGGTCATAATATAGAGGAAAATGAACGTGCAGAACTTCTACTTCAAAGTCTACCAGATTCGTATGATCAACTCATCATCAACCTGACGAACAACAATCCAGTGGACAGTCTAGTTTTCGACGATGTTGCAGCCTCCGTATTAAATGAGGAGAGCAGGCGGAAAAATAAGGAAAACAGACAAGCAAGTTCGCAGCAAACGGAGGCGCTATCGGTGACGAGAGGGAGATCAACAGAACGTGGCCCTAGTGGGAGTCAAAGTCATGGTAGATCAAAATCCAGAAGTAAGAAGAATGTTAAATGCTACAACTGTGGCAAGAAAGGGCATGTCAAGAACGAGTGTTGGAGTAAACAGAAGAGAAAAGAGGGCAAAGAACCTGAGTCATCAAATGCTCAGGGGTGTGTAGCAAGTACCTCGGATGATGGCGAAATACTCTACAGCAAGGCAACAACTGTTTCAAAAGGCAGAAAACGACTGTTTGATGTCTGGCTTATAGACTCAGGAGCTACCTGGCACATGACCTCTAGGAGAGAATGGTTCCACACATATGAACCTATCTCAGGAGGATCTGCATATATGGGTAATGATCATGCCTTGGAGATCGCTGGTATTGGTACTATCAAAATAAAAAAGTTTGATGGTACAATTCGCACAATTGGGGAGGTACGACATGTCAACGACCTGAAGAAAAATCTATTGTCTTTGGGACAAATGGATAGTCATGGGTACAAAACTCGTGGAGAATGGAATTATGAAGATCGTTAAAGGCGTGCTTGTATTAATGAAGGCAGAAAAGATTGGTGCTAATCTATTCATGCTTAAAGGAGAAACACTACAGGAGGCTGCTACGTGTGTCGCATCAAATGGAGAAGAGTCAACGATGATGTGGCATCTCAAACTTGGTCACATGTCAGAACAAGGCTTGAAGATTCTCTCTGAACGAAAATTACTTCCGGGGCTCAAATCGGTAAGTTTACCATTTTGCGAGCATTGTGTTACAAGTAAGCAGCATAGATTAAAGTTCAGTAGATCTATTGCTAGAAGTAAATGTATTCTAGACTTGATTCATTCTGATGTTTGGGAATCACCGGATATATCCATGGGAGGTGCAAAGTACATGGTGACTTTCATTGATGATTATTCTAGAAGATGTTGGGTGTATCCAATTAGGAAAAAGTCAGATGTATTTCTAGTGTTTAAAGAATACAAAATGCGGGTGGAACTTGAATCTAGTAAAAAGATCAAGTGCTTGAGGACAGATAATGGTGGAGAGTATACAGACGGCGAGTTTCTTGCTTTCTGTAAGCAAGAAGGTATTCAGAGGCAGTTCACGGTAGCATACACTCCTCAACAAAACGGAGTGGCAGAGTGGATGAACAGAACTCTTACAGAAAGAATAAGAGCTATGTTGAGGACTGCTGGTCTACCCAATTCATTCTGGGCAGAAGCAGCCAAAACTGCCTGTTATATAGTAAATCGGTCGCCATCTACAGCTATTGGGTTGAAGACGGCGATGGAGATGTGGACTGGAAAACCAGCTGATTATTCCTACCTACATGCATTTGGATGTCCTGTGTACGTGATGTACAATGCCCAAGAAAGAACAAAGCTGGATGCAAAATCTAGAAGATGTATTTTCTTGGGGTATGCTGATGGAGTAAAGGGGTATCGTCTGTGGGACCCTACTGCCCACAAGATCGTCATCAGCAGAGATGTTATTTTTGTAGAAGATCAACTGTAAAAAAAAGATGAAGATAATGGCACTGTAAAAGAAAAGTCAGAGATTGTGCCGGTATATGTCGAAAATAATCCAGAAGATTCAGATTTTTCTGAAGCAGCATCAGAGCACGAGGAACAAGAACCAGTTGAGTCCGAGGCTCCAGAAGTTCGTCGGTCAACTCGTGAGAGACGACCGCCAATGTGGCACTCGGAGTATGTCACAGAGATCAACGTTGCATACTGTCTTCTAACAGAGGATGGAGAGCCTTCAACTTTCCATGAAGCTTTAAACAGCTCAGATGTTGCTTTGTGGATGACAGCAATGCAGGAAGAAATTGAAGCTCTACACAAGAACAAGACATGGGAACTTGTACCATTACCACGTGGAAGAAAAGCCATTGGAAACAAATGGGTCTACAAGATCAAACGTGATGGCAATGACCAAGTGGAGCGGTATCGTGCGAGACTGGTAGTGAAAGGATATGCTCAGAAAGAAGGTATTGACTTCAACGAGATATTTTCTCCGGTGGTTCGACTCACAACAGTCAGAATAGTCTTGGCAATGTGTGCTACATTTGACCTACATCTAGAGCAGTTAGATGTTAAAACTGCATTTCTTCATGGAGAACTTGAAGAAGAAATTTATATGCTCCAACCAGAAGGTTTTGCAGAAATAGAAAATGAGAACTTGGTTTGCAAGTTGAACAAATCTCTATACGGTCTCAAACAGGCGCCGAGGTGTTGGTATAAGAGATTTGATTCCTTCATTATGAGCCTTGGATACAATAGACTCAGTTCAGACCATTGTGCATATATTACAAGAGGTTTGAAGATAATGATTTCATCATTTGCTGTTGTATGTGGATGACATGTTGGTAGCAGGTCCCAACAAAGATCGAATCCAAGAATTGAAGGCACAGTTGGCTAGAGAGTTTGAAATGAAGGACTTGGGACCAGCAAACAAGATTCTAGGGATGCAAATTCACCGAGATAGAAATAACAAGAAGATTTGGCTTTCGCAGAAAAATTATTTGAAGAAAATCTTGCGGCGCTTCAACATGCAAGATTGTAAGTCAATTTCTACCCCACTTCCTGTTAATTTCAAATTATCCTCAAGTATGTGTACTAGCAATGAAGCAGAGAGGAAGGAGATGTCTCGAGTACCGTATGCATCAGCAGTGGGAAGTTTAATGTTCGCTATGATATGTACTAGACCAGACATTGCACAAGCAGTGGGAGCAGTCAGTCGATACATGGCGAATCCTGGTGGAAAGCATTGGATAGCTGTAAAGAGGATTCTGAGATACATCAGAGGAACCTCAGATGTTGCATTATGTTACAGAGGATCAGAGTTTACTGTCAGGGGCTATGTGGATTCAGATTTTGCAGGAGATCTTGATAAAAGAAAATCCACTACTGGTTATGTGTTTACACTTGCAGGAGTAGCTGTAAGCTGGGTTTCGAAATTGCAGACCGTTGTGGCTTTATCTACAACAGAAGCAGAATATATGGCAGCTACACAAGCTTGCAAGGAAGCTATTTGGATACAAAGGTTATTGGAGGAGCTCGGGCACAAACAACAGAAAATTCCTGTGTTTTGTGACAGTCAGAGTGCCTTGCACATTGCAAGGAATCCAGCCTTTCATTCCAGAACAAAGCATATAGGAGTTCAGTATCACTTCGTTCGAGAAGTAGTGCAAGACGGAAGTGTGGATTTACAGAAAATCCATACGAAGGAGAACCTAGCAGATGTTTTGACCAAGCCAATAAATGCTGACAAGTTTATTTGGAGTAGATCCTCTTGTGGCCTAGCAAAAACGTAGGCAACATGATTATGGCGAAGCAGAAAGGATGGTGTGGAGATTGATTGTTTTTCACTCTAATCTCCAAGTGGGAGAATGTTGAAAGTCATGGCCGGCGCCGGCCATCTAGATGGCCGGTGCCAACCATTCAACATTCAACACGGCCCACCATTATTGGTGGTGCCGTGTTGAATGACTCCATTAAAAAAAAAAAAAAGAGCCAAAATTTTGCTATATAAAGAGGGCTTCCCACCCTCATTTTTCATCCAATCTTGAGAGAGCAATTTAGGGAGTTGAGAGAGAGTTTAAGAGCTTGCATTTATAAGCTCTTATTTTAGTGATTTGAGAGTTTGGGTGTATTGGGGTTTTGGATAGTGAGCTAAAATACTACAATACTTGTAACTCCTTTTCACTAGTAAAATATTTCCTTCTGTCTTTGCTCGTGGACGTAGGCTAAAAGCCGAACCACATAATTTCTGGTTTCCTCTATTGTGCTTGTTCTTTATTTTTCTTCTAATTTTATTTTAGCTGCGTGTCTGCTTCACCCACCAATTTCCTAACAGTTCTAAAGAAGAATTGGCTGAAAAGTGGAGACTATGAAACATGGTCTCTTTAAGATATCGCAGGATATTAATGACAGCTGCATTATGAGTCGAGCGAGGAGTCGACATAAACTGACTAACAACATGGACAACATGGGCTGTATCAAGTCTTGTGACTATCAAATAAACCAAATTTCCAAACAATTGTCAATAAAGAGTAGCATCATTAAGTGATGTTCCATAAAACAACACAAAGTAAATGTTAGGATCAATAAGTGTAGAGGAATTTGATTATCAGTCAAACTAGCTTTAGTAAAAAGATCAGAAGCATATTTACCTTATGAAAGATAGTAACTAGATGAATCAAAGAGTACCTCAAGATCAATAAAGAAACTAAAATGTCCACGATCTTTCATTTCAAAGTGATGTTGAAGAAAAGCTTTAAGATCTATAATATTTGTAAGATCATCTCCAATAATAATCATATCAGATCATCTCCTGTAATAATCATATCACCAACACAGAGTAATAAAAGAATACATCCTTTGTTGGTGTTGCGAACAAAAATAAAAAATAAAGTCATTAGAACTGGCATCAAAACCAAATTACTTGATTGTGGTACTGAACTTCTCATACCATGTTCTCGATGCCTGTTTAAGGCCATACAAGGCACGGCCAAGTTTGCAAACTGATTTGGAGGATGAGAGTAACCAAGAGGAGGTTTCATATAGACTTCTTCAGTGAGATTGGCACTAAGAAAAACATTCTTTACATCCATATGAAATAATACCCAACGACGAACAATGGCAAAAACGAATAAGCTTCTTACAGATGTAAAGCATTCAACAGGTGCAAAAGCCTCATCATAATCAGTGCTACATCCTTGAGTATTGGTAATGTCATTAGGGTGCACCAAATTTTAAACGTTACTAATAATATAAACAATTAGTATAGAGCGAGTAAGGATCGATTCAATGAAGACTATGCTAGCTGTATCTATTATTAACTCTAAAACAAAGACTTAAAATAAAATAAAATAAAATAATAATAATAATAAATTATGAAAATAATAATTTAATAGAAACTCTAATTAAAGGTAAAACAAATAATAAAAATGAAACTTTGGTCAAAAGATCATTCGCCACCACCAAACATGCACATAATCAATAAATCAATTTTATCATCAATTTCTATTGAAACTATCAACCATTGACAACAATAAGATTTGTTAATCTCTATCTTTCCTTATTATATCGTTAGGAAAAACAATTTCTTCAACTAATCTCTGACCATTAAATAATTCAAAACAAGTCCTTGAAGTTTAAGATAATAGAAGCATTAATTAGAGAAAGATATTAGGTTGATCTAGGTAATAAACACACAAGCTCGAATTATTTAACTTAGGTTATGTTCTTCTATTGAAATCACTTATTCCAATTTGCTACTAATGATAAAATATCAAGACAATTACGAATCAAGAATTTTAATTTAGTAATAGAATTTATTCAAATCATATCTAATTGGCCACTCAAATAAGATAAGGATAAAATCATAAACATTTATTATACAAGAACATAAACAATCTCAATTAAATAAACTGAATGATAGAAATTGAATATTAATCATATGACATGTTCAGGGTTTTGAATTCACCCTTAACCAAATAGAATATCTAGCCTAGCATAATTAAATTGAAAATAAAAGAGTTGATAGAACCAATTATGGAAATTAATCCAAGCGGCTGCTGATCCAATTTAGTTCCTTCAGGCTTTTTTTTTTCTTTTTTTTTTTTTCTCTTCTTGCGGCCGTCTCTAGTTCTTGGGTTTTTGTGTATTTCTCCTTCTGGCAGCCGTCATTCAAAAGCCAAAGGTTGGCTTTTTATAATGCTTGGTCGAATCCTTGTAGAATTAGGTTGCTTGGCCACCAATTATAACCTAAGTATCCTCCAACATGGACAAGCCAAATAAAGCCATTAGTTGATCACGTGCTGGCCACTTTTGGTCTTAATTACTTTTCCTTTGTTTATTTTTTTGTTTCAATGTGCAAGATTAATTCAATAATTAGGTGATTTTGCTTGGCCCTCTATTATAACTTCCTTATGTATAGATTTCCTTGTAAAAATAATGCTTCTCGTGTGCATGCACTATTAGAAAAATAAGCTACCATAACAGAGAATATCTGTCATCCGACCCCCCTTATGACAGAGTTTCCATCTGTCATTGTAACCCCTCTCATAAATATGTGACAACATTTTATATATCACATGTTCCTATGACAGTGTATATCCATCACACATATGTCATGAACCAAGCGATGTCCATTTTGCAAAGCTTTCGAGAATAATTGAAAATTTTAGCAGGTAATTTAAATTATTTTGAATTTGGTGGGTTTCTTCAAAATCTGTCATATATTAATGATTCACATTCTCTGTCAAGAGATTTAAGGTTTAAAAAAATAAAATTATTATTTTCAATTTTGAAATTATATTAATACTAATTAACATTATTTAAATTCCAGATTTTTGAAATAGAAATAGCAAAAGCCACATTTTAAAACTTGAATTAACAAAAATAAAATTACATTCAAATTCATAAAACTATCTAATACCAAATAGCACCATACACTAAAAATTTCAGTCACTTGAAACTTCCAACAAATAGCATCATCAAAATACATCGTGTAATATATCTCACAAATCTTTTGCAATATCCAATCATCAGCCTATCTCTAGAAAAACAGTTAATCCATAAAAAAACACTGATATTAAATTCCCGAAAGCCACCAACATCACCTGAAAAATAGATTAACCAAAAAAATACAGATTAACATGTTGACCACATACAATTAATCAAATTCACAATAAAGTTCACCAGTGTGTAATTGATTTAATCAGCTTTGATACCAAAGGGAAAATGAGGATAAATAGCCCCAGAGGAAAAAAAAACACATTTGACAATTGATATAATGAAGCAGTAAGCCTCACGAGTTGTAAAAAAGAAATAGGAAAGGGAAAATAAGGGACATCTTTAATGCATGTAGTTATTAACCTTTTTTTTTTGTTCCTAAAGATGTATTAAGAGGAAAAAGGATATTCATTCAATGCATGCATCTCCTATTTGTTAATCTAATTATTCTCCTATTCCTATTGGTTAATAAGGGAGTCAATAAGATTTTAATTTAACAATATAGCAGTGACAATTAACTAGGTCTTCATTAAGAGTTGTTGAATTAGAAAAAAATTAAGTATAAACAAACTATTGTGCAACATAATACATGCCGAAGAGAAATATTGAACCAAGTGCAATGCCAAATACAAGAAAAGAGAATTTTTAGTCTAGCCTTCTATAGATTTCAATTCTGAATTTCTTTATGCACCAAACTGAGTATATTTCAAAGACTCCAAATTAATTAATGCAAAACATCTAAAATCATAACAACTTTCCATACATAATTAAACAAAATCCACCAAAATCAAGCTAATAAAAAGAAAGGTAAAAGTTCTAAAAATCCAAAAGAGGAAATATCATAAAATTCTGGAATCACCAGAATCTCCCCATTCTATCAACCTTAATGCCATGCTTGTAGGCTTGTGAACACTGACCCTATCCAACTCAAAGAAAGAAGACGCAGGCTAGTATTCTCATCTGGATTACATCACATTAGCATTTGAGATATTTTTACTTTAATGCTTCAAAGAGAAGAATTTTTGTTAAAGCAAGATTTTCAACAAATATGTTAAAAGGAATGCTCATTGTCCAAGGATTTAAAAGGATGCCCAGTATAAGTTTGTTTACAATATATTTTTTATTTTTCTTTTTTCTTGTTAAACTACGATAAACTGAAAAATACAAGTATATCTTGATTTTAAAAATCAACCAAGACAAGAAAATAGAATGAACAACTATTCTTATAGGCAATGAATGGAAAACCTCTAAATGTAGCCATTGGTTTAGTAAGGACAATTGGAACCATAAACAATGGATAAGTTTCTAATAAAAATAATAAAATCCATCATCTATATAAGTTGAGAAAAAATAAATTTCATGTCAAAGATCTAAAAAATTTGAAGGAAACCTGATAGTAAACAAATATTCAATTCATAATAGTATGAATAATAAAAACATTATTGTCAACTTGAAACGTAAAGTTACTTTGTGTTTTTGTCAGCCAGTCCTATTGTTTTTAGCAAAACAACAAACCTTAGCATTTTAATTGGTAACAAATCAGAACCAACATAAAAACAAAATTAGAAAAGATATAAAGATGTATTCTACCATTGTGGAATGTTGATCGTCACCATCTATTCAATAAAGATCAATGACCCCCTTAGGCAGGACATAACTCGAGTGATAGGAAAAAGAAAATTAAATAGTTGTCATGAGCTATCTTAAACTTATGCAATCAAATATTTCAAAGACGATGCTAAAACAAACCAATGTAAAAACATTATTACCTTGAACCATTATCACCAAAGCCGTGAAGCCAAACCACAGTGGCTTGCTGTCTACCTTTGCCTGACTACATAGGTCCTTCCGAACTGATCTAGTGTTTTTCTAACAGTTTTAACCCCTGAAAAGAAGTCATCACAAAATTCAATAATCAAGATTAATGATGAAGAATTCACATACGTAACAAAAACCCATAATTTCTAACAAAAGAATTTCATAATGTAAGTTTTTTTTAATAAACCTCAACAAAGCTTTGTCAAGAGAAAACATAAATTAAAAAAAACGATAGAGTATAAAATAAACAGGGGAGAATAGAACAGTTAAGTCCCTTTACAGCAAGTATCGAAATGAACTCAATAACAACGGCACATGTTAGCTAAAAAGATAAGAGACGTTCTTTAAATTTTTTTTTTTTTTAGAAAGCCACGAGTCTCAGGAGGGTCAGTAGTTCTTAGAGAAGAGCCCAAGTTTTCCAAAGTTACTGTACTAAATACACAATAGGCTGAATCAAATTTTATTGGAAGAATTATTGCACAAACCATTGCAATTAACCCCAAATTACAACCAACCAAGCCCTAGTAATTTAATTAAGAGTTAATTTCCTTTTATTATTACTCAATATATGAAAAATCCAATTGAGGAACAAAAGAATAGAGAAGAACGAAATTTATTTACCTTCATCAACCGGAGCGATAGTGAGGGTTTCTTCAAAAATGATCGGCGAGTTTAAAGGATTACTCAATAGCAAAGGACTTAGGGTTTGGAGGAGAACAACAACTTCTACATGGCAAATAACAACGATTTCGAAGGATTAAGGGTGTATTTTCGTCTTCTTTATTAGTGAGGGAAGAGCCTCAAATTTTGACTTAGGGTTTTTATTTTGGATTTCTCACTTGCAGCGAGGAATCTGATCTATTAAAGTTGTGCAACACTTGGAAATTATTTTAGTTAAGTGTCTAGCTCATAAATGACGTAGTTTCCTCTTTGTAAATTCTTTTTTGATTTTAGTTTAATTAAAAGCTTTCAATTGTTGTACTAAATTAAAGAATTGACGTCATTCTGTTTTGTTGAAACGACTTCACTTTTGTGAACAACTTAATAATAAATTAAAAATAAATCGAAAATGAATAAAATATAAATTTTTTATTATAGCTTGTGATTGAAATTTAGTTTGTCACATAAGTATCATGTAGTTGTGATACATAAAAACTTTGTCAAATGTCTATCATACATTCTTGATAAACAACTAATTTTCTATTATCTATCACAAAAAAATTTGTCATAATAAATCATTTTTCTAGTAGTGTTGAACAATGTTTCCAGTAATATAGCACCATAATCTACGATCTTTAAGAAAGCTACACATTGTTTGTGCCCAAAGAACATAATTATGTCCATCTAGTATAATATGAAGAGGCTGTGAAACATTAAACTTTTCTATCCCACCAAAAAAAAGAAAAAGAAAATCCAAGTAATAAAGAAGAAAATAAATAAGTTTGAAATAGCCAGCCAAAACTACGGCAGTAGCCAAACCAATGCTATAATGCAAGTCCCAAAGCAAAAAAGCAAGAATAATAAAAGTCAAGAAAACACCTGAAATCAGCCAACCAAAAGACTTGTAAATCATTGTGGAAGACAAGATGAAGAGAGATGGTGGGCAGATGTGGTTGCACAAAACACAATGGCTAAATTCGGACCTAAAAAGAGACAAAGACAAGGAAATTATAACTAAATTACTTTTAGCTCTGATATCATGAAAGTGAATATGAAATATTATTACTGTATATTCTTTATATTATTTACAGAAAGAATGGATCTATATATAGGCTTTACATGAAGCTAAATTAAGAAACTGAATAAATACAAATATGGCATAAATTGTGGGATATACAGAATCATAATCTTGGGAATTAATGGAGATTGATTGGATAAGTGATTCTTGCTTAACAGATGACAACTTAATGCCTTGATGTTTTAATAATTACAAGAGTGAGAGTGATTCTAATTAGGTAATTATATTAAATACCTTCTAATATTTGCAAAGTAATAATCCACACAGAGAAGTAATTAAGGAGCAAAACATTATTAAGCATTTAAATCTCACTTGCTCATAATTAGGTGTCTAAAATAAGGGTGGCAATATTTCAATCTCACAGTTTTTGTAAATCCATCCCTAATCTAGAAAATAATTACAATAAATACACATTATTTTAAGAAAATTCAAATGAAGAAGAAGTTTGAGGAATCAATAATTTAAATCCTTTTTTTCTTTTTGGTGACTAAGATTTTTTATTTTGCTTAATCATTAAAGTTGCTTTACCATAAGTTTAATATTATTGATTATATCATCGTTCAACTACTACCCATCATTGACAATATAATTTTGACCTGCAACTTTTGGAAGACATGTTCAGATTTTTCCAATATTATCTAGTCTTAGAAATTAATTAAGGTTAGATTGTGCGAAATATTGGAGAATATTTTTGGAGGCATAAAAGAAGGAAATTGGCGTGTAAGTAGGACTCCATATCGAAGAGTTCCAAATAATGATAACTACTACTTTAGTATGTAGATCAAGTATTTATGGAATATTAGACTCTTAAGCAAGTATATCCTAGTATCAAGTACTCATGAATTATTGGATTATTAAGGAAGTGTATCCTAATATTCCTCTACTACGGTTTGCGTGAAATACTGCTCCTATACAAAGAGAAGCATTTCACACATTGAAATGGTAAAGAAGATATATTGTATTTTATATTAAAGAAGCAGCCAATGCATAAAATGAGAAGAAACTTATCTGGCCCCATATGATGTTTCATATCTCTACGATGTTTTAGTTTTCTTCATTAAGTTTTCATCATATCAAGTCCTTCATTAGACATTCTTTATATTTACTTTTGTCTCTTTGGGATGAAGAGGTCATTTGTTGTGTTGAGGGGATTCAAGAAAAGCAGCAAACACAATTGAAGACGAGGGTTCTTGCTAAGAAAGGTCTACTGAGTTAGATACAATGAGGTGGCGATAAGAGTAAGCAGGTCTCTGAAATTGTGTAAGAATCCAACAGGTTGTAATCTTTTCAGTACGAACGGCTTGTTATTTGGGCGTGGCCTCTTAGACGTAAGATAGTGACCCGAGCCACGTAAAAATCCTTTATGTGCTTTATTTTCTGCATTTTACTATTTCTAGTACATTTATGATAACATGAACAGTAAGATATTTTGAACAGTAATTATAAATAGCAATGATGAATAGTAATATATGAACAGTAATGATAAACAATTTTTTTAGGATTCAATAAACAATAATTTCAGGATTAATTAATTAGAGAAATTAATTTATCTATTATTTTATTTTGCCTGCACTTGTTAAAAATATATCTAAATTCTTTACAAAAGACAGGAGAATTCATGTGAATTCAAGAGAATTCTATGTTGGAAAAGAAATTCTTAATCCCAATGTTTCAATAAAGCAAATACAAACACTGATTATGATCTTGTTTTGAAATAAAAGAGGAAGGGGCTGGTGCACAAATTTATCTTTTGGCAGCCATCTCTCACCGAATTCAAAGATGAATGGTCAGCCTTCCAGGAATTTAATTACACATTTTTTAAAAGTTTATAATAAGATGTCAACTAAAACTTATACTACAACTGAAATTTCTTTTTTCAATAAAAAAATTAAAGTTTAGACGAGTGATTTTCAAATGGTTTTATTTAGTTCACTATTTTAATTAGGTAAGACCGAGGATTAAAAAATGGATTTGGGTTTAGGTCACTATTTTAAAAAAAAAAATACAATTAATGGCATACAACTATTCCGAAGGAAATTGAAAGAGATGATGAAGCAGCTATGCTTTAATATAGTCGTAAAAATAATTAATGGCATACAACTATTGCGGGGAAAATTGATGGGGTATTGTATTACAATGCAGACTTTAGAGCTATGATTTGCGTGAGTTGTGTTGCCACGTCAAGCATTGTTGGCCAATCATCTGCAGCAAATGGAAATGAATGGTGTTACCAGATTAAAAATCCAGCACAGCTTGGATGTAATATTTGTAGACACAAAATTAAGGGAAGTTTATTTATGACAACAAAAAGTCATAAAGATTTCATAATTACAGGAGGAGACTAATTAAGTAATAAATTTGTAAACCTTAAGGTATTGTCAAATTAATAATCCATGTAGCCAAACCAACATTCACGCATAGAAATGCTTGCACATGCTCGTTTGCGTGTTTAAAATCAAGGTAATTTTCAATCGAGTCATTGCTGTTTGTAGAAAGAACCTAAAAACTATTGTTTTTTAAAATGTGTCATTTAAATTCTTCTTAGCTTAAACTTATTTTTCAATCGAGAAAAAGTTCACATAATCATAAAAGACAATTATACCCCTATATTTCAAATTAATGATTTCAAGTATTTTTACTACAAGAAAAACAGATTATTTTCGAGGATAAATATTCTCGTAATAACTTATTTCGAGCAAGTCATGCCATCTATCATCATCGTGTTAAGTCTTACTTTTACTTTTCCATTATTTGAATCGAGGATGTCTATTGCCCCCTTGATGATTGTTACTTGTAGTATCATTAAATTAATAAGTAAAGATCATTTGTTGTGTTTAATCCCCTGATTTTCCCAAGAAACGGGCATCCCAAGTCTTTAATACTGCCCCAAGATTCAATCAAGAGTTACTGAAAAATTATCAAGCAAATAATTAAGCAAAAATAGATTAAACAACAGTGAAAACAGGAGATAAATATTTAAGTAATTTAGCAACCAGAGGTGCCTACATGCATGGGTGAACAAGATCAAATGCTTTGACTAAACAAGAATCAAAGGTTACAGATAGTGGCATAACTACTCTTATGCCTGGGATTCCCCAACATTTTGGAAATTTTTTTTAATACTATAAAAAAAATTTAAGTGGATTTTGGGTGCAAGAAAGAGGAACAAAACCTTACCAAAACAATGAATTTATTTTTTGGGATTCAGGGTACCTCACTTAATCGTAGTATGGGGCTGTTTTAGGGATTTGAGGGAGATGAAAAATAGTGGGAGAAGGGCTGATAAAGGGTAGAGGTCAAATGTGGGGGGAGAGATTTTGAAAGAGCGCCTTTGGACTTGTAAAACAACAAAAGACTGTTAGGGGTGGAGCCGACAGTGGCCAAGACCACACTTCAATGCTCAAGTCAGCTATTTGAACTCTTTTAGGTAGTGAGAGCTTGCAAGATCTCTAAAATGGTGGTTGGATATTGAAGAAGACCGTAGCCCCTTTTTCTGTGTGTGTTTGTAATGAGTGTGAGAAAGATAGAGCCTTATTGCCTTTATATAATATTTGCTGGTTACCCTGCCACGTAGTATATTTCTAGTGGTGATTCTATTATTTTTTCTGAGATATTCCATCCATTTCACCTTTATCATGCTTTTTTGGGCCGTTAGGAGTATGTTTGGGGAGAAAGAAGGTGGTTATTTGGCAGGGTTTGTTGTTTTGTACGCGTGGTGTATGCTAGCTGCTGGTGATCCAGAATACTTTTGCGAAAGTTGTCTGGATAGTTGCACGTGTAATAGTTAAGGACCATTGTCCTTGGCGGGCTACTTTTCGCTTTTTGCAAGTGTGATAGTTAGTAGCCTCCTTTTTTCCAACAAGATATTCCTCATTTCATTTTGTCAAATCAAATAATTTCTTTGGGCAATGGAGGTAGCACATGTGGTGGATAGTTTTTGGATATTTTATGTAATACCTTAATTTTGCTATGACGTACCATGCATAACAACTCGATTAGCAGGTGCACCTGGTATAGGCAGAGTTCCCCACGAGAACTGCTTATTGTCATAATACCTTGATATTGACATGTTACGCTTCTTTTCCAATTTCTTATTTACTCCCAAACAAAGCATACAGAGTATGATATAATAACATGATCGTAGTCGTAGCAAAAACAGAGAGAAAGAAAAGACGCATAAACTAGGAATGCTTCAAAATCTTTGTTTCAGAACGATATTTTCGCACATCTACCATTTGTGGGTCTATCACCTGCTCATACAGAGAGATAATTGAACACTACTGCTGCTGATCCCGAAATGCTTCAAGATGTTTGTGTGGCAGACCTCAGTTCCCGTATTCCTCTATCTCTATTACTTCTTTGCATTTTTTTTTATGTTTAATAGAAATAAAAGAATTGTTAATCTGGCAGTTGAAACCACTGTCTTTGAATTATTCTTTTAAACCATAATCTTAAATGCATCATCACCAAATTTGTAAAATTAGTCAAGTTAGTGTGGCATTTATATTTTATGCAATAAATGGCACTGTGGTTGCGTTCATATCTTGGCGGTCCAAAGCTCCACAGAAGCAATTATATGAGTGTTTTTATAGCAGTGCAGGCGTGCAAGCGGACTCGTCTCAAGTTCAATATTATGGGCGCACAAAATCACTAGGCAGGAGCACTTTCCAGGGCAGCAACTACTCTTTACAGATCCCCTTCCCAAGTCGGCTAATCAAGAAGACAAAAATTTCCTATTTCATGAGCTTTCGGCTGAAGCAACATTACAGAGAAACTGCTGGTGTGATAACACAAATGCACTACTTATGTTCAAAGAGTGAAAGGCAGTCATCCTTATCAATTTATCTTCTAAATTTGTTAAATGTAGCCGCAATTAGTAGGCATTTGATTGGATGGTAGAAATTTTTATGTATTTAAGATTATTTGGTTACGAGAATAGGATATATTGTTTATTGAAGTATTTGGGATTTGTAATATATACTAATAATATTTAAATATGTAATTAAAGATTTTGTAATATATATCAAGTTTTTTTGTGGTGTCTTTTAATTTTACCAATAAATCAACAGCCAATTCAAATTTTTATTTTTTAAAATAAATTAAGCAATGATGCAATAGTAACAGTAATCACAGACACTAATAAAATATCAATAACTACTAATATCATAGTATCATAAATATAGTAATACCGTAGTAATAGTAATTACTGACACCACTTATAAGTGTCTCTATTTTTCTAACTGCCAGATTACTGACACAATTAGCAAGTGTCAGTGAAAGTAATTACTGACACTATTCTAACGTCAGTAAAGACCATTTTTCTAGTAGTGCAAGTGTGAGGCTACTTAGATAAAAATTAAAAAACTTCCAATATTGGCAAAATAGTAATCCATGTATAGAAGTAACTAAGGAGCAAAACCCTCTACTCAAGCATTAAAATATTTGCACTTTCTCATTAGGTGTTTAAAAAGGTAGGGATATTTCCAGTCCACAATTTGTGTATATCCACCCTATTTAAGAAAATTAATTTTTGGAAACTAAAGTTATAAATATAAATAATTTAATTTGTCCATAGACTAATAATAATAAAATAATTTTAATGTTTATCATAATTTTAAAATTTTAAATTATTATATTTATTTCAACAATATTTTTGTGTCGTTGTAAAGATTATAAATAATTCTTTGGATTGAATAAATTTTACAGTTAGCAAAATATAATTAAGGTACTAATAAGATTAAAATTATATTATATAATAATTTAAAATGATTTAATTTTTTATACTTATTTTAATAATATATTTCTATTTATTCTGAAATTTATTTTAACATAGTAAAATATTTCTAATAGATTGTAAAATATTAAAATATTTTATAATATTAAAATTATATTAAAATGCATATATTATTACATTTATTTTAATATTATATTTCTATTCATTACAAAACATCGGAACCAATTTTTAAGGTTAATAGAAACAAATGATATAATAGTCAAAAGAAGAGTCTTGGTGTCACTTATTGAAAATATAAGAGGTTATGTGACCATTTTTCTAAACCTCAAGTGTATAGCATCTTTTTCTTTTAAATTGAGCCAAAAAATAATAATAATAACTTTATTAATATCACTTATTTTTCTTCTGAATTTCCTTATTCCATTATGTAGAATTAGTTTTTTCAAATATGCTTGGAGAAAATGTTCTTTTAATTGTTTCTAGCATTATGTTATCACAAATATTGTCGTTCTATTCACTACTAGAAAAATAGGCTTTACTAACACTTCGTTACTCACACTTTGCAAAAAGTGTCAGTTATTATGTACATATGCACCATTTTCCGCTTTTGACAAATAGGAATCACAGATTAATGATACTAGGGTGTCAGTAAATTAAACATCAAAGATCACTGACACTAAAGTATCAATGATAAAAAAAAATTCATAAAAATTTGTTTTAGCTCCAACTCGAACCTGAGAGCTCTAAGATTTAAAGCTTTAATGTTTGGAGCACATACCATCAAATCTCGATGAATCAAAGTCATAATAATATTTAAATTATTAAAAAATGAAAATATAAATAACAACAACATTAAACTCACACTTAATGACTTTTCCCCATCTACCCAGATTGTATCGACTATCTCTATCTTGCTTTTATCATTCACTTTCTCTTTCGTTTTTCTCTTCTCGATCTCTTTTATTTTGCACTATCCATTTACAAATTAAATTCAATTAATTTAGATAGATAATGAAAAACTAAAACTCTGTTTCGTTTTTCCATTTTCCCCAAATTGAAAAACAAACCAAAACCCTAATCGCTTGTTATCGAAGGGGTTTTTCTCCAACTAAACCATCCAGTGCCTATACTGGGCAAGCAAGTAAAAGCCATCGACAAGGAGTGAAGTGGCACCATCAGTTGTGTATTCAAGTAATCTCATTCTCCCTCACACGTTAAGTCCAGAGAAAGAGCTGTAGAGGAGGTTATCAGCTGGTAATGGCTGAATATTTTATTTTTTTAGGCAATTTAATTAATGGGTTTGTTTTAATTTGGCTGATGAATAATATTTTTTTTAATTTTAATTTTTGGGTTGTTTCAGATGTTCAGAAATTGAACAGTAGTGCGACCCTAGTGGGTTTTGTTTTCCAAATCTTTTTTTTCTTTTATTTAATTGTAACTTGAAATTTTTGTTCTTATTTTTCTACATCTTCACTCACATGCAGTCCAAAAATACAAGCATTTTAAGTAGTGCATTACTTAAACTCAAAACACTTGCTGCTACAACTCTGTTTTTTCTGCCACATTTGAGGTCAGTTTAAAACTTTTGTGCATGTGATTTACTGTCATTGTTATTTAAATCTAAGAAAGTGCATTTTTTTTAGTTTCTGAAATAAACTGTTAGCTCCATTTCTTAACTTTGATTAATAAGTTAGTTGATTTTGAATGTACTAAAATATGAAATTTCATTTTAGCTTTTGCCTTTCTGATTAGGAGATGATTGTTTGGGTATTATATTGGTTGAATGACTGTGTATTTAGTGGTTACGAACTATTTACATCTCTGTTTCATGTGAAGAGAGGCAAATTTTGTTATATAATCCTACTTGTTTATTTTTTCTGTTTTGGTTGGAAGATTTGTAATAAAGACAATGATTATAATATGAATTAATTAAGTTCGTGGTTGTGAGTATTTTGAGATTGTATAAAGTTGATGATTTGTGTTTTATTCAAGAAAGAAATGCTTGTTTTAAAGTAGTTCTGCATGTTGTATTTGAAGTTAAAAAGTGATTTATAGAATCTTAAAAAATGGCTTGCAAAGTGGTATGAAGACATTATTTATTTGAACTCTTAACTTTTGTTAGTTACTTGACTTATGAATTAGTTCGACTACTTAAAAAGCCATTAGCGCCCATCTTACCTATTAATCTCCTATTTAAGTTTCAAAGGTTCTTTTGTTTCAATTTCAGGATTTTGTCTAAATTATTATTATAATTAATGATTTATAGGGGCTATTAGTGATTTTCCAGAATTATGAGTTTATTATTGCAACTATAATTATAATAACATTTAACATTAAATTAATCATGCAATTTAATTAAACTTAAACTGACATTACATATGTGAATAGGTAAAATATTTGAAATGGATAGAACTTGGATAACTTGTGATAGATTGTCTGTAGAGTATCGTTCTGGAGTTGCTGATTTCTTAGATTTTGCCATTTTGAATGCTGAAAACCAAATGTCAATTACATGTCCTTGCACCTTTTGTTGTAATATGGAGTTTCATACTCCTCAACAGGTGAAGGATCATTTATTTGAAAACGATTTTCTCCCAAGATATATTGTTTGGACTTGGCATAGTGAGACTGACTCTAAATCTACATTTACAAAGTGTGAAGACCATTCACATAGTCAAAGATTTAGATGTCATGATTACAGTAACATAATTGACATGGTCGAAGATACTTACGAGCATTGTGATAGAGATCCTAGTTCTTTTAAAGATATGCTTGAAGATGCTAAAAAGCCTTTGTATGAGACTTTACAATGTGAAAGGGAACTATGGGTGGTCCGATAAAGGGTTTTCTGCTTTGTTAGAAGTCCTTACTAATATTTTGCCAAATAATAATACTCTACCTAAGTCAATGTACGAGGTTAAGAAAACAATGAAAGTGCTAGGCTTAGAGTACGAAAAAATACATGCATGTCCAAATGACTGCATTTTGTATAGGAATGAATTTGTTGATCTTGCTGAATGCTCAAATTATGGAGCATCTAGGTATCAAAGAAAAAACAATAGCTCAACAAAATTTAGGAAAGGGGTTCCTAAAAAGGTATTATGGTATTTTTCACCTATTCTTAGGTTGAAAAGATTGTTTCAATTACCACAAACAACTCAAAATTTAACATGGCATGCTAATAAAAGAATTAGAGATGGCAAACTTCGCCACCCAGCAGAGTCACCAGCCTGACAACTAATTGACAATAAGTGGCCAAAATTTGCACAAGAACTTAGAAATCTCCGTATAGCTCTCTCAACTGATGAGGTTAACCCACATAGTACACTTAGAACTACTTATAGTTGTTGGCCTGTTATATTAATAACATATAATCTTCCTCCATAGTTGTGTATAAAGAGAAAGTTTTTGATGTTGTCTCTTTTGATATCTGGCCCTAAACAACCTGAAAATGATCTAGATGTATACCTAGCACATTTGATTGAGGACTTAAAAACTCTGTGGGATGTAGGTATTGATGTTTATGATGCTTATAGAAAAGAAACCTTTAATTTACGGGCTGTCTTGATGTGGACAATCAGTGACTTTCCAGCATACGGAAACCTCTCTCGTTGTACTGTTAAGGGCTATTATGCTTGCCTAATTTGTGGGATAGACACTTGTGCATGTTGGCTGTCACATAGTAGGAAAATATCATATATGGGCCATCGTCGCTTTCTACCACTTGGTCACCTATTTCGGAAACTGAAAAAGGTTTTTAATGGGAAGCAAGAGTGGAGTGAGCCTCCTAAAACTTTGTCTGGTGAGGAAATCTTTAATATGGTGGAAGATATTGATATTAAGTTTGGGAAAAAGAAGGCCAAAAAGCGGAAACATGGATGGCGGTGGTGGCGGTGATGGTGATGAGAGCATAACTGAAAAATTGTACAAAAAAAAGTCAATCTTTTTTTACTTAAACTATTAGAAGCATTTATTTGTTCGCCATCAATTAGATGTGATGCACATTGAAAAAAATGTGTGCGAGAACATATATGGCACATTACTTTATCAACCAGGAAAAACAAAAGATGGAATTAATACTAGAAAAGATCTTGAGTCTTTGAAGATCAGGGGAAAACTAGTTCCTGATGAAACAAACAAAAAAAAAAAAAAACAAAGTCCTACCTCCAGCTCCATACACTTTGAGTGAAAAGAAAAAAAATAGTTTTGTGAAACCTTGCTGAGTGTGAAAGTTCCTGATGGGTATTCTTCCAATGTCCAAAACCTTGTTTCAATAGATGATTGTCGGCTTCAAGGCCTTAAGTCTCATGACTGTCATCCTTTGATGCAACAATTTCTACCACTAGCCATTCGAAACTGTTTGCCTATAAATGTGAGAAGGGCCATAATTATGATGTGCTTCTTTTTTAATGCATTGTGCTGTAAAGTGGTAGATCCTAATACTCTTGACCAATTGCAAGAGGAATTTGTAATCACTTTATGCTTACTGCATCAATACTTCCCACCTAGCTTTTTTGACATAATGATCCATTTAATAGTCCACTTAGTTGAACAAGTTAGGTTATGTAGGCCTGTTTATCTTTGATGGATGTATCCTTTTGAGAGAGAAATGAAAACTCTCAAGGATTATGTTCGTAATCGCTACCGCCCTGAGGGTTGTATTGTAAAAAGTTGTATTACAGAAGAAGCACTTGCATTTTGTGCAGAGTACCTCTCAAATTGTGATGTTATTGGGCTGTCCACTAGTTGTCCAATTGATTTATTTGTCGAAAGGCCTTTAGGAGGTGCAAACGTAAAGGTGGTTGATGATCCTTTGTTGGCACATGCACACCGGTGTGTTCTAATGAACACCCCTAAAATCCAAATATATATCAAGTAAGTTGTTAATTTTTCGAAAAACAATATTACTATTGTATTATAAGATTACTATACTAGTTTTTAAATTTTAATATGGTCTCACTGTAGGGAGCTTACGCATTATTTGGCATCAAGAAACCCCTATAAGGCAAAAAAAATATATATGGTTGCAAAATGAACACATATGTACGTTTTCTGGTTGGTTACAAGCAAAGTTCAGAACTACTTAACTAAATACAATAGATGATATAAACTTTAACAAGATTTTTCTACATGTTACTAATTACTGTACTTGTTAATTTAAATTATAGGTAGCACATGATAAAGTAAATAATGTGCCGATTGACGAAATAGTGTGGTGGTTGGCAAACAAACCACACTTAAGTGTGGTGACCTTTTCTGGCTACGAGATCAATGGCTTCAATTTTACAACGAGGGACTGAGACAGTAATCATGTGACCCAAAATAGTGGTGTTAGGGTTGTCGCTAACACATGCAAAGTAAGTATTTTATGTAAAGGACCATCTAGATAATAATAAATCAATAGTTTGTTCAGTGACTAACAAAGCTTATAAGTTAAATGGGAAAGATGTGAAGACGTGGATGTATTTTCTCCATTATCTAACAAACTTCTAGTATGTGAGTTGGATGAGAAAGATAACGAAGGAATTTATGACAAAAAAGATTATGATGCTATTCCAATAGATATTGATTTAGAAAATCAGTGAATGCATTATTGTAGTTAGCTTCCAGCACCAGTTTTCACAGTTTTCCCGTAAGTGGTTTATTTATTTCATTATATGCTATTGCTCTTGTATTAACTTATTAATCTAAATGATGTACTTATTTTTTTAATCATTTTCAGGATTGTAGGAAATGGTTGAAGATGCTGAGTTCACTTTTCTGGAGCTCAACGGAAGACCAAGGAGAAGAAAACAAACAAAAAAGAAAGGCTTGCAAAAACAAGAAGTTAGTCATGAAGTTGCAATTGAGTACAATTCTTATGGTGTTCCAGTTGGAAAGGGAATAAATGATCTTAGGAGTTACATTGGAGTCATTGTATGTGAAACAATTTCAATTTTACTTGATGATTGGAGGCGTGTGCCACTGGAGATGAAGGAAACTTTGTAGCTTCATTTTCAGGTTTTGTTTACTTGTCTAATAGTATGTTTAAAGATTTTATATAACTTCCAGATTTGTTTAAAGCCGTTTCTAATCCATGTTATTAGTTTACAGAAAAAATTCAAATTGAGCTTGAAATGCAAAAGTCAAGTGTTAAAGTGGATAGGGGTTGCATAAAGAAAATTTCGAAGTGAACTGGCAACTGAATTCGTTCTACCTAACAAGGACGATCGAAAGTCACTGAGGTTGCCTTCTATTGAATATCCGAGCATTAAAAAGGAAGATTGGAAACTTTTTGTTGACAAAGTTTTGTTTGAACAATTTCAGGTGTATTGTTTGTTAATATTACGTTATTTATTTGTTGCTAGTTACTAATAATCAGTGGTAACCTTTTGTTCTTTATATAAACTGTTTGTGCAGGAAAAAAGTAAGAAGGCAAAAGACAAAAGAGCAAAGAATGTCTACAACCATCGCTTGGGTAGCACAGGATATGGTGGCATGTTGTATAGAAAAGTATGTGTGGTAAATAATCTAATTACAGTAACATAAGTAATCTAATACATATAATATAATAGAATCAATTATTTATGTTTTATGTCACCTTGTAACAGAAAAAAGAGAGTGGAGTTTCTGAGCGGGAGATTAACCGCAGTGAAGCTTGGTTAATGGCACGAGCAGACCGAGATGGAAAATATGCTTCTTATATGATGTCAATTGCTGAGAAAATAGTAAGTCACTTGTATACTTAATTCTTATGAATTTTCTTTATAATGTGTGTGTGTGTGGGTAGATATTTACATACATATATAATGCTTTTTGTAATAATTGTACAGTAACATTTACAAGTGACAAAAGCTCAGTAATACTTTATCAGAACTTATTTCTTCACATATAAAAAGCTTAAAACTTGTGTGCATGTGTGTTTGTATGTGTAATGAAAGAGATGTCTAGGAGATCAAGCGCTTGTGTGAGGTGTTGTCTTGTAATATTTTCTGTAGTTTCAATTTGAACTGTATATGGACTTGCTCTGTGTTGAAGATTCAAGGAGGATATTAGTTTAGTTTAGCTGATGTCTTGTACTCGTAATTGCAGATTTACAATATTGCATTTTTTATAGAATAAGCTGAAGAGTCAAGTTGAGCAAGGAACATTCCAATCACAAGGGTCACATGACATTCTAGGTAAAGCTCTTCAGAAGAAACCAAATGGAAGCAGGGTGCAAGGAGTGGGGCAATTCGTCACCCCATCTATGTACTTTCATGTCCCTGATGCCACTGAGTTAGCAAGAGAAAGAAAGATGTATCAAGAGAGTTTCTAATTCATGTCTGCTCAATTAGAACGCATGAATGCAAGGTTAAATGCGTACAGCAATACTGAAGTTGGAAGTTCTAACTTTCCTAAGCCCAAAACTTCCACTAGTGTTCAGATTGACAATGATCAACAATCCTCTGAAACTCTTGGAAAAAGAAAGGTATACGGCTTGTTACATGTCATTATTTTATTTCTATTTGTATATGCATGTATTACTACTAATGGTATATATTTTGATTATTGCATAGGCTAATTTCCCATCGGGTAAGTTGACTCCAAAATCTGTGAAGAGTAAAATGAAGGACACTCCCACCACAATTTCTCAAGTAACTCTTCAACAAACCCCCGAAAAAGTAGAGTGTGAAATTACTTCAAAGCCCACACCAAGAAGATCTCCTAGACTAACTCCTAAAGTACTAGATGTGCAATTCTCTTGTCATGACAAAGTACCCAACAAAGAACCACTGGTCATCAGACCAATAAAAGTACCCAAAAAAGAACTATAGGTCATTAGATCAGCAGCAAAAGACCTCAAGGTACGTGTGAAGAATACAGGGCAGCAGCACGATCCAGAAAGAATGATATGAGTGAATATATGAACATATTTACCATGTTCATCGAGAATTATTTACCTCAGTTGATCAGGATTCGGCATAAGACAACAACCTTTGGTGAAATTTGGGAAACACACTTGGACAAAATGATTTGTGCTAAAATCATCGAGTTTAAAGAGGTCTCAAACTGCATCATTAACATATGGATCAAGTACAGTAAATCATAGTTTATGTTTTAGTAAACTTGGAGCTATTATTTTGTTTCCTTTATTTAAACTTACTTCGTTATATATGTTTGTTTCCTCTTAGACACTTGTATGAGGAGATGGAGAGCAATGGAAGTACTAAGCTGGTTCAGTTTGGGCTTTTTAAGAAGCTATATCCAAAGGTCAACTTCAAAGACAGGACTCAATACATTTCAAAACTTTTAGGCTTGGCAGAATTGGGACAAGTCATCGTATTCCCGTATAACCCTGGGTATAACCTTTTTCATATGCTAGCCATATTCTTTATTTAGTAGATTAATCACGAAGTTTAAAACTTTTACTTGTAATTCATGTGTGAGAACAATTTTTACTTTGTTTAGTGGCCACTGGGTGCTATTGGCAATTGATATGGTTAGACGTACAACCTATTATCTTGATCATTTGGAAGGTAGTCCTGATGAAGAGCTAATGCAGATTGTCAATCAGTTAAGTTTGTTATTTTTATCTTTGATCATGTTGTTTTATTTTTATATCAAACGTGATGACAATGACTAAGTAGAACTGTATCGTGCAAGATTGGTGGTGAAAGGATATACTCAGAAAGAATGTGTTGAGTTCAACGAAATATTTTCTCCGGTGGTTCAACTCATAACAATCAAAATAGTCTTGGCAATTTATGCTACATTTGACTTACATCTTGAGCAATTAGATGTGAAAACTGTATTTCTTCATGGAGAACTTGAAGAAGAAATATATATGCTCCAACCAGAAGGTTTTACAGAAACAGAAAATGAAAACTTGGTTTGTAGGTTAAACAAATCTTTATACGGTCTTAAACAGGCGCCGAGGTGTTGGTATAAGAGATTTGATTCCTTCATCATGAGCCTTGGATACAACAGACTCAGTTAAGACCATTGTGCATATTACAAAAGGTTTGAAGATAATGATTTCATTATTTTGCTGTTGTATGTGGATGATATGTTGGTAGCAGGCCCCAACAAAGATCAAATCCAAGAATTGAAGGCACAGTTGGCTAGGGAGTTTGAAATGAAAGACTTTGGACCAGCAAACAAGATTCTATGGATGCAAATTTACCGAGACAGAAATAACATGAAGATTTGGTTTTCTCAGAATAACTACTTGAAGAAAATCTTCGACGCTTCAACATACACGATTGTAAGTCAATTTCTACCCCACTTCCTGTTAATTTTAAATTATTCTCAAGTATGTGTCCTAGCAATGAAGCAGAGAAGAAAGAGATGTCTCGAGTACCGTATGCATCAGCAGTGGGAAGTTTGATGTTTCTTATGATATGTACTAGACCAGACATTGCACAAGCAGTGGGAGCAATCAGTAGATACATGGCGAATCCTGGTGGAGAGCATTGGATAGTTGTAAAGAGAATTCTGAGATACATCAGAAGAACCTCAGATGTTGCATTTTGTTATGAAAGATCAGAGTTTACTGTCAGGAGCAATGTGGATTCAGATTTTACAGGAGACCTTGATAAAAGAAAATCCACTAGTGGCTATGTGTTTACACTTGCAGGAGGAGCTGTAAGCTAGGTTTCAAAACTGCAAATCGTTGTGGCTTTATCTACAACAGAAGCAGAATACATGGCAGGTACACAAGCTTGCAAGGAAGCTATCTGGATTCAAAGGTTATTGAAGGAACTCGGGCACAAACAACAGAAAATTCTTGTGTTTTGTGATAGTCAGAATGCCTTGCACATTGCAAGAAATCTAGCCTTTCATTCTAGGACAAAGTACATATCAGTTCAGTATCACTTCGTTCGAGAAGTAGTGGAAGACGGAAGTGTGGATTTACAGAAAATCCATACCAAGGAGAACCTAGCAGATGTTTTGACCAAGCCGATTAATGCTGACAAGTTTATCTGGAGTAGATCCTCTTGTGGCCTAACAAAAACATAGGCAACATGATTATGGCGAAGCAGAAATGATGCTGTGGAGATTGATTGATTCTCAATCTAATCTCCAAGTGGGAGAATGTCAAAGTCATGGTTGGGCGGTGCCAAACCATTAACATTTTTCAAAATGGCCACCCAAGTTGAAGTCCAAGTAGATGCCGCCCAAGGAAATAAAAAAAGGGAAACTTTGACAAAGAAGAAAGAAGAATGAAGAAAATGCTGCAAATGGTGGTTGGCACACCAAAATGGAAGAAAAGAAAAGAAAAAAATTATTATTTTAATAGCCAATTTTGGCTATAAAAGGGGGAGTTCCCCATTGGCTTAGAGCATCCAAAATTTTCAGTTTATTTCTTCTTCTTTAGAGAGAAAGTGAGAGCATTTTAAGAGTTTTAACAAACTCTTGAGTGATTTGTGATTTGAGAGTTTGGGTGTATTGAAAGTTTGGGTAATGAGCTAAAATACCACAATACTTGTAACTCATTTTCACTAGTAAAATATTTTCCTTCTGTTTTCACCCGTGGACGTAGGCTAAAAGCCGAACCACGTAATTTCTGGTGTCCTGTGT
>NW_006261964.1:23672855-23674331 GCF_000493195.1 Citrus x clementina | reverse complement strand
ACTTGGTTGTATTCTGAAATTTAAATTGAGGTTCCATTTAACGCTTATTTCAGGCATACCCTTCATGACAATATATGTGACCTAAATATTGGGAGAAAAGTGGCTACCATCATGCTGTTTTTTAGCCAATAAAATCTCACTGTTTGGAAATTATAAATTTCATCGCCAGTTATGGGCCATCACCGACAATACCAATAGAGCCATTAGTTGTGTGATGATGTGGCGGTACTTATTATTTAAAAATTTTATTATATCATTAACGATTGATTTTTAGTAATAATATATTTTATTATTTAATGATGACTTAATATCAGTTAAATTGAATTTGAAAAATTTATGTGTATTTAAGCAGAGAAAACATATGGTTAATTGGTCTCCACCTCTGGTTTCCGAAATTGGGGTGTTAAGTGCAAATAATAAGGTTGATTGGTCTTTCTTTTGTATAGTTATTTATTTCTATCTTTTTCATGTTGAATCATTCATTTTGTGCAAATGTAAAAATCATAATAAATTTATTAAGTTTTTGTGCTGATTTTGGGTGTTGGCATGCAGGGATTGAATGGACAAAAAAGAAAGAGAAATGATGATAGAGTGGTGGAGAAGCCAAGAGAAGAGATTCGTGTGAGAACAAAAAAAAAAAAAGGCAGACCAATGGCTACTCTATATGTGGGAATCTCTGAATTGGAAGCCTGGATGATATGAAAAAGATAAGAGGCTCCTAATAATTTTTCTATCTAATTTTCCTTAATTGTCAAGTGCTTCTACTAATGTTTATTATAATACTTTTCACAGGGTGTTCTGGAAAACACTTGACATATATCTTTAACTCTTGTGACATATTATATTTCTAGAAACAATTTGCAATGACGGAGACATAATTGAAAGAAATATACATCTTAAAATTCAGCAAAGCCCTACCATGCTAAAGCGTATGGCTACTTTCTAGAAGGGTGAGGCTATTTGCACTCACAAAATTACTTTGAACACTCTAATTTTAATAAAAATATATATTACAAAAATACCCATAATATGAAATACTATTAAGGACAATTTATTATAAGTTAATATTATATAATTGTTTTGAACACACATATAACACACTCATTATTCATTTTTAATTGTGATAGTTTAAAACCTAACACTTTTTCTTTCAATATCTTAATTAATATTTAGATGAATAATAAGGAAATTAATATTTAAAAAAAATTAATTACACAGTACGTGTGATATATTTTTTTTAAAAATAAAATGAATAAGTACTACAAACAAACTTTTTTTTGGTTTTTGCCTTTCTCATATTCTTCATATCCACGTCTTCCTCTTCTCTTTTTTTTTTTTTTTTTGCTTTGTCCCTTCTCATCTTCTTCATCTCTGACTTCTTTCTTTTCTTTTCTTTCTTTCTTTCTTTCTTTCTTTTGTTTTGGTAGTATCTATGGAATATAATTGTTTTATTGTGTCCTCATTGCAAGTTATTTT
>NW_006261964.1:23599740-23672614 GCF_000493195.1 Citrus x clementina | reverse complement strand
TAATTAGTGTATGAGTGTGTAAAGGAATAGAGTATTCAAAGAAATATTTAGAGTGTAAATAGTCCCACCCTTTCTAGAACTACCAATGTCTTTTTTAAATTTAATTGTATTTATTTATTACTTAATATGGTGCAGCAATTGCTTATGTACTATTAAAGAAACTGGTGTCGTTCAGGCCTGATTTTAAAGCTGGATAACAATATAGTTTATTTATGGGAAATTATCATTTGTATACCTTAAATTTATGTTTTTTATAAAAAATATTACAACATTTTAAAGGTGCATCAATCGTCCACCCTAAATTGACAAAAGTTCCATACTTTTTAAGAACCTTCAGCAGGCCTTGGCCCTTAGCTTTGTTATGATACGTATGGGACGATAATTCCCCATTCTGTTGTTCCTTCGCTTGGCTAAGCCCTTTTCTACCCAAAAAAAAAAAAAAAATTTAAGAGCCTTGAAGTTTTAATAATTACAGGAGTAAGTGTGTGAGTACTTGGGTGGCAAATAAAAAAAAATTCCAATGTTATTGTCAAAATAGCAATCCATCTATAGAAGTAATAAAGGAGCAGAGCCCATTATTCAAGCATTTAAGTGTTTGCACTTGCTCATTAGGTGTTAAAATTAAAATCGGGGTATTTTTTAGTTGGATCTTTGTGTTTGGAATGAACCCCAAAAACCCAAACAAGTTTTTAAAATGTATCATTTAAGTTCTTAAAAGACAATTATACCCCTATTTTTCATTTTCATGATTTAAAATTTATTTTATTTTATTCTTTTTCTATAAATTATTAGTTTTTACAATGTCAAAAATCAAACCATTTACTAAAAAATTACAACAGATATATGGCCACAAAACTTCAAAAATTTCACATTGTTTTATCATATTTTAGTCTCCCTAACACATAAGTACCCTGAGTTTCAGTAAGCTATTAGTCACTTTTTTCCTCTTTCAGCACAAAACTTCTTACACCGATATACAATCTCTTCTTTCGTTTCTTTTATTTTTATTTCTATTGTTATTTTTATTATTGATTTTCCTATTTTACTTTTCAGAGTAACTACCCATGGTTTGAAATGACACGACGTCGAGCATAATCGACCGCTTGAGCAAGGAATGTATGCCTAAAGTGTGTCTCTTCTCTTTTGCCGATCCCGGTCTCACTATCTCGTCATCTGATCTACCCAATTAAAAACTTGGTCGTATGCCCAAGCCATTTCTGAAAGTATGTGCAGCAATGTTGCTCCTATTTTTCTAGCACTGGTGTGGAGAACTAGAAATTTTGAATTTGATGGTACATATTTACTATTTTATCACTCGATCACTGCCTCATCATAGATGATATTTTATTGGCTACCACTTTTTGGCGGAATGGACGCCTCATTGCGCCTCTTTTGTTGGCATTAATATGCAGTCCTGAAAATTTTAAAATTGATTGCATCGATTATAACACCTTTTAGCCACTACCCATTACCAATAATATTATATTGACTGCAACTTTTGGGGAACGTGTGTATTTAAGGGACTTGGCATAAGATTTATAGGTATTCAATCCAAAAGACTAATTTTATTGGTTGGAGTGACCAATTTTACTTATTAACCTAAGTATCTCTTATTTACTAGTCAATATAAAACACAACTCAACAATCCCCTCTCGGACAAAACCACTACCGAACTCTAGTCTTTCGTCCGATACACTTAAGTTGTTCTACCACCGCATTCTACCTATTAGGATCTAGCTCTAATACCAATTATTAGGGGACTTCGTCTATGATTTTTAGATATCCAACTCAAAAAAAAAAAAAAAAACTGATTGGGTAGAGTGACCTATCCTACTTATTAACCCAAGTATCTTGTCTTTACTAGCAATGCAGGATACAATTCAACAGTGTGCATAGATTATGATGTTGCCTGCCAATAATAGTCTAACTGTCTTGTAGGTCTTTAGATCTTGTAATCAGCCATTGCACCCTCATCGACAATACTAACGGACCCATTAGCTATGTGACGCTGTCAAGGTACTTTTAATTAATTTTTTTTTTACATTATGACTAATTGATTTTTAGTAATAATATATATTATTATTTACTAATAGCTAATAATTAAGTAAATTGATTTAAAAAATTATATGTATAAAAAAAAAGCATATTCAATAGTATTTTGAGAGAAAATAATAAGCACTCTCGATGTATACATTGTCTCCAATTAAATTCTTGACTCACGCTGCTCATGACAAAAATTCTACATATGAGAGAGTGCACAAGCGAGCACTTATTATTTTTCAATGTACAGAATCTGCCACAGTTCTTCATACAAATTATATTATAAAAACATTTGTGATATAATAGTATTAGTTTAATCCACATAATCAATAATTTTATGCCACTTTAGTGTATATACAAAATAATTTGTACAAAGAGCCGGTTGATCATATTTAGAAATATAATTTTTCTATTTTTATAAAATCAACAGAAGCCAGGAATTTTTCTTGATTATTTATACATGCATCGGATTAGAGAAATATCTTGATTTCATGTTGAAGATCTGAATACAACCAATGCAATCTTTGGTTGATCATATTTAGATATATAATTTTTCTATTTTTATAAAATCAATAGAAGCCAGGAACTTATCTTGATTTCATGTTGAAGATCTGAATACAACCAATGCAATCTTTTCCACCATCATCGTTGGGATCTACAGAATATGGCTGTAGTTTTCTTTGTTATCATCAATCGTCTCAACACGTCTATGTAGGAGATGGAAATCCTATAACTATATTTTTCTTTTTCAAGAAAAATCTACGTGTAAAATCATATTTCTATTATAATTTCCTCTTCTTCACATATGTATTTATTAGAGTCAGTGTTTGACTAGGAATTAAGTTAAGTGTTTGACTAGGAATTAAGCTAACAGAGGGATTGAAGACCCATGGACTCTCTAGCTTCAACTTAACAGTCAAGGCTTAATCATCTCATGACACTCTAAAGCTACTAAGTTAACCCCAGGCTATTACTAAAAGCCTAAAGTTGCACTCTAGTAACCTAACTAAATAAAATCTTAATTATGAAATTACATCTCTAAGTTATCGAGGTTTTGACTGTTTATATTGATCTCACTCTATGATAACTCAAAAGACATAATAGATGAATGCAAGTTCATTGACCACTTAGGATTAAGGTCGATTAAGTTTATTAAAACTTATGTGAATTATGATCAACGATATTTGTTAAGGTAGATTATAAATCACTATATTCCAGTTCAATATGCATATCACCTATACATATTAACTATTCTACTTGAAGTCTCTATTTCTATGATCAAGATAAAATCACTCACAATAGAAGTAGAAAAGCTGCATCCTTTCATAATGAAAAGCCCATTTTGTTAACAGTTGTGGATAATCTTTTATTTATACACAACCTGTGATTTTTATCTTCTAATATTGACATCATATGCCCAATATGTAAATCATATACTTTATAAATAAGGGCTAATAATATATATATGCTCAAATAAATAATGAATAAATAAATTTTATGAAATTTAGAAATTGTTATTTTATCACACGCCTTTAGGGCACAAAATAAAATAAGTCTAACATATGATTCCAACATTATTCTTAGTAAAATGCCTATCCATGGCGATACATACACCATAAGGTTTTGGTGAATGAAATCCAGCTTTTATGAATTATTTTACATTTTAGAAAACATTAAGGATATATAATTAGTATAGTACAGACTAGAGCAACATTTTAATTTGTTAAAATATCCGATGCAATTTTAAAAATTTTTCCCTCTATTGTTGCAAATAGTATGGCATTACTACCATATGTATAAGCTCAATGAATTATTCTTGGCAGCCATTTACAAAATGAATGCGATTGGCTAATTTCTTTTTTATGAACACAGTGATTTTCATGTCCTTTGAAATGGTCATTTTTGTGAGAGAAAATGACTGATAGATTTTAAACGTATAGAAAAAGGGACACAAAACTCCTTAATATTTTAAGAAAAATATTTAAACCCCATTTTTTTTAATGGATTTGGTTTGTTTAAGTAATTAGAAGGTTAATATAGTACATTCGCTTACTAATAACTGGTAATTTATGAAAAAACCCTCCTCCAAAAATCACAAAACCTTCAAAATATTCCCATGCCTAACCCGCGGCATCCAACCCAGCCACTGCTCGTGGCACTGCACGCAGCGCTGAAGCCGCTGCTCTTGCCCTAAAGCCGGTTCTTCCAGCAGCGAAATTTTCGTGTTGTTGTTATTCATCGTCAAAGTCTCTTAAGTGAAAAAAAGAGAGAGCTCACAGGAGGAGGAGAGAAATTAAGCAAAGATGAGCGGTCACGATTCAAAGTACTTTTCTGCAACCAAAAAAGGAGAAATTCGTGAAGTCAAAGAAGAACTCAATTCTTTGTACAAGGTAATAATTATGTTTCAATTTGTGGCTGCTTTTTTTTTTTAATCTTTTTTCATGTTGATCTCTAAGCTGCATGAACTAATGCTTTGATTTGCGGCAGTTTAGCCTGTTCTTGTTGCTGATTGATTACTGTTTTTAGCTGATCTAATCCTTTGTTTCGTTGTTGCTATTGGTGCCCGTTCTTGAGTCATTGGATTGATGAATGGAGAGACGACAAGCGGTATTCAGGGTTCTATAGTGGAAGTTGATACAGAGGAGACTGGAGTTTGATGGGGTTGAGATTGAGGGGTAGAATGGTAAAGCTGAGGGGTGGGATGGAGGGAGATGAAGTGCATTGAAGATGATGATGTCACGGTGAATGCATTGATGATTTCATGTCATTTGGATATGCTAATTAGTACTGTTAAGGTTCGGTGAGTATTGTTGTAATAGTGTTTTATTCTCTTTTAACTGGTCTTTTTTTTAGTTGATCATGGAAGTTAAAGGTAGGGATGGCAAAATCCGAATCTATATCCAGATTCAAATTGATATATTTATATTTGGATCCGTATTAATTAATATTCAATAATTTAAAATATAATTTAAAATTTAACAATTTACTTAATAATATCAAATAAAATCCAATAATAATTCAACAATCAACAACTCAATACCTATAATAAAATACAAAACCATAAAGTCACAAATAAAAATACCACTACATAAATCAAACATCAAGAATAACATAAATCCAAGTCTAGCACCAAAGAAATCCACAAAAAAATATAAAAACACCACAAAACCACATAAAATAATACGGATCCCAATATATTTCTTAATTTATTTTACATTTTGTATTCTTTAATTAATCCTATTATGTTTGTTCATTTAACTCATATATTTTCTAATTTAAGTTTAATTTAATAAAAAATTATGCGGATCTGAATATTCAATTTTCCAGATGCGTTTGCATCGAGATATGGATTCGAATATGTACGCATTGTAAGTTTTAAGATCCAGATCTGCATTCTTTTATAAATTCGGATCTAGATCTTTCAGATCTTTGCGGATCCGGGTTGGATCCAAATATTTTGCCATCCCTATTTAAGTGGTTTGATCAATGCTTATAAATAAGGGTATGTTAGTAATTTTATTAATAAGTTGTGGGTGAATCGTGCAAATAGTAATTTTTTTTGAAGACCTGTCTCGAGTGAATATATTGACTTGCATGTTAGAGGGAGATAATGGTAATTCTTTATAATTGTTAAGAATTAAATTCTCTAGAGTTTATGGTCTCTCACTTAGCAATTTTACGCACTTGTCTTTATAGTTAATGAAATAAATCGTTTAGAGTTTAAGGTATCTCATTTGCTAACTTTACACACTTGATTAAATTTTGAAACATATGATAAGTTAACAACTTACACAGAAATTCCTGACCTTATACTAAGTAATTCCATGCATCTTTCCTCATTATAAATTCATCAAAAAGTGACAATATCAGAGAACAGAAAAATCATTGTTCTTAAAAGAGGAACCAGCGAATTACATTGATTTTGGAAATGGCGGCCAAGAAAACCAAAGGGAGACAAAAGATTGAGATAAAAAAGATCGAGAATGAGGATGACAGATTAATAACATTCTCTAAACGCAGATCCGGGATCTACAAAAAAGGCCAGTGAGCTTGTGACCCTAACCGGCTCTAGGATTGCCATTGTTGTGTTCTCACAATCTAGGAAGCCATACACCTTTGGTCACCCCTCCAACGAAGCCATACACCTTTGAACCAGCAGCCTCATGACAACACTCATCCGCTGGTCGAGGCTCACCGCCATGTGAGAATTAACGAGCTGAATCAGCAGCACAATGAGCTGCTACGCCAGCTGGACGAGGAGAAGGAACTGGAGAAGAATTTGAAGCAGATGAGGAGGGGGAACGAGACTCAGCTGCATTGATGACCTGCAGGAGCTGCTTCAAATGGATTCAGCCGTTGATGATCTGCACCAAACTTTTCTTGCCAAGCTCAATGAACAGACTGCTGCCGCCGCCGCATCTTCCTCCATGTCACCTCCCATTTATTTTCATCGTGAATAATGTACCTCATTTTCCATTTGATTTGGCATTTGTCTATAAAATATCGGAGGCAGCGGGTCCAGATGATCAACTTGATAATGATTAAAAATTACCAATCGTAAATGCCTTTGAGAATGCGAGTTATTGTTGTGCCTAAAAATGGGATATGACTTGGTGAGTAGCAATACTCAAATTTATTGTCAATATGTCCAAGTAATTTACTGAAAAATGTGAAAGGAATTTAGATCTATTACAAATAAATGTAGGCAATTAAAATCTTAAAATTAACAACTTAATTAATTTTTAAAAATACCATTCACTGTTACTGTTCATGATTACTGTTTATCCGCATAAAAAATATTAATTTTCCAAAAACACAATAAATTGCAGAAATTAAATGACACGAAGGTTTTTACGTGGTTCGGATTAATTAATCCTACATCCACGAGGCCATGCCCAGAAGAAAAGAAATTTACTAAATTAAGATGTTACAACCTATGGATTTACTGTTAGAGTGCAATTTATGCATTAGTTTTGCATTGTTTACTTTCCTTAATATCGATGTTTTGCACTTAATAATAATGATTTACTTGTGTTTTATTCTTGTAGGTGCAATTCTATTGATTGGTGCTAAAATTGAGCTACAAGATGAAGTTTAAGGATGATTGTTCTCTTGGAGAAATTATGAACGTCAGAAGAACGTTTTTGATAAGGCGTGGGCGCACGCTGTCAACTACGAACCTGCAGTTTTTAGTTTAACGTGTTTTGTATTTTTGATTATTTTTTTAATTACGAATTTAATATTTCAGATAGTAGTATTTTATTTTAAAAAGAACTCTAGAGGAGAAGAGAGAGAGAGTATTTAAGGGAGGAATCTATAGTGAAAAGAGAGACTTTTTTGAGAAAAGAAAGAAACCCTAGATCTAAATTTTTCTCTTCTCTCTATGAAGAACTAAACCTATTATTCTGGTTGAAGGTTAATGAAGCTTTGATTCATCACTACTGTGAGATCTTTCTTATACTTTAATTGTTTTATTGCTTTTTGGGTATTTGTTTATTCTCTAAATTATTTTTATGATTATGTTTGTTAATTAGATAACTGGCCACTATTTAATTATCAACTTAATCTATTGTCAATTAAAGGATTCATCGTATGAAGATTTTAATGTTTGTAACAAATAGCATAGTAGTGAGTTGTGTTATAAGAATAAACAATCTAATTTAAATGAACCATTGTATGCGTTTGTTGATTAGGATTTGGGTCTCTCTGGTTTTTCAGGCTGTCAATTGATTAAATCCTATGATCGTATCTAGTGTTGTCTATTGATTAGCGAAATAACCAACGTTCGTACCTTGGTTATCGACTAGTTAAGGAGAGATTGGCTATTAGAGGGTCTCAGTAGCTATAACCTGTCTATTTATAAGTAGTAATAATTTATAATTGAATTAATGATCAGTAGTCGAATCAAGCTGAGTTAATTCCTTCAACCAGAGCTTTCTCCAATTTGAATTACAACTTTAATTTGCATTCTTGTTATTTTAATTTGATTTTTATTATTGTCAACAATTCCCCCATTTTACGTTTCACATTTTAAAAGGATTTAAATAATTATCATCTCTGTGGACACGACCCTGCTCAATCACTATACACAATTTATTTAGAGTAGGTATTTATTTTTGCTGGCTTCAACAACCATCATTTACCAAACTTAAGACTTTCACTCACAATTTATTACCATATAGTTTACTCAACCTTAGACTGAATTCTCTTGAATAATTGCTGCCCCTCTTAATCCACGATCTTCAAGGCACTTCGCAAAGTGATCAATAGCAATTCTTCAATGTCTAGAGATCCAAAATCCACGTAGACTCTTCACAGAGATGAAATGAAGATAAGAAAATAAATCAACACAACATTGTGCGCCAAATCTAGATTCTCTTAAAAGGAGGCTGGATTTTACTTCTCTGTTTTATGCTCTGTATGTTGCACTCTTTCAATTGTGAAATATCTTTCTTTATACAGGCACTAGGGTTTCACAAAAATTACAAGTCTTAAAAGACTTGGATTTTTTTTCCAAATAAGAGTTTTTTTCCTCTTATAATTCCTATTAATCTGAATAGAAATAAATCTGATCTCCTTGCCTTGCTTGTCTCCCGAGAAATATCTAAAGCATTTAATAAGCTTCCTAATTGAACCAACTTCTTACTCTAAATAGACCTTATGCACCAATTATAGAATCCCATCATTAATTAACTTGCTAAATTAGACATCTAATTAAATTAGGAAATAAATATTCCTAATAAATTAGAATCTCACTAAATTAGGGAATTAATAAATTAATCCCTAGTACAAGATATGCAATAAATAAAGTTCCAATTTAACTAGACTTTTCATTAGATAGCAACTCTATAAATAATGGACTTAACAAAATGCTTGGTGAACTAGATTTATTTTCAAAAACCCAACTTTCCAAATACATCACCGAGCCAGCCATTTAAACCATGTTCATAATAGCAAGTAGATAAATATATCCCTAAAGAAGCACGTTGTTGTAGATATATTTCAATTTCCTCAATTTGAAATTTGACTAAAAACAAAGATAATCAAAAGATTTGAATGTGCATATAAGGTTTTGATGGAGATATTATTGTGTGCGGGATGCAGAATCAAGCGCACCAAATAATTATAGAAAAAAAAAGAACACAAGAATTTAATGGGGTTCGGCTATTATGCCTACGTCCACAAGAGTAAGAGAAAAATAATTGTTTTATTAATAATTATCAGAGTACAATTTGAGTAAAGGAACCTCACTTCCCAGAACCCAAATACACCCAGTACTCTCACACATTCTTGAAAGGAAAAACCTCTCAATTGTTCACACTCTCCGATTGCACACTCACTAAACAACTCTTCACTTGAATTATTTTCCAAATTTTGGGATGCATCACCATCGAGAATTGCTTCTCTATTTATAGGAGGTCTTCGCCATTTAAGAATTCAATAATTCTTTCACAGCCGCTCCACTTCATAATTGTTTGTCGGTCAATTTCTAAGCCCATGAATGTAGATGCTTTCACATCTGTGTTTTGTTTGAGCATGATATGTTTGATTCTTCACAAGGAATATCGCACCTTAGTTATCATAGAAGATCTCAATGTTCTCCTATATTACTCCCAAATCACCTAACAAGCCTTTCAACCAAATAGCTTCCTTTACAGCCTCTGTTGCTGCCATATACTCTGCTTCTGTAGTAGAAAGAGTAATTGTCGACTGTAGAATTTACCTCCAACTAATCAGACCTCCGCCCAATGTGAATTCATAACCCATTGTTGACATTCACTTGTCAAGGTCTCCGGCGAAATCATAATTAGAATACCCAACACATTGTTGACCATAATCCTTCCTAAACAATAATCCAACATCAGTTGTCCCACACAGATATGAGATCCATTTCACCGCAAGCCAATGGTTTTTGCCTGGATTATGCATGTATTGACTAACCATACTCACGGCTTGAGATATGTCGGGCTTGGTGCACACCATAACACACATAAGACTACCCATAGCACTAGCATATGAAAACACGAGCCATGTCATTGCACTCCACTTAAGAAGAAGGACGTGAAGAAGAGCTTAATTTGAAGTGAGGAGCTAAAGGAGTACAAACTAGTTTGGTTTTGCCATCCATACCAAACTTTTCCAGCATCTTCTTCAAATAAAATTGTTGAGTCAACCACACGCTCCCATTCTTTTTGTCTCTACGGATCTCTATCCCAAGTATTCTTTGTGCATCATCCAAATCTTTTATCTCGAACTCAGAAGCCAGTTGCTTATTTAATCTTTCAACCTTACCTTTATTCTTCGAAGTTATAAGTATATTGTCGACATAAAGTAACAAATAGATGAAAGCTCCATCTTATAGTCTTCTAAAGTAAACATAATGATCGTGTTCACTTCTATTGAATTTATACCTTTATATGAATTTATCAAATCTCTGATACCATTACTTTAGTGATTGTTTCAATATATACAAAGATTTAATCAATCTGCACACATGATTCTCCTTTCCAGCAGTTTTGACACCACAAGGCTGAGTCATATCGATTTCCTCCTCCAAATCTCCATGCAAGAATGTCGTCTTAACATCTAACTGAGTTAACTATAACTTATATTCTGCTACCAAGGCAAGTAGGATACGAATGAAAGTATGTTTTACAACTGGAGAGAACACTTCATCGTAGTCAATACATTCCTTTTGAGTAAAACCTTTTACGACAAGCCTTACCTCGTGTCGAAGAGTTGTTTAATTTAAAGAACCTTACATTTTGGTGTAGACCTATTTATTGTCAATAGCCCTTTTACCCTTTGGTAACTCTATAAGTTCTCAAGTCTGATTTTGATGAAAACAAATTTATTTCTTCTTTCATTGCTAACTTCCATTGATCACTTTCAATATTACGTAATGCCTCATTGAAAGTGTTGGGGATGTCATCATCATTAACAAGAAGTGCATAGGCTACTACCATGCCTTTAGTAAGCCATTCGGGTGTCTTTATCACTTTTTTTGGTCTCCTTATTGCTATAGTCTCATTATCATTTTGTACACCTTTAGTTGTATCTTCTTCTTATGGATCATCATCAGAAACAACTTATTCTTCAACTTTTGAGGTCTCCTCCAAAGTTAAACTCTTTTCTTATATAGAACTAACCGTTATATATGAAGTTGCATCAAACTCCATTCGCTATAATACCTCATTGGTCTTGTTCTTTACCCATTGAAAACTTAAAGCATTCAACATAGAAGCTTCATCAAAAGTGATGTCTTTGCTATACACAAACTTTTTATCTTCAAGATCCCAAAGCTTGAAACCTTTAACTATACTTTTGATTCCCACAAAAATAGTTTTTCTTGCACGAGGATCGAGCTTATCATTCTTTACATGATAATACGCTGGACACCAAAACACACAAATGACGTCATAGTCTGGTGCATGCTTTCCATATCACATTTGCATAGAAGTTTTACCTCTAATTGTAATGGAAGGCAATCGGTTTATTAAGTGATTTGCGTAGCTCGTAGTCTTAGCCCAAAACATTTTATCTAAACCAGCATTAGATAATATACACCGTATTCTCTCCAACAAAGTACGATTTATATGCTCAACCATACTGTTATGTTGCGGAGTATGTCTCACTGTGAAATATCTTTTTATACCCTCACTCTGGCATACTTACAAGAATGGATCAAAAGTATATTCATCGCCATTATCAAAACGTAATACTTTGATCTTTCTGCCAGTTCGAGTCTCCACTAGTTTCTTTTATTTCACGAAAATCTCTAGAATCTCTTCATTTGCTCACACGGTGTACACCCACAAACATCTAGAGAAATCATCAACAAATGAGAAATAAAATAATGACTTTCAGTAATTGATGTAGGCTTGGTTGGTCCTCATACATTATTGTGAACATATTCGAGAATCTCACGAGTATTGTGATTAGCCATATCAAACTTAACCCTCATTTTCTTGTCTATAACACAATGCTCACATAACTTTATTTTATAATTGTTGGTACCTTTCAAAAGTCCATATATCATCAGAGTTTGTAAAGACTTTTCTCCAGCATGCCCCAATCGTACATGCCCTATCTTGGTGGTGGCGCATTAGAATTATTAGCTTCATTAATTGTACCTCCCTTCAAATAGTTCAAATTATGATGTCGAACCCCTTGTAGAATCACCATAGCTCTAAATTTTAACTTCATTGTGCCATCTTCAACGGTAATATTGTAGCTTTTAGCTTCTAAAGCATGTATAGAAATTAGATTTTTTCTTAATGCTAGAACATATCTAACTTCTTTCAATTCTCTGACCATTCTATCAAACATTTTGAGCCAAATTGTTCATATCCCCATTGTGCGACAAGGCTGGTTATTTCCCATCATAACTACACTAAATTCCAAATTATGAAAATCCTTAAGCCATTCCTTTATAGGACATAAATGATCAGTTGCTCTGGTATCAAGTGTTTACTCGCTTGAATTAGCCACATATGCTGCATGCATAATACTTAGTGAATAGTCAGAGTCTTTATCTTTGTGTGCCACGTTTAGTGCTACTAGTTTCTTCCCATCTCTTTTCTAAGCCTTCGAAAAATCTTTCTTCAAATGACCTCTTTCATGACAAAAGGCACACTCATCTCGTGTTATATTTTTGCTTCTCGATTTGGATTGAGAATTCTTTCCACCGTGCTTCTTCTTTTTCTCCATCGTCCTTTCTCTAGCTAACAAAGCTTCAAACGATACTCTTTCAGAATGTTTATCATTATTTTGAATTTCTAAATTGGTCAATGCTGTGCAGACATCTTTAAAGACGATCATGCTTTTACTTTATAACAAAGTAGTCACAAACTGACTATATTCTTCTGGAAGTGAGTGCAATAGAATCATAACCTTGACTTCATCCTTAATATCTTCATCAGAGTTCTTTAAATCTGCAAGCAACTTCTTAAATCTTGAGATATAGTCGTGCATTGACACTCGGGGCTTTATTCGAAAACCATACATCTGACTCATTATATAAAGGCGATTTTCAATACTTTTCAGCTAGTACTTTTCCTCCAATGTACACCAAAAAATCATCGCACATTCCTTATTTTTCACCAGATATTTCACCTTCTTGGTCAAGTAATATCTTATCTGACCATAGGCTTTCTTGTTCATGCGATCCCAAGTTTTTTCTTCATATAAGTGTCTTTTTTTTCAGAACAACATCGAAATCGATTTGAATAAAAGCATCCATAACTTTGCCCTTTCACATGCCAAAGTTGATTTTCCTATCAAACTTTTCAACATCGATCTTTTGGCCTTTTATAACATGTGCTGAATGGCGTTGTGGTAAGTCTCGCCTCCCACCTGAAGTGTCTCCCCACTTTTGAAAGTTTTATCTTCTACCATTTTCTTAACAAACTATTCCCACTTGAAAGAACAGCCTCTATGATGTTATTTTCACGTAAATAAATGCACGAGGAAAGTTCCTAAGAGAATAGATGGCTCACAATGATCCCACTTAAAACCTAGACTCCTTAGACTCTTATCGCCTTACTGACAGAACTTTTCTAGACATTTATAAATACACACTACTTACAATAGACTGTCTCCCAAGTACAAATGGCAATCTCTACCGTATTTGTGAGCAGTGCCATATACGTGAATAGTTCTATATCCTGTATATGTGAATAGTGCCGTATATCCCAGGTATGAACCTTCGGCTATGATATCACTTGTTGTACATGGAGTGCAGAATCAAGCGCACCAAATTATTATAAAAAATAAAGGACACAAAAATTTAACGTGGTTCGGCTATTGTGCCTATGTCCATGGAAGCAAGAGAAAAATAATGACTTTATTAACAATTATTAGAGTACAATTTGATTAAAGGAATCTCACTTCCCAGAACCTAAATACACTCCATACTCTCACACAAACTTGAAAGGAAAAACCTCTCAATTGCTCACACTTTTCGATTGCGAACTCACTAAACAACTATTCACTTGAATTGTTTTTCTGAATTTTGGGATGTGTCACAATTTGAAATGCAAGTTATGCAACCCAAGAGAGGGGATGAATTGAGATTTTAAAACTTAAGCTAAGCAAACCACACACAACAATTTAATCTAATGCCTTAATGGAATAAAAAACAATAAATTCAATAAATCATAATAATAAAAGAGTAAGGGAAGAGAAAATAAACATAAGGACTTTTACATGGTTCGACAATCCCCGCCTACGTCCACGCCTCCAAGTACACTGAGCTTGAGGATTTCACTATCCAAGTCTCTTAAGGCTTCCAATGCTTACAATTGACTTCCAAGGTGTCAATGAACCTTTACAGTAAGAGATTATCCCAATCTCTTAACCCAAGTGTATCCTAATACTTACAACCCCTCAATTTGGTTTTACAAAAAGGATTACAAAAATTTCTCTCACACAATCTGTTTGAATATAAATGAAAGCCCAATATGTGTGAATAAATGAAATGAATATACAAAGTTTTTACTGTTAGATTTGCAGAGAAATGCTCAAAATATCAATGGTTGCATCACTTAAAATGAATTTGATTTGAGCAAATTTATAGTTGAAAAAGAAAATTAGTCGTTATTGACTTTTTGGTGATAACCGGCTTGCCACTTTGTGAATCCGGTTAGCCATTTTTATGTTACCGTTACAAAAAATATTTGAATTTTAGAACATCTGGCATGCCGCTTTTGGAATCCGATTAGTCGCTTTCATTCCAGTGAGCTACTGCCCATAATCCGGCTTGCCGCTTTGTGAAATCCAGTTAGCCGCTTTGCTACAGTGATTGCTGCAGTGAACTAGTTTTTAAAATTATAGTTTCACCTAAAAACTTTTTATAACTGCATTATGGCCCAAATGTTATGAATTCTTTCAAATAAGTCCAATTTTAGAATTTCTAAATAATACTTGTTATTCCCAAAACCTTCTAAAACTAGGACATGGCCCAAAACGTTTTAAATATTTATAAATATGCCCAAATCTAGAATTCCAAACAATACTTTTTAAAATCAAAGATGGCAAAACTCTTTTATTTTAGTTCACATCTTGAAAAACAACCAATTTCACAAAAATATTCTCTTGTTATAAAAAACACAATATATAATTATTTGGTTTTCCAAAATATGTAATTTTTTATCATCAAAATCAACATTTATAACCATCTAAGCTAACACAATTGAGAATTGCTTCTCTATTTATAGGAGGTCTTCGCCATTTAAGAATTCGAGCTCGGTCACAGCCACTCCACTCTATAATTGTTTGTCGGCCAATTTCTAAACCCATGCACACACATGCTTTGCCCATGCTCAACAACCCACTTTCTTCACTATTGGCATGCTATTGTCAGCCACCACAAGTTTTACCATGCATTGACCCTTAACTTTTCAACATATATTAATCCTTGCCACCTAAATACTAACCCCTATCCTCAAGTATTTCTAATCGAGCCCGTGTGATCGGGTCTAAAGTGAATTGATGACCAACTATGCTACGCCCATAAGACTTATGGTTCCACATAATTGTTTGCGACATAGAGAAATAAATCTTTTGAACGTAAAATCTTAACAAAAAATTCACAACCATTCAGGTAAAATAAAACTATATATAAATAATTAAGTAAACTTCAATTCATTCCCCAGATAGAATGGCAATATTCAGTATACTCCACAAAAATGTGAAATCATCAATCTACCCCAATTTTAGTTCAAAATATGATAGAAAGTATGGGGCACTTTGATGTAATTTTTCTCTTCTTAATGGTAAATGAGAATAATTGATGTTTTCACACTTCTAGGGAGCAAATTGAAAATTGTTATCCCAAGTAGGTGGTAAATTAGATATTGTCATTCTAAATAGAGGTAAATTGGAGATATATTTTCAAGATTGTCATTCTAAAGAATTTAACATAGTTAAATGGAGCTGCAACTTTTGCATAGTTATTGAACAAGCATATGGAGTATGATAGAATGACATGATCGTAGTCGTAGCAACAAGAGAGATGAAAAGAAAATGCATAAACTTGGAATTACTTCATTTCAGAACACTAGTCTAAATTGTTCTCACATGCTTACCATTTCAGGTTTATCACCAACTCATATAGAGAGATAAATTAAGTGACGACAAACAAAAGCTTGCAATTTTTTGCACTTTTGTTGAGCATAATCTCGGAAAAATATATTAATTGATGACAACCAAAAGCCTTGAAATTTTAATAATTACTGGAGTGAGTGTGAGGCTAATTAGGAAAAAAATTAAAAAATCTTCTAATATTGGCAAAATAATAATCCATATATAGAAGTAATTAAGGAGTAAACCAACTATTCAAGTATTAAAATATTTGAGTATTAAAATATTTGTACTTCCTGATTGGGTGTTTAAAAGGGTGGGCATATTTCCAATCAACAATTTGTGTATATCCACCCCCATTTTAGAAAATTGAAATAATAAATAATTTAATCGGTCTAGTAGAATAATAATAAAAAAATATTTTTAATATTTCCAATAATTTTAAAATTTTAAATAATTATATTTATTTAATAATAAATTTGCGTTCATTATAGAGATTGTAAATAAATCTTCGGGTTACATAAATTTTACAGTTCATGAAATATATTTAACGTACTAATATATTGAAATTATTTTATAAAAAAATTTAAAATGATTTAAATTTTTATACACTTATTTTAATAATATATTTCTATTTATTCTGAAATTTACTTTAGTATAGTAAAATATTAAAATATTATTTATAATATTGAAGTTATATTAAAATGCATATATTACTAAATTTATTTTAGTATTATATTTCTTTTCATTATAAAACATTAGAAGCAATTTCTTGGGTTAATAAAAACAAATGGTATAATAATCAAAAGGGAGTCTTGGTGTCACTTATTGAAAATATGGGAGCTACATTTTAATTTTTCCAAACGTTGGGGGTGCCAAATTTTTCTTTTAAATTGAGCCAAGGGAAAAAAAAAAGGCTTTACTAGAATCACTTTTTTTTTGCTTATTCCATTACGTAGAATTAGTTTTTTTCAAGTGTGTTTGGAGAAAAATTTTCTTTTAATTGTTTCTAGCATTAGGCTATAACAAATATTGTAGTTCTATTGTTGTTCAATAACTAGGCAAATTTAAGTTAACTTATCTGTAACATGCTTCAATTAGTAATCATGAGAGCTCCAATTAGTAGTTTTTAAAAGAACATAGTTGTATTTACATTTATGTATACTGTTTGGGAGAGATACTGTTTGGGATAAATATGTCGACGAGACCAGGAATGACGAGCAGATATCGGATGGCAGAGTTCTGCGAACCGGTGTGTTCCGTAAAAGTCTGGTGCGCGGAAGAACAGGAGCAGAAATATCCTGCTCGTCCACGATGTTGTCATCCGCGAGGCCAATTTCCTATAAGAGGCATACGGCCATTCCGGCTAGAGGTCGATAGGCGAGGAGACCCGGTCGACGGCAGTTGGCAAGACATGCTCTCCAGCCCGAGAATCTAGGCACGATAGCCACGCTTTCCCCTGAACCGTGGCGTAACACGCAAGATCTCACAGAACCACGACAGCCACGCTTTCCCCTGAACCGTGGCGTAACACGCAAGATCTCACAGAACCACGACAGCCGCGCTTTCCCCTGAACCGTGGCGTAACACGCAAGATCTCACAGAACCACGACAGCCACGCTTTCCCCTGAACCATGGCGTAACACGCAAGATCCCACGTTTGCCCATAACGCAGCAGTCAGAGCCCCAGACCGTCTCGAGAAAAGCAGAAAACTGGGATTCAGAGGAAGCCTATAAAAAGGTAGCCAACGAAGGTAAAAGGGTTAGCATTTTTGAGATAAAAGAAAAAAACCACGAAAAAGCCATAAGACCTGTGGCAAGCGTTCCCCGAACCTTGATATCTGACTTGAGCGTCGGAGGGTTTGCGCCGGGAGAACAACCGGCGTACTCTGACTTGTCTGTGTGTACAGGGATATCTGGAGAAGAAGCATTACTAGGAGACCTCCTGGTCGTGGGGAAGTTGATCGAGCAGAGATCCTGGTCGTAGAACGAGGAGAACCGGAATCTCGCATCAACATTTTGGCGCCGTCTGTGGGGAACCAGAGCAAAAAGCTTCTGTTGATAGCAAGAAGAGGGGTGAAGTAAGCGAAAAGCAATGGAGACAGGAGGAAGTAGTGCACAAGGGGGTGATATGAGGCTTAACGATTCCGTGACGCTGAGGGAGATAGTCAGCGAAGCACGGGAAAAAGTCATGTTCGACCGGATGGAACGGATGGAAAAGCAGATGGAGACCTTGACAACCATCCTGCATGAGCTGCGGAGCGAGCGAAGGGTAACCCAAGAGGGAAGGGTGAGAGGTGGTGGAGTGGCACCAGGTCCCGATAGTGCGGGGAGAAGTCAAACCACATGGAGAGGGAGGAACAGAGCCCCTGGTTGGAGGATAATGCTGGACGGAGAATCGCCGCTCGCAGCGGAGATCATGAGGGCAGTTATTCCGAGAGATTTCCGCCTCCCCGACCTCAGATACTCGGGAAGAACTAATCCGCTGATGCACATAGAGCGCTTCAACGACATAACTGGGGTACAAGGACTATCTCAACCCCAAAGGTGCAGGGTGTTCCCACTATCCCTCGAGGGACGTGCACGAGAATGGTACAGGAAACTTCCTCGGGGCAGCATTAAAACCTTCGAGCAGATGTGCCAGGAATTCGCAGAGCAGTTCAGTGGGGCGATGTCACCGGAAGATGACATGATGGAGCTGAAAAGCATGAAACAGGGGGAGCAAGAAACCCTTCGGGAATTCATCAAGAGGTTTCATCGGGCTGTCCTCGACTTGGGAGCCTTCAACCACCCTCAGGCGTTAAGGGGATTGAAAGAAGGGGTGAAGATAGGAAGGCTGTGGTACAATTTGAGAAGCCCAGCTATTCAAACGTATGCGGCCGCATACGAGTAGGCTAAAAGAGACATCGAGATTGAAGAGGAGAAGGCTGCGCGGATCAAGACAGACCAGTTAGAAGGGTTGGGGAGGAAAGAGAAGAAAGCATTACCAGGGAATGGGCCGATCAGGAGAAGGGGCCACCAGGCCTCCGGTAGTGGAGCAGGAGGTAGGGTCACCGCTTACCAGCCTCATCAGAGGCCACCACAGTATCAGCACAGCAGGGCGCAACCTCCTCGTTCCCCAGCTAGGGAACCTTGGACAAGAAATGATCCGGCATCTGGTGGTCTTCATCAACATTCCCACGGTGGCAGGACGAGCAGACCAGAAGTACTTCCACCGCCCCCAACTCAGAGCGGGGCAAACAGAGAAAGAGCGGTGCATCTGATCGACCAGAACCAGGACTATGGGCGGTACACTCCCTTGAAGATGTCCCTGGATGAGGTATACGAGGCCATAAAGGATCGAGGGCTGCTGCACCTCCCTACACCAATAACAAAGCTACCCAACAGGAGGGATAGAGGACGTTATTGTAAGTTCCATGGCACCCATGGCCATACCACAACAGAGTGTAGAGATCTCAAGACCCAGGTCGAAGATTTGGTGAGAAATCGGTACCTGGACGAGTTTATGGATGGGACTTTTCCGATGGTGGCCACGACAGATGAAGGGGAGCAGAGTGATAGAATCTTGAGGCGCGAGCAGCCCGCAGTAAGGGTGATAGCTGGGGGCCCAACGTTGGCCGGAGATTCAAACAGATCGAGAAAAAATTATGCTAGGTACGCCATGACCAGTAAAGAGGTACTCCTCAACACCCCAGCAGCCAAACGAGCAAGGGTCAGGCAAGTGCCAATCATCTGGACGGATGAGGATGAGGAAGGGATTCTATACCCCCATGAGGATGCCTTAGTCATCAGGGCTACGGTCGCTAGCAAGAAGTTTGACCGGATACTGGTTGATACAGGGAGCTCAGTTGATGTGTTATTTAAGTCAACCCTGGAAGAGATGGGAATAGCCGACCGAAAGTTGGAATACACCAACACCTCCTTGAAGGGGTTCGGAGGAGGGAAGCTAGTTCCTCTGGGCGTGGTCGAACTGCCCATCACAATTGGGAGCCCCCCGACAGAAAGAACAGTGATACTGGACTTTGTCGTAGTGGATGAGAAAGGTCCTTACCAGATGATCTTAGGTCGGCCATTTTTAAGGATGAGCAAAGCGGTGTTGTCCAACCATTATCTGGCTCTGAAGTACCGGGTGAATGGGGTAGTAGGAGTGGTACGAGGAGACTAGAGGATCGCAAGAAGCTGCTACTCCTCGGCAGCAAGGGAGGCAATGCAGATAACGTCCCTCGATACCCGAGTGGAAAACAAGACTGGCAGACAAGAACCTGTAGAGGATCTGGAAACAGTGAGCATGGGACCAGAGAACCCGGGAAAGACGATCAGAATCGGATCCAGACTTAAGAGAGAGCAAAAGCAGGAGTTGGTGAAATGCTTACAGGCTCATGCTGATGTGTTTGCCTGAGGTAGCGTGTCATAAGCTGGCAATAAAGAAAGGTGCTCGGGCAGTAAGGCAGAAGAGGAGGTGCTTCAACCAGGAGAGGTATGAGGCTGTAAATGACGAGGTGGAGAAGCTCTTGAGAGCAGGGTTCATTCGGGAAGTCAGTTACCCAGAATGGATATCAAATGTGGTGCTGGTAAAGAAGGCAAACGGCAAGTGGAGGATGTGTGTGGATTTCACAGACCTCAACAAGGCATGCCCAAAAGACAGCTTTCCTTTACCAAGGATCGATCAGCTAGTAGATTCAACGGCTGGACATGGTCTGCTTAGCTTCATGGACGCATTCTCGGGATACAACCAGATCCCCATGTACGAGCAGGATAAGGAGAGCACGGCTTTCATCACTAACCAAGGTTTGTTCTGTTACAGGGTGATGCCATTCGGTCTCAAGAATGCTGGGGCCACCTATCAAAGGCTGGTGAACAAAGTCTTTAAGCCGTTGATCGGGAAAACCATGGAGGTGTACGTGGATGACATGATTACCAAGTCCAAAATCCCGAAGGAACACGTCAGACACCTCGAGGAGACATTCGAGCTTCTGAGGAAGTATAAGATGAAGCTCAACCCAGAGAAGTGTGCTTTTGGGGTCGAGTCAGGGAAATTCCTGGGATTCATGGTGAGCCATAGGGGGATTGAAGCAAATCCCGAGAAAATCCAGGCGATTGTGCAAATGACGTCTCCTCGTAACCTGAAGGAGATGCAGAGCCTCACGGGGAGGTTGGCGGCGTTGAGCAGATTCATATCCAAGGCTACAGATAAGTGTCAGCCATTCTTTCAAGTGATAAGGAGGGGAAAGAAAACAGAATGGACCCCAGAATGCGAGGAAGCCTTCCGAAACTTGAAGCAATACTTACAGCAAGCTCTGCTGCTGTCCACACCGAGGGATGGGGACAAGTTGTATCTGTATTTGGCGGTATCGGATCGGGCCGCCAGTTCTGTTCTGGTGAGAGAGGAAGAAGGAGTTCAGTATCCGATATACTACACCAGCAAGGCCCTGCTCGACGCTGAGGCCAGATACCCACCGTTGGAGAAATGGGCACTTGCCCTTGTGGTTGCTGCTCGGAAGTTGAGGCCATATTTTCAAGCCTTCCCGGTCTCGGTAATAACAAACCAGCCATTGCGTCAAACTCTGCACAAGCCAGATGCCTCTGGTCGGCTCGTCAAGTGGGCTGTGGAGCTGAGCGAGTTCGACATAGACTATAAACCCCGCGCAGCGATAAAGGCCCAGGCAATGGCCGATTTCGTAGCTGAATTCACAGAGCCCGAAGTATGCTTAGATCAACAAGATGCAGCTATAGGCGATGACGAAACTCAAGTATGGCAGATGTCTGTGGATGGGTCATCAGGGGAGCGGGGTTCAGGAGCAGGGATTGTCCTGGAAGGCCCAGAGGGGGAGGAGATCTCTTATGCTGTAAAGTTGGAATTTGCAGCCACAAATAACCAGGCAGAGTATGAAGCCTTGATAGCAGGTCTGGAATTGGCTAAGGCCGTGAAAGCAGACAGAGTTAAGATTAGAATCGATTCCCAGCTGGTTGCGAATCATGTCAGTGAAAGATTCCAACCAAGAGAGGAGAAGATGGAACAGTACCTGAAGATAGTCAGACGGATGATGGGGAAGTTCGAGGCAGTGGAGGTGATACAAACCCCCAGGGAGCAGAATAGTCGAGCAGACATTTTGGCGAGGATGGCAGCAGTAGCCGACCCAAAAATGCCAAAGTCGGTCCCTCTGGAGGTGAAGTCCAGCCCAAGTATCGAGCATAATTTGGGGGTGTTACGGATAGAACAAAAATGCTCGTGGAGGGACCCGATAGTTTCATACCTTAGAGACGGGGTATTACCACCAGATAAGCTGCGAGCTCGGAAGATTAGAGCCCAGGCCTCGAGATACACGATGATCGATGGGGTACTGTATCGGCGAGGATATACACTACCGTTCCTTCGGTGTTTGGATGAGGACGACGCGGATTACGTGCTGAGAGAAGTACATGAAGGAATTTGCGGAAATCATTCTGGCGGGAGGTCCCTGGCCCACAAGGTTCTAAGGCAGGGATATTTCTGGCCGACAATGCACCAGGATGCGCAAAAGAAGACCAGGGGTTGTGCAAGCTGCCAGAATTTTGCAAATTTCTCCAACCAACCACCAGAGAAGCTCACCTCCATGGCCTCCCCTTGGCCATTTGCTCAATGGGGAATTGATCTGATCGGCCCATTGCCAAAAGGACGAGGAGCAGCAACACATGCAATAGTTGCTATAGATTACTTCACGAAGTGGATAGAGGTGGAAGCCCTTAGCAGGATCACAGAGAAGAAAACAACAGACTTCGTGTGGAGAAACCTGGTCTGTCGATACGGGATCCCTTATGCCTTGGTAACGGATAATGGCAGGCAGTTCGATAATCACAGCTTCAGGGATTTCTGCCAGAACCTCGGGATAGAGCTGAAGTATTGCTCGCCTGCTCACCCTCAATCGAATGGACAAGTAGAAGCAGCCAACAAGACCATCAAGAGGCTTCTGAAAACCAGGCTCGGAGCAAAAAAGGGTGCTTGGGTTGACGAGCTGTCAGGTGTGCTATGGGCATACAGAACAACCCACAAAACCGCAACTGGGGAGACACCGTTCGCTTTGGCTTTCGGACATGAAGCGGTCGTGCCGGCTGAGATAGGAACGTCCACACACCGGACAGGTCATTTCAATGAGCAGGAGAACGACGAGCAGATATGTTTGAATCTTGATCTGCTAACGGAAAGGAGGGAGCAAGCAGCCGAGCGATCAGTCACTTACCAACAAAGGGTTGCTCGGTATTATAACCAGAAGGTGAACATACGGCAATTCAGGGTCGGAGACTGGGTACTGAGAAGAGTGAATCAGAGCACCAAAGATTCGACTCAAGGAGTGCTGGGACCGAATTGGGAAGGGCCATATAGAGTCAAGCAGATAGCGGGACCCGGAGCTTACAAGCTGGTCCGCGCGGACGGCCACGAGGTGAAACGCCCATGGAACGCAGCACACCTCCGGAAATACTTCCAGTAAGACTTGTTCACATTTGAAAGCTATTTTCGCTCATGTTCATTATCGTTTATCTTTCACGCTTTATGTCCAAACAATTTCATGTAAGTCAAATCCTGCCATTAATGGAACGTCGCGGAATTTCATTCGCTCGAAACCGAGAAAAATCCAAGGCACGCAAAGGCTCGCCAAGTCTCAAAGCCTATCTTATGGCGAGACAGAAGCCAAGCATGCCAGGATCTGCTCGACCACGAGAAGGCGAGCAGACTCCCAAAACATTCGAAGAAATTCCCAAGGCATGCAAAGGCTCGCCAAGTCTCAAAGCCTATCTTATGGCGAGACAGAAGCCAAGCATGCCAGGATCTGCTCGACCACGAGAAGGCGAGCAGACTCCCAAAACATTCGAAGAAATTCCCAAGGCACGCAAAGGCTCGACAAAGTCTCAAAGCCTATCTTATGGCGAGACAGAAGCCAAGCATGCCAGGATCTGCTCGACCACGAGAAGGCGAGCAGACTCCCAAACATTCGAAGAAATTCCCAAGGCATGCAAAGGCTCGCCAAGTCTCAAAGCCTATCTTATGGCGAGACAGAAGCCAAGCATGCCAGGATCTGCTCGACCACGAGAAGGCGAGCAGACTCCCAAAACATTCGAAGAAATTCCCAAGGCACGCAAAGGCTCGACAAAGTCTCAAAGCCTATCTTATGGCGAGACAGAAGCCAAGCATGCCAGGATCTGCTCGACCACGAGAAGGCGAGCAGACTCCAAAACATTCGAAGAAATTCCCAAGGCATGCAAAGGCTCGCCAAGTCTCAAAGCCTATTTTATGGCGAGACAGAAGCCAAGCATGCCAGGATCTGCTCGACCACGAGAAGGCGAGCAGACTCCCAAAACATTCGAAGAAATTCCCAAGGCACGCAAAGGCTCGACAAAGTCTCAAAGCCTATCTTATGGCGAGACAGAAGCCAAGCATGCCAGGATCTGCTCGACCACGAGAAGGCGAGCAGACTCCCAAAACATTCGAAGAAATTCCCAAGGCACGCAAAGGCTCGACAAAGTCTCAAAGCCTATCTTATGGCGAGACAGAAGCCAAGCATGCCAGGATCTGCTCGACCACGAGAAGGCGAGCAGACTCCCAAAACATTCGAAGAAATTCCCAAGGCATGCAAAGGCTCGCAAAGTCTCAAAGCCTATCTTATGGCGAGACAGAAGCCAAGCATGCCAGGATCTGCTCGACCACGAGAAGGCGAGCAGACTCCCAAAACATTCGAAGAAATTCCCAAGGCACGCAAAGGCTCGACAAAGTCTCAAAGCCTATCTTATGGCGAGACAGAAGCCAAGCATGCCAGGATCTGCTCGACCACGAGAAGGCGAGCAGACTCCAAAACATTCGAAGAAATTCCCAAGGCATGCAAAGGCTAGCCAAGTCTCAAAGCCTATTTTATGGCGAGACAGAAGCCAAGCATGCCAGGATCTGCTCGACCACGAGAAGGCGAGCAGACTCCCAAAACATTCGAAGAAATTCCCAAGGCATGCAAAGGCTCGCCAAGTCTCAAAGCCTATCTTATGGCGAGACAGAAGCCAAGCATGCCAGGATCTGCTCGACCACAAGAAGGCGAGCAGACTCCAAAACATTCGAAGAAATTCCCAAGGCATGCAAAGGCTCGCCAAGTCTCAAAGCCTGTCTTATGGCGAGACCGAAGCCAAGCGTGCCAGGATCTGCTCGACTGCGCGAAGGCAAACCGAATCCCAGGCATTGAAAAATCTTCAAAGGCATGCGGCCAAACCATGAGCCAAGCCGGAACCTGCTCGTCTAGACGAAGACAAGCAGATTCTCAAATGAAAATTAATTCATAATTACAACACAAGAAAGTAATCAAAAAACATTTTTATTAATTTGTTAATGATTAACAGAGGGGATAATCTTCATGAACATTGTCCACTACAATAAAAGAAATATATCAAAAAGACGGCGGATCAGTGAGCCGAGCAGGATCGGTTGGCTGAACCTCCTCAGGTGCGGGGGGGGTATCGCCAGTTGCGTCCGGGGGGGTGCTCGCCTCGCCAACTTCAGCAGGGACTGCACGAGGAGGAGAGTTTTCCTCCTCAATCACGATCGGCTCTACCCCCTCGGCATCTTCCTTGGCCGCCTCCTCATCCATATGCCGAGCGACACCAGCTGCAAGGTCATCCATCTTCAGGTCAGGGTGTTGCTTCCCGAGGACGGCCATGATGCAACGATAGGAATGCCGAAGTCCCTGGTCGTACTGGTTGTCGGCCTCCCTCTCCAAGTTCTCGACCTGAGCTCGGTGGGAGTCACGGAGAGATTCGAGCTGAGCCTCATACATGGCCTTCTGCCTTTGCAGATCCTCCTTGACCTTGGTAAGCTCCTCCTCGAGGGTAGTGGCTTTTGCTTGAGCAAGTGATTCTTGCTCTATCAGCTTCAGATTCTCGAGATTCAGCTCCGCTGCTTTCTTCTCGGCAACGTCAGCTCTGCTCGTCGCCGATTGAATATCCTCCTTCATCTTCCGGTCGTAGCGGCCAACCTTAGCCTTGTAATAGGTGGTCATGCAGCTGAGGTGGAAAGCGCTATGCTGCATGGCCCCCACCAGCTCACCCAAGGTGCGGCCGTGAAAGTCCTCCAGGTCCTTCTTGCTCACGGATTTAGTTAACTCATTGAGGTAAGGGACCAGATGTTCTGCTCGGCTGTCAGGTAAGCGAGATCGAGGCCCGACAGGAGGAGAAGAGGTAGCAGGATCTGTGGCTACTCCACTAGCTTCCCCGACTTTTACAGGAGCTGGAGGTAAAATCTTCAAGGGTGGGGCCTGCTGCACGATGTTGGCCCGCTTTGCAGTAGGGGCATACTTACTCTCGTCCCTCTTCGTGGTTGGAGGTCGAGAACGTTTTCGGGTCAGAGCTCCAATCACAGCGTCCTCCATCCTATGGCCAGGAAGTATCAAGCGAGACTCGAGCAAGTTGTATGTGGTTAACAGTTCCCGGCTCGAGCAGGAATTGACTAGCACAGCCTCAACCCGTTTGAGCTGGCCAGGTCGGAGTGGGAAATGAACGCCCCAAGAAACTACAACACAAACAGACACTTGGTTAGAAACAAGCCAATAAAACAAGAACAACTATGGATACAAGGCATCTGAAGCGAGCAGGCAACCTGGGACCGTGAAACGGGGTGGGACCCAATAATCCTTCCCGTCCATTTGTGCGACCTGACCCCAAGGACCCCCAGCAAAAAAGAACTTTCTCTTCCAATTCCCACCACCACTAGTAGGGAGGTCGGTTATAGGTTTCCTTGTCTTGGCGCTAGATTGGAAGTAGTACCAGCCGGCATCTTTGGGGCTGCTCTTTAGCTGGTACAGGTGCTTCACCTCATCAATCGTGGGCTCGCTTTGGCAACATCTGTCCCACAATATGAACAGACCAGAGAGCACTCTCCACCCATTGGGATTCAGCTGACCAGGAGCTAGATTTAGCTCGGTAAGTATCTGGGTAAAGTAAGGTTGCAAGGGACACCTCAGCCCGTACTTAAAGCTGTCCAGATACAGGGTAACATATCCCCTAGGAGGCCGGCTGGGAGCATCCTTCTTTCCCGGGACCTTGAGAGGTATCTCGCCAGGAATGCTATACCTCAGCCGGAGGTCCTCGAGCTCATCAAACGTGGTCGTGCACGTCATGTAATCAATAGCGTAATCCCGCGATAGGGCTCTACCTCCTATTGTACTCCTCCCCTCTGGTCGCGGCGCTCCTGATGGGGACGCCTCACCAGAATCATCTCCTCGACCCTCACTCAAAGTATCCTCGGAGCCAGAAGATCCATCCTCACCATTACTCCCGCTCGTAGAGGTCGTTTGGGGAGACATGCTCCTAGCACTAGTCCTGACACTAGACCTAATAGGCTCTAAGGGGATCTCGGGGTCAAAGGCGGGATCGGTGAGCAGACTAGGCAGGAAGTCCAACTCGTCCTCATCAACCTCAATGACCTTCTCTTTACCTTTCGACATTCCCTAAACTCTAACCACAACACCACCAACTACTACCCAAACGAAAGAAAAAAGAAGTTATCTACAAACTATCCGAGACCGAGGAGAGAGAAGTAATACCTGAAGTACTGCTTTAATCGGAGAAAGGCAAGGATGGGGACTTCGTGCCGGAACTTCTTTGCCGGAGAAACAGAGACGGAGACGGAGACGGAGTGAATGGTGAATATGCCGTTCGAGAGGATTTGGCTTTCCAAATGAGGACGGACTTTTGGGCTGCCAGCATATAACTGCGCCGAATCCCGAGGGCCTCATAACCATCGGTTTGAAATTCAAATGGAGGGGGGGATTTCTGCCACGTCACCTCGTCCGTAATTAAATGCGACATGACTCTTGGCAGCCTTTTCCAATCCCACGCGAGCGAGTACTGTCGAGTTTCCACTGCTGGTCCACTACATTACCCAACACCAGAAACTGGGGGACCGGTGTTTGGGAGAGATACTGTTTGGGATAAATATGTCGACGAGACCAGGAATGACGAGCAGATATCGGATGGCAGAGTTTTGCGAACCGGTGTGTTCCGTAAAAGCCTGGTGCGCGGAAGAACAGGAGCAGAAATATCCTGCTCGTCCACGATGTTGTCATCCGCGAGGCCAATTTCCTATAAGAGGCATACGGCCATTCCGGCTAGAGGTCGATAGGCGAGGAGACCCGGTCGACGGCAGTTGGCAAGACATGCTCTCCAGCCCGAGAATCTAGGCACGACAGCCACGCTTTCCCCTGAACCGTGGCGTAACACGCAAGATCTCACAGAACCACGACAGCCGCGCTTTCCCCTGAACCGTGGCGTAACACGCAAGATCTCACAGAACCACGACAGCCACGCTTTCCCCTGAACCATGGCGTAACACGCAAGATCCCACGTTTGCACATAACGCAGCAGTCAGAGCCCCAGACCGTCTCGAGAAAAGCGAAAAACGGGGATTCAGAGGAAGCCTATAAAAAGGTAGCCAACGAAGGTAAAAGGGTTGGCATTTTTGAGATAAAAGAAAAAAAACCACGAAAAAGCCATAAGACCCGTGGCAAGCGTTCCCCGAACCTTGATATCTGACTTGAGCGTCGGAGGGTTTGCGCCGGGAGAACAACCGGCGTACTCTGACTTGTCTGTGTGTGCAGGGATATCTGGAGAAGAAGCATTACTAGGAGACCTCCTGGTCGTGGGGAAGTTGATCGAGCAGAGATCCTAGTCGTAGAACGAGGAGAACCGGAATCTCGCATCAACATATACTACACATACAAACGCGCACGCATAAGTACGTGTATTTTACACGCTTTTCCCTATAAAGATTTATCATTTTCCTTAAACTTGGGTCAAGCTTCAACACTTTTAGTACTAGCAAAATAAAAAGAATTATTTATTTATTTCATTGAAGAGAAGGTAACTGGGTTCATCTTTGTGTGAATTACTAGGCATTTTGATTGATTAGGTTTTAACATGAAAATTATGATTAGGAATCAAAACAAACAGACAAGCATGCAAATCCAAAAAGCTAGCCATTGTCAAGCATGTCAAGTTTTCCCTTAATTCTCATTCCTTGTTAACATTTGATATAGTTTTTTTTATTTCTTTTTTCTATTATTTATATTATTATTTTTGTTATTGATTTTCCTATTTTACTCTTCAGACTTACCCCCCAAGATTTGAAGATGATACTAATTGAGCGATCGACCACTTTTGCAAGGTATATGAGATTTAATTGTATCCTTTTATGCCCAGTCACTTGCGGAGCCATGTATGCCTACACCTTGCCTATTTTTCTAAGTAATTTTTCATTCATCCTATTCACTGTTCCTCTTTCGTTGACATGGATTTGTAGTTCACGAAATTTTAAATTTGTTGGTATCCATATAACGCTGTTCAGCCACTAAACTTCATTGACAATATTATGTTGACCTACAACTTCTAGAAGAAATGTGTGCCTGCATCATGCTGCTATTTTGCCTATAACAATCTCACTGTTTTGTAGATCTATAAATCCCATTGCCAGTCATTGCGCCATTCCCAACAATACCAACAGAGCCATTAGTTGTGTTGACGATGTCGCAGTACTTTTTTTTTTTCAAAATTATATTACATCATTAATAATTGATTTTTAATAATAATATATTTTATTATTTACTGATGGCTTAATATCAATTAAATTGAGTTTGAAAATTTTTTAGTATTTAAGCAAAAAAAAATCCAATAGTTTTTAAAGAGAAAATATTAAGTGCTTTCGACGTGTAGATTGTCTCTAGTTGAATTCTTGACTCATGCATGTTTTCCATGAAAAAAATTCAATAACAGAGGGAATACACAAGAGAGCACCTAGTATTTTCTCATATGTAGAATTTACCACAAATTTTTGTGCAAGCTATTTTATACAAATTTTTGTGGTGAAACAGTTAAAGTTGAATGGAAATATCACATGATCCATGTACTTGATAATGTTTTTCCACTTCAATTTGTACACAAAATAGTTTATACAAAGAGTTTATGATTACACCATAAGTTTTTGGTGAATGAAATCTTATTTTCATCAGTTTGTTTTATATTTTAGAAGACATTGAGGATATTAATTAGCACAGACTAGAATAACATTTTAGTTTGCTAAAATATTAGATATAGTTTTAAAAAAAATTCCCTTTTTGCTGCACATACAATATATGGCGCATCACTACCATATATAATAAGCTCAATGAATTTTTCTTGGATGCCATTTCCAAAATGAATGTAATTGCCTAATTTCTTTTTTTATGAGCGTTACAGTGGATTTCATGTGCTTTGATAATATGGCAACTTTGTGATGAATTTATAGGAGGAAAGACAATGAATTCATTAGTAAGGTCATGAATTTATCTATTCTTAGTTGTTACCTTACCCTATTCTCTTTTTATAATTGTTAATGAATTAAATTCTTTAGGGTTGAAGGTATCTCATTTAGTAACTTTACACCTTGTATTAGATTTTGAAAAATATGGTAAGATGATAAGGTAACAACTTAGCATAGATAAATTCTTGACCTTATACTAATTAATTCTACCCGTCTTTCCTCTTATAAATTCATCCCAAAATGACCATATCGGAGCGCAGGAAAATCATTGTTCATAAAAAAGAAACTAGCCAGATATCATTGATTTTGGAAATGGCAGCCAAGAAAACCAAAGGGAGACAGAAGGTTGAGATGGGAAAGATAGAATGAAATCTTATTTTCATCAATTTGTTTTATATTTTCACAAACATTGAGGATATTATTTAGTAAATACTAGGGTAACATTTTAATTTGCAAAAATATCAGATACACTTTTAAAAATTATCCCTTTCCTGCTGCACTTATATGGCTTTACTACCATACATAATAAGCTCAATTAATTGGTCATGGCTGCCATTTCCAAAATGAATGTAATTGCCTAATTTCTTTTTTTTTTTTTTGAATGCAGTGATTTTCATGTACTTTGGTATAGTAACTTTGTGATGAATTTATACGAGGAAAGACACAAAGAATTAGTTAGGAAGGTCATGAATTTATCTATTCTAAGTTATTGCCTTAATCGATTCTCTTTTATAATTGTTAACGCATTAAATTTTATCGAGTTTAAGGTTTCTTATTTAGTGATGTTACACCCATGTATTAGACATTAAAACATGGTAAGATAATAAGTTAACAACTTAATGAGATACATTAAGCGCCAAAGTTAATACAAGGGTGTAAAGTTACTAAATGAGATACCTTAAACTCTAATGAATTTAATGCATTAATAATTATGAAAAGAGAATCGGTTAAGGCGGCAACTTAGAATCCATAAATTCTTAATATTATACTAATTAATTAATTCAGCGCGTCTTTCCTCCTATAAATTCATCCCAAAATGACCATATCGGAGCACAAGAAAATCATTGTTCATAAAAGGGAAACTAGCCAATTATCATTAATTGTGGAAATAGCGGCCAAGAAAACCAAAAGGAGACAAAAGATGAGATGAAAAAGATTGAGAATGAGGATGGTCGGCTGATAACATTCTCAAAACGTACATCCGGGATCTACAGGAAGGTCAGTGAGCTTGTGACTCTCACAGTCTCTGCGATTGCCAGGCTGGTGTTCTCACAATCTGGGAAGCCTTTCTCATTCGGAAACCCCTCCATTGAAGCTGTTGCAAACCGCTTCCTGGGGTTGAACTGCCAGGTTAGAATAATGAACTCAATCAGCAGCATAATGAGCTGCTTCGTCAATTGGATGAGGAAATGGAAAGGGAGAAGACGTTGAAGTAGATGAGGAAGCGGAAAGAGACTCAGCCGCGTTGGTGGGAAACCCCAGTTTATGAGTTCAACCATCAGGAGCTGCTTCAAATGGATGCAACAATTGATAATCTGAGTAGAACTTTTATTGCCAAACTCAATGAGAAGACTGCTGCTGCCTCTTCCTCTGCGGCACCTCCTATGTATTTTCATCATGGACTTGGATCCTTTCCTATGCAGTTTCTCTCCTAGTCCTCCTAGGCTTTCAAGGTATTTATCTATAAAAATTATGAAGCTGCAGGTCCAAATGATCAACTTGAAAGTGCTAAAAAGCTACCAACGTTAAATGCATATGATATAATTGAGAATGCAACTTATCGTAATGGCCAACAGTTGGAAATAATTTTGCAAGAACCACTGGCAGCGATACTCAAATTAATCTGTCAAAACGTTCATGTAACTAACTGATTCGCACTTGGTGAACTAGATTTATTGTCATAAACTTCACTTTCCAATTACATAATCGAGTTATTTAAACCATGGTCATAATAGCAAGTGGATAAATATACTCCGCAAACTAAGTAGGTGAAATTACTGTATTGAAATTTAATTAAAAATAAAGATAAATGATTTAGTGGGCCATCAAAATAAATATAGGTAAAGACTTGTGTAAATTTTGGATGGAGACAAAAAACATCACCCACCAAACATCATCGCTGCCCAAAAGTTTTACTTAAAATTAGGTGACTGAGTGGCAGTTAGAATTTGAGATTCAGAGATGAAGATGAAGATACATTTCATTATTCACAGCACAATTAAAATGAGGCTCACCTTAGTGTATTTATAGTAGCTACAGGAATCTTCCAGATTTACTTAAATAGAAGCTGAGCATTTTGTTTACAGCTATAACAGGATCACAACCTTCAAAACCAACTGACTTGAACACAATTGATATAAACGGTTTGCATATAGCTAACAAACTTCATGACTCAGCTGCATGGGAATCTTTGTAAGACTATTTTGCCATCTAGAACAATCCAATTTGTCGCATGTGGTTAACATCATTATTGAATGAGCTGTTGAATATGTTGTTGAGCACATTTCTGCTGGTACTCTAATGTGAGCAAAACCAAGTTCAACTTCACCAGATATTTCAACACCCCTTCTCAAATTTAAGTCTTTTGAGAAGACTTTAAGGTTGCTTCTGAACAAGTTAAACTTGAGATAAGTGAGAGGTTTAGTTGTAATGTCAGCAGTCTGATCATTGCTTGAAACAAAAGCAATTTCAACCTTTTTTCTTTCAACTTTATCCCTGACAAAATGAAAGTCTATTTCTATGTGCTTAGTTTTAGGATGAAGCATTAGATTTGTAGCTATAATAGCTGAACTTGTGCCGTCACTTAGTAGTAGAGGTGAGCTCAAAAGTTTTAAATCTAGTTCTTTCAGAACAGAACAAACCCAGGTTATTTCTAAGCAAGCTATGTCCATAGCTCCGTATTCAGATTCAGCAGATGACTTAGAAATTACACTTTGTTTCTTTGAGTGCCAACTGATGAGATTTCCACCCAAAAACACACAATAGCCACTTATTGATCTTCTGTCATCTAGATCACTACTCCAGTCAGCATTTGAGTAAGTCACTAGATCTAGATAGTTAGATTGCTTGAACATCAGTCCACAATCAACAGCTTCTTTTAGATACCTTAATACTCGCTTGCAAGCTATCCAACGAGGCTTATAAAGGATTAACCTAAATTGACTTAACTTGTTTACGACATATGCAATTTTTGGTCTGGTTAATACAGCATACTGTAATCCTCTAATCGCTCTTCTGTATTGAGTTGAATCTGTAAGAACTTCCCCCGAGCTTTTGCTTAGTTTCTTAGGAGTTGCCAGTGGTGAGTAAACTCCATTACAGTTCTTCAAATCAAATTTGGCAAGCAAATCTTTGATATACTTGGTCTGAGCCAGAACCAAAGTATCTTTGCTTCTGATGACTTCAATTCCAAGAAATAAGTTAAGTTGTTCCAAATCTTTAAGAGCAAATGTACTGCCTAGACTATGAATGAGCTTTTCAACTTCAAAATTACTGCTTCTAGTTACAATAATATCATCAACCTAGATATAATATAGTCACATCTCTACCATTTCTCTTGAAGGATAATGATGTGTCTGACTTTGCTCTAATGAACTCCCCTGACTCAAAACTGACCTGAGTTTTTTAAACCAGACTCTTGGTGCTTGTTTCAATCCATAAAGAGTCTTTTTCAATTTACAAACATAATTTGGATAAACTAAAACCTCAAAACCTTCTGGTTGAGGCATATACATAGTTTCTATCAGCTCACCATTTAGAAATGCATTATTAATATCCACTTGTCTCAGTTTGTAAGAAGCTCTTTGCTAGAAGCCTGGCTTTGTACTTATTAATGGATCCATCTGAGCTTTGTTTTACTCTAAAAATTCATTTGTTTTCCACAAGCTTTATATTTTGATATGGAGGAACTAAACACCAAGTCTGGTTTCTTGTTAGAACATTGAACTCTTCCTGCATTGCATTTTTCCATCTAATATCATTTAAAGCTTTAGCAACACTAGAGGGTGTTTCTAGTGAGAGGGCTTTTTCAGTGTTGTATATCTTAGGTTTGCATATGCCTGTTTTGGCCCTGGTTATTATGGGATGTGTAGACATGCGTTGAGGTGTTGGCTGATGATTTTCAGGCATTTGATTTTTTGGCTCAGGTTGATTTGATGAGGTTTTAGGGGAAGCATGTGAATTTGATACATTATCATTTTGGGAATGTGTCTGACTGGTGTTGTTATCAGGATTTTGATCATTAGGGAGGGTGTGTGGACTGTTTGTGTTTTCAGAATTGTTTGAATCAGCTACTGGTGCCTTATTACTTTGATTCTCAGAGGGAAATGATATTGTAATGAATTGGCTAATAGTGTTTGTATACTCTGGAAAATAGAAAGATTTTGATATCATAAAATCCTGATCAGTTTGAAAAGGAAATGAGTTTCCATTGAAGTTGACATGAGTAGTAATGAAGATTCTGCCACTTCAGTTCAAACATAGGTAACCTTTATGTATATTACTTAAACCAAGGTGTACACATTTTGAAGTATGAAAATCAAATTTATGATTGTTGTAAGGTCTTAGAAATGAATAGCACTCACAACCAAAAATTCTTATTAGGGAATAGTTAGGTTTCTTTGAATAAAGGGCTTCGAAAAATGTTAGGAGGTCCCGAATCTGTATAATTATTATGAGTTGTCACTTTACCATGTTTTCTTTATAATTGTTAATAAATTCAATCTTTGGAGTTTATGGTATTTCACTTTGAAACTTTACACACTCGTCTTTATAGTTAATGAATTAAATTGTTTAGAGTTCGAAGGTATCTCATTTAGTAACTTATACACTTGTATTAAATTTTGAAATATATTGTAAGTTTACAACTTATACAGAGAAATTTGTGACCTTATACTAATTAAATCCACGCGTCTTTCCTCTTATAAATTCATAAAAAAATCACCATATTAGAGCACAGAAAAATCGTTGTTCATAAAAGAGAAACTAGCCAATTACATTAATTTTGGAAATGGCAGGTAAGAAAACCAAAAGGAGACAAAAGATTGAGATGAAAAAGATCGAGAATGAAGATGACAGATTAATAACATTCTCTAAACGTGGATCAGGGATTTACAAAAAGGCCAGTGAGTTTGTGACTCTCACTAGCTCCGCGATTGCCATCGTTGTGTTCTCAGAATCTGGGAAGCCATACATCTTTGTCAGCCCTCCGTCAAGGCTATTGCAAATCGCTTCCTTGGGATGAGCCAGCTGCATAATGACAACATTCATCCGCTAGTTAAGGCTTATAGCCACGCGAGAATTAACGAACTGAATCAGCAGCACAATGATCTGCTGCGCCAGCTGGATGAGGAGAAGGAACAGCAGAATATGTTGAAGCAGATGAGGAGGGTTAAAGAGACTCAGCCGCGTTGGTGGGAAACCCCAGTTGATGAGCTCAACCTGCAGGAGCTGCTTCAAATGGATTCAGCCGTTGACGATCTGCACCAAACTTTTCTTGCCAAGATCAATGAAAAGACTGCTGCTGCTGCCGCCTCTTCCTCCGTGGCACCTCCCATGTATTTTCATAATAAATAATATGCCTCATTTTCCATTTGATTTGGCAATTGTTGTAGAATATCAGAGGCTTCGGGTCCAAATGATCAACTTGATAGTACTTAAAAATTACCAATCGTAACTGCCTATGATATAATTTGAGAATGCAAGTTATTGTTGTGCCTAAAAATGGGACTTAACTTGGAGAGCATCATTATCAAGCAATACTCAGATTAATCTGTCAATTTGTCCAGGTAATTTACTGATTCATGCTTTGTGAACTAGATTTATTTTCAAAAACCCAACTTTCCAAATACATCATCGAGCCAGCTATTTAAACCATGCTCATAATAGCAAGTAGATAAATTTACCTCAAGGAAGTGGATCGCTATAAATATATTTTAATTTCCTCAAATTGAAATCTGATTGAAAATCAAAGATAAAGGATTTTGGTGGGCAACCAAAAGATATAAATGTAGGTATAAGGTTTCAATGGAGGTATAAATCCTTGCCTACTAAATACTAACCCCTATCCTCAAGTATTTCTAATCGAACTTTGGTGATCGTGTGCAAAGTGAATTCATGGCCAACTGAGCTACGGTTCCATATAACTGTTTGTAACATTGAGAAATAAGTCTTTTGCACGTAAAATCTTAACAGAAATTTTACAACCATTCAGGTATAATAGAATTATATAAAAAGAATTAGGTAAACTTCAATTCATTTCCTAAATAGAATGACAATTTTCCATATAGCCCGCAAAAGTGTGAAAAGCTCAATCTACCTTGATTTTAGTTCTAAAGATGACAGAAAATAGGGGGCGCTTTGATGGAATTATATATATATAATTAAGGTAGATTGTCATTCTAAAGAATTTAACATAGTAAAATGAAGCGGCAATTATGGCACAGTTATTGAACAAGCATGTGGAGTAAGAAAGGATGACGTGATCGCAGTCCTAGCAACAAGAGACAGAAAGAAAAGATGCATGAACTAGGAATGCTTGAAAATCTTCGTTTCAAGAAATTAGCCTAAGCAGTTTTCGCACATCTACCATTTGTAGGCCTATCACCTATTCATACAGAGAGAGAAATTAATTGAGGACAACCAAAATCTTGCAATTTTTTGCTGTTTCGCCGAGCATAATTTCGGAAAGATATATTAATTGATGACAACCAAAAGCCTTGAAATTTTAATAATTAGTGGAGTGCTTGTGAGGCTAATTAGGTAACAAATTAAAAAAAAACTTTTAATATTGGAAAAATAATAATCCATCGGTAGAAGTAATTAAGAAGTAAACCCACTATTCAAGTATTAAAATATTTGCACTTCCTCAGTGGGTGTTTAAAAAGGTGGGATATTTTCAATCCACAATTTATACATATCCGTTCCGTTTTAGAAAATTAATTTTAAAAAATTCAAACAATAATTATAAATAATTTAATCCGTCTAGAATAATAATAATAATAATACATTTAATATAATTTTAAAATTTTAGATTATTATATTTATTTTAATAATATATTTCTATTTGTTTTGAAATTTAATTTAGTATAGTAAAATATGTCTAACAGATTGTAAATATTAAAATATGTTTTATACTATTGAAACTATATTAAATGCATATATTATTACATTTATTTTTAATATTATGTTTCTATTCATTATAAAACATCGGAAGCAATTTTTTTAGGTTAATAGAAACAAATGGTATAATAGTCAAAAGGCAGTTTTGGTGTCACTTATTGAAAATATAAAGGCCTGTGTTATCATTTTTCCAAACCTTGGGGGTGTAGCCATATTTTGCTTTTAAATTGAGCCAAAAAAAAATTATTACAATCACATTTTTTTCCCTTCTTAATTTGCTTATTCCTTTATGTAGAATTATTTTTTTCAAGTATGTTTGGAGAAAGATGTTCTTTTAATTGTTTATAGCATTATGGGAGAAAGATGTTCTTTTAATTGTTTATAGCATTATGCTATCACAAGTATTGTTGTTCTATTGTTTTCATTAACTAGGCAAATTTGAGTTAACTTATTTATAACAAGCTTCAATTAGTAATCATGGGAGCTCCAATTAGTAAGTTTTGAAAGAACATAGTTGTATTTACATTTATGTATGCTACACATACAAACGCACACACATAAGTACGTGTATTTTACGCGCTGTTCCCTATAAAGATTTAACATTTTCCTTAAACTTGGGTCAAGCATCAACACTTTTAGTACTAGCACAATAAAATAATTATTTATTTATTTATTTATTTTATTGAAGAGAAGGTAATTGAGTTAATCTTTGTGTGACTTTCTAGGCCTTTTGATTGATTAGGTTTTAACATGAAAATTATGATCAAGAATCAAAACAACCAGACATGCATGCAAATCCAAAAAGCTAGCCAGTGTCAAGCATGTCCAGTTTTCCCTTAATTCTCATTCCTTGTTAACATTTGATATAGTTTTTTTATTTCTTTTTCTATTATTTATATTATTATTTTTGTCATTCATTTTCCTATTTTACTCTTCAGACTTACCCCCCAAGATTTGAAGATGACACTAATTGAGGGATCGACCACTTTTGCAAGGTATATGAGATTTAATTGTATCCTTTTATGCCCAGTCACTTCCGGAGCCATGTATGCCTACATCTTGCCTATTTTTCTAAATAACTTTTCATTCATCCTATTCACTGTTCCTCTTTCGTTGACATGGATTTGTAGTTCACGAAATTTTAAATTTGTTGGTATCCATATAACGCTGTTCAGCCACTAAACTTCATTGACAATATTATGTTGACCTACAACTTCTAGAAGAAATGTGTGCCTGCATCATGCTGCTATTTTGCCTATAACAATCTCACTGTTTTGTAGATCTATAAATCCCATTGCCAGTCATTGCGCCATTCCCAACAATACCAACAGAGCCATTAGTTGTGTTGACGATGTCGCAGTACTTTTTTTTTTTCAAAATTATATTACATCATTAATAATTGATTTTTAATAATAATATATTTTATTATTTACTGATGGCTTAATATCAATTAAATTGATTTTCAAAAATTATAAGTATTTAAACCAAAAAAAAAAACATATTCAGTAGTTTTTTTAGTTTTTTAAGAGAAAATAATAAGTGCTTTCGACGTGTAGATTGTCTCTAGTTGAATTTTTGACTCATGCATGTTTCCCATGAAAAAATTCAATAACAGAGGGAATACACAAGAGAGCACCTAATATTTTCTCATACGTAGAATTTACCACAAATTCTTTGTACAAGCTATTTTATACAAATATTTGTGGTAAAACAGTTAAAGTTGAATGGAAATATCACATGATCCATATACTTGGTAATGTTATTCCACTTCAATTTGTACACAAAATAGTTTATACAAGAGCTTATGATTACGCCATAAGTTTTTGGTGAATGAAATCTTATTTTCATCAGTTTGTTTTATATTTTAGCAGACATTGAGGATATTAATTAGCACAGACTAGAATAACATTTTAGTTTGCTAAAATATTAGATATATTTTTAAAAAAATTCTCTTTTTGCTGCACACATATGGCGCATCACTACCATATATAATAAGCTCAATGAATTTTTCTTGGCTGCCATTTCCAAAATGAATGTAATTGCCTAATTTCTATTTTATGAGCAATACAATGGCTTTCATGTGCTTTGATAATATGGCAACTTTGTGATGAATTTATAGGAGGAAAGACACAAAGAATTCATTAGTAAGGTCGTGAATTTATCTATTCTTAGTTGTTACCTTACCCTATTCTATTTTTATAATTGTTAATGAATTAAATTCTTTAGGGTTGAAGGTATCTCATTTAGTAACTTTACACCTTGTATTTGATTCCATATTTTTCAAAATCTAATACAAGGTGTAAAGTTAGTAAATGAGATACCTTCAACCCTAAAGAATTTAATTCATTAACAATTATAAAAAGAGAATAGGGTAAGGTAACAACTTAGCATAGATAAACTCTTGACCTTATACTAATTAATTCTACGCGTCTTTCCTCTTATAAATTCATCCCAAAATGACCATATCGGAGCGCGGGAAAATCATTGTTCATAAGAAAAGAAACTAGCCAGATATCATCAATTTTGGAAATGGCAGCGAAGAAAACCAAAGGGAGACAAAAGATTGAGATGAAAAAGATTGAGAATGAGGGTGGTAGGTTGATCACGTTCTCAAAACGTAGATCTGGGATCTACAAGAAGGCCAGTGAGCTTATGACTCTCACTGGCTCAAAGATTGCCATTCTGTTGTTCTCACTGCTGGGGTTATGCGCTCTTTTAAAAGCACAATAATTTATTTTCTTATTAATAAAATATTTGAGATATTTTCAACTGCATAAATATAATGAATAAGGTTCGTTTAATTATATTATATGTATTTATGTGATCATCATATGGATTCATAGAAGACATAAATACAAGTTATCTTATGATTAAATAAATAAACTTCGCAGTTGATAAATAGAGTTGGGTGCGCTATTTATGTTTAAACTGTAGTAAATTCATTGAATGATTTGGCTTAATCATGTATGAATTTACTGATGTAGTTTGACTACATTGAGTTGGATCACATATGAGATTTAATTAATCTTGAAATGACTGTCAGACTTATTAAATCTCATAGGCATTGATTTTACTGTAATCTTAATCTTGAGTTATTTATAATTTCATGATTGTAATTGTTATTCCATTTGAGTTATCAATGGGCACGACATACACTTGTAGTCAAGATTACCGGGTATCTTAGTGGGAGCAATTATGAGTATTGGAGTTATAGATTAACAATATAAAATTTGTACAACACATCTCTTGATGGGTTTTCGGCACTTGATCATAGAATTCTCTGGCCAGAGTGTTTCAACATATTTAGTATGTTGAAAATGATCATTAGAGAAAACCAGTATCAAGGAACAAGATGTAATTAAATTGATTGGACAATTGAGATATCAATTTAATTAACGATGTGGTACAAAAGATTGTGCAATAAAGAAATCAATGTGACATGGGTCGAATTATTATTCGAAAACACTATCCCAGATAGCATACAATTATGGAGGTCAATTCCAATCTTTTAGTTGAGTAGATTTGGAATTAAATAATTGAGCTAGTTTAATTACATGCCTAATTATTGTAGCCACTATTGTATGTACCCATATGATCCCCGGGTTAGCTCATTTAATTGAGTGCACCGCTATTGAATTAATAAGTAAGATAATTAGCTATTTGGATTAAAAGCCTAAATATATTATTTAGTGGGAGGCTCCATATATTGTGCTTGTATCTAAGGGGTCTTGTGTTATTTTATAAGGTAGGCCCCTATGACAAGAAGAAGCAACGATACTTTTGATTTTATTATTTTTAATTTAAATTAAATTTGATTTAATAGAATTAAAAATATAAAAATATGGAGTCTAGGGTTTCCACTAAGATAGAGATATAAAATGTCTTATTTTCTCCCAAAAAAAAGAGGAGGCCACATTTTACAGATCAGAGAAAAAGATTTTTTCTCTCTAATTTTGAGAGAAAATTTTTCTCCTACTAATTGCTTTTAGTGGTAGTAAAGGCGCATTGACGTGAAGTGCATATCAAACCTAAGTCATAACATGGAAGATCATTGGTGACGGATCATGATCTAACAAACGTGGTGGTGACGAATCGTGATCTAACAGGCGTGGTGGTGACGGATCGTGATCTGGGAAGCCTGGATTAATTTCAATTGTTCATCTTCTCGGATTATCAAGGTATGATTTTCTAGATTTTGTATTTCAATATATTGTATGAGATCGGTCTTAAAAGTTTTTATAAAAATTTGAAAAAACTGATTTTTCTCCAACAATTGGTATCAGAGCCATCTCATATTAATATATAAGAATATCATATGAAATCAATCTTGATATTTATGTATTAGAGTAGCACAATTTATTAAGATATATATTATTTGTTTAATATATGAATAAAACATGCTTGACATAGAAATTTTTAATTCATGGTTAGATTAAAATTCATGTTTGTTTTAATTCATGGTTAGATTCTCTGGTGTATTTTTTCTTTGGATCTGTAACAAGAGGGGTGATTTTTTTATCACTATGTTTTCCTCTTGATTTATTTTACTGTTATAGAAATTTTGTAAGCCAAAATTGACATAGAAAATTTGTAAATCATTGGAGAATAATCACGGATGTCAGATCAACGAAGGTCGGAAATTTCAACGGCAACCAGCGGCGCACGTTGCACGAGACGTGGCCAGCAGCCACGCGCAGTAGCAGCGCGCACGACCCGCGCTGGTAGCAGCTCACGCTGCACGCCCAGCAGTTGCTGCACGCGCACTGAAAGCAAGCCACACCCAACAGCAGCGCGGGCGCAAGCTGGAAGTTGCGGGTGCAGGCTACTGGCGGAGCATCTTGGTTGGCGACTTTCCGGTGTGGCGGCGATGGCAAACTTGGCTTTGATGGCGGTTGTCCGGTGTGGAAATAGTGAACAGCAGCTGGGCTTTTGGTGATGGCGGCTGTGGAAGAAAGAAAAAAATGGATTTAGGGTTTTTCAATGGTTTTTATCATTGAGATCACTATGGTGCCATAGTATTTTTCTTTGGGCAGACAACTTTGAATTTTTTGCATTTAAGTCCAAAAATAGTTTTGGGCTTAATGAATCTTAGTTTTAGCCCCAATTGAAATTGAGCTTATTGGATTAAAATGTATATATAAAATTTGACACATTAAATTTATTTTTGGTCCAAAAGTTTTATTTTTAAAAAAAAATTATTTATTTTCTTTCAAAATTAAAATTGGACTAATAATAAATTTAAAAGCTCAATTTCTCCTAGTCCATTAACAACGACAAGCCTATAGAAGATGGACATTGACAAGAAGCCCAATGAAGATTAGGCTTAGGGTTAATGTATTTTTCTATTTTAGGAAAGCCATGAATTAAGATTATTTAATTATTTTTCTATATGTTATGTTTTGGATGATAACATGCCATGATAACATGTCATATAGAATAGGTAGGGCCACTCTATGCATAATGATACATGTCATTCATTAATTATGAATCTCATTATATTATTTGAAATTTGCATATGCTTAATAATATTGGATATCATCTAGATAATATTATAGGAAGCATGCAATTAACAATATATAATTAATGTATGTTTTAAAAGGAAAAACCAATTTGAAAATATTGCGTGGGAGAGGGAAATTTCCAGATAAATTTTCCCACGGGCTTTATTGTTAGTTCAATAATAAAATTATATATATACCTCAACTTCATGATACGATAATGCTCCCTTTGAAGGGTATATATATTAGACATTTTATTTGATGAACTTCTTCAAAAATAAAATTGAAATATTTTTCAATCGATTGTTCACCCCAACGGTGACTATTGATATGAAAAATACATAGATTGAAAAAATGGTTGTACACTCAACTAAATTTTGTTATTAACCTTCCTAACGAAATTCTGGTAACAAATTTAGTCCTAAAAGGATAACGATAATTATTTATCATGTCTCTATATGAAAGTAAATAATCCAATGGATAATTAGGGCTAGTAAGTGTAGACATGGTTTCCCCAACGGATAGCTTGTCAAAGCGGTACTAGATTATCGTTACAATAAATTAAAATGCATTTATGGTTTTTTTTTGCATTTTTGTTATTTATTGTAAATATTGTTTCAAAGTGTTTATGCATTTCTATTTTGTTTTTTCAGAAAATGTCTTCCATCAACCCATTATTAATAATCCTTGTTAAAAATGAACTTACTGGCGAAAACTTACTTAGATTGGAAACACAATCTATTTAATATTCTCACTGCTAAGGGCTGCAAATATTTGTTGACCCAGCCATGCTCACCAGAACCAACATTATACGATTATAGAAATAAGAGGGAGCCTTATAAGAAATGGTACGAAGCTAACAAAATGGTTAAGTGTTATATATTGGCTTCAATTTCCGTGGAACTGCATAAGAAACATCGGAGCATGGAAACAACCACTGAAATAATGGCTAGTCTTCATCAGATGTTTGGGCAAAATACTCATTTTGCCAGAGAAGCAGCGTTAAATCGTATTACAGATACTAAGATGGAAGAGGGCACAAGGTTTCGTGATCATGTCCTCAAAATGATGAACTATTTGAATGAAGTAGAGATACATGGTGTTCAAATCGATGATAAAACAAGGATTAATATGGTGATTGAATCTTTGCCTGATACATTCAAAGACTTTAAGGTCGGGTATATCTTCAACAATAAAGATATGACCTTAATTGAATTGATGCACGAATTGCATGCTATAGAAGAATTTTATCATAGTAGAAAACTTCTTGGAAAAGGATTCTCGTCAAGGCCTAAGTCGAAAGACATGAATAAGCAAGAAAGAGTTGGGATGAGCAAATTGTCCACTAAAAGAGGTGGCAAGCCAAAAGGCAAGTGTTAAAATGTGGATAGAAGGGTCACTAGAAAAAAGATTGTCCTAAGATTATTAAAATCAGTATAGGAAATCTTTAAGCTTCCTAATTAGTTCAGATTTCTATTGATTCATGCAATAGTGAATTATGAGATAACTAATCTTATTTGTAATTTATTTATTTGGTTTTCAGGAAACCAAGAGATTAAGTGAAGAAAGCTTCAAACAACAGTTGAGGACATGCTAGTTTATATCAATTGAAAGGCTAGATCAATTTTACGAGACTTTAGTTTTGATATCTGTCTTTATTATTCCAAATATTAGAGGAATTTAATTTCGGTGGCTTGTTTTAATAAACAAGAGTACACTGTTATTTTTTGATCCTCTGTTTATTACTTATTTTGGTTATTTATAAAGAAAATTTGTATCATATAAGTCCATTGATCTATTCAAAGCAAGATATAATGATAAATAGTTTATGCATTTATCTAAGAAAATAAATGTTTCTTCTAACCAATATCACCTCCATATTTATGCTTAAGTCATATAAACTATAATAAGATTCTAAGAAAATGATTAATGATAGGCTTGTTGGCCTATTAAGATTGATCATTGTAACTCTATAAATCTTATTTAGAAAAGTAATATGATAAGGATGCTCTTTTTGAGCTAAAAGTATAACATTGTATTGGATGATTTAGCGCATACAAATGTATACGGACTAATCAGTTTACATGTTATAAGACGTTTTGAGTATTCTATCAATCTTGTTGATGAATATTCATTTCATATATCTTTGTCTAAATGCGTCATGATTCCATTGCTTTTGAAATTCAAAAGGGTACATAGATAAGACATAAGCAATTAGACAGGAATATAAAAGAACTTCAATATGATCGAAACAAAGAATATCTCTCTGGAGAATTCAAGCTCCATTTGGTTGTCAAATGGGATAAACTCCCACATATAATTAACACTATGATACAATAGTGTAATTAAATGGAGAAACAAGATTCTTTTGGATAAGACAAGATATATGTTAAGTGGTTTATCATTTACCTTTTTGATTCAAGATACTAGTATTTAAAACTGCAAAGTTTATTAAAATTAGTTTCATCTACCTCCATGTTTGCTACTCTAAGAAATTATGAAAAAGTCACAAATATAGTTTGAGACACATTCGTATTTGGAGTTTACTAGTATTTGTACTAGAATCAGAGGTAGAGAAGATGGATTCGTGTTCAAAAGCTTGCATGTTTTAGGTATCTTAAAGGAATAAGGGAAAGTCCGAATTATAGTCCTCAAGACAGGAATGTATTATAGACATATTCTTTGAGGAAGACTATATAAATGACTTATAACCTAAGAGTAAAGTAAAATTAGAGAAATATAAAAAGGGGGGATCAGGTTGATGCTCAGCTTTATGGAATAGAAAGAACAACAACAACCAGCTAATCAACACAAGATTATCCTTAAACAACAATCATTTTTAGAATATCATCGTAGTGGGAGGGTAATTAAATTGATTGGACAATTGAAATATCAATTTAATTAACAATGTGGTACAAAAGATTGTGCAGTAAAGAAATCAATATAGTCTCGGTCGAATTATTATTCGAAAACACTATCCCATATAGCATATATACAATTATGGAGGTCAATTCCAATCTTTTAGTGGAGTAGATTTGTAATTAAATAATTGGGCGAATTTAATTACATGCCTAATTATTGTAGCCACTATTGTATATACCTATATGATCCTTGGGTTAGCTCATTTAATTGAATGCACCGCTACTTGATTAATAAGTAAGATAACTAGTTATTTGGGTTAAAAGTCTAAATATATTATTCAGTGGGAGACTTCATATAATGTGCTTGTGCCTAAGGGGTCTTATGTTATTTTACAAGGTGGGCCCCTATGACAAGAAGAAGCAACGTTACTTTTGATTTTATTATTTTTAATTTAAATCAAATTTGATTTAATAGAATTAAAAATATAAAAATATGGAGTTTAGGGTTTCCACTAAGATAGAGATATAAAATGACATATTTTCTCCCAAAAAAAAAAAGAGGAGGCCACATTATACAGATCAGAGAAAAATATTTTCTCTCTAATTTTGAGAGAAAAAATTTCTCCTGCTGGTTGCTTTTAGTGGTGATAAAGACACCCACATGTTAAGTACAGATCAAACCTGAGTCATAACCTAGAAAATCATTGGTGATGGGTCGTGATCTAACAAGTGTGGTGGCGGCGGATTGTGATCTAACAGGCGTGGTGGTGATGGATCGTGATTTGGGAAGGCTGGATTAATTTCAATTATTCATCTTCTCGGATAGTAAATGTATGATTTTCTAGATTATGTATTCCTATATATTGTATTAGATCGGTCCTAAAAATTTTTATAAAAATTTAAAAAAACTGATTTTTTTCCATCACTCACAATCTGGGAAGCCTTTTTCATTCGGCCACCCCTCCATTGAAGATGTTGCAAACCGCTTCGTGGGGTAAACCAGCCAGCAAATGACAACACTCATCCACTGGTTGAGGTTCACCGCCAGGTGAGAATTAATGAACTCAATCAGCGACATAATGAGCTGCTTTGCCAATTGAATGAGGAAAAGGAATGGGAGACGATGGTGAAGCAGATGAGGACGGGGAAAGAGAGTCAGCCGTGTTGGTGGGAAACCCCGGTTGACGAGCTCAACCATCAGGAGCTACTTCAAATGGGTGCAACAATTGATGATCTGCATAAAACGTTTCTTTCCAAACTCAATGAAAAGACAGCTAATGCCTCTTCCTCTATGGCACCTCCTATGTATTTTTGTCATAAATAATATACCTCATTCCTTTTGATTTAGTGTTTGCTTAAAAAAAATTATGATGAAACATGTCCAAATGATAACTTGAAAATTAAGAATGCAACTTATTGTTGCGCCTAAAAATTTGATATCAAATGCTAAACAAAGCTATCAACCGAAAGAAATGGAATTTTCCACCATGTGGGCAAATGCCGATGATATAATTTGAGAAAAAAAACCTTAATTGATGTGCCCTGGATATAATTAATCTGGTCAGAATAATTCGCAGTCATACTCAAGTTAGTTTGTCATTCAAAGTAATTATTAAGTGACTCACTGGTACTCAAATTACTCTGTCATTCAAGTATTTATTAACTTATTCGCTTTTCAACGACATCGAGATATTTATAAATCATGATAGCAAATAGATAATTATGTTCTCAAAAAAGAAGTGAGCCGTGTAGGAAGTCTATCTAATTTTAAATATATTTGCAATTCCTTCACTTGAAGAAGGATCAATGACCCTTTAAATCACACAAATTTATGCTATATATATAACATAAGGAACGTACTAAAGGACTTTTTATTCCAAAATTAAATAGGATTTTCTTTTTTAAAAAAAGAACAAAAAAGAAAAGGGAGAGATGAGATGAATGAGAGAGAACAGTTAAAAAAAAAAAAGAGAAAGAGAGAACATGGGAAAAAAATCATAGAAATTAGTGTGCAAAACTTAATTTTTCGTGTCATTAAATATTTATAAAATCTTCAACCTTTGATTTAAAGGTTTTAAATTGGTGAAAAAACCTAATTTTAAAGGGTCACTAATCCATGCTTTATTTGAAATTTGATTAAAGACAAAGATAAGGAATTTAGTGGGTAATAAAAATATACCCAAGTAAACACCTACACACACACACACACACAAGTTTGGGATAGAAATTAATTAAAAATATTACCCAGAAAACATCATTCCTTATCTCAAAATCTTACTCGACCTCAGGTCACTGGATTGAAAGTGAATTCACATCCAATCGAACTGGGCCTATGGGACTTTTTGTTCCACATAATTTCTTTTTATACGAAGGAATGGTTCTTTTGAACTTAAAATCTTAACACAAAATTCTCAACCATTCAAGTAAAGTGGAACTGTCAAGAATTTAAAAAAGTGAAGTTAAATTAAATTTATCTTGGAGAGCTAAAGGCAAAGCTGAAGTGTTTGGATTTCAAGAAAATGAATGAAACGGAGAGAAAATGTTTAAGAAAGTTGAGAGAGTAATGAAGAATGAATTGCTATTCAATCGTATACTGTACTTTCTGATTACAATAATTTATATACTAGATCCAGAATGTTGTACACACGTTGAGTATGTTAGCTGAATCTAAGCTTAGCAACAAAAACGTTCTTAACAACCTTTTAACTAACATGCTAACTCAGCAGATTACCCATCAGCACATCTAACAAACAAAACTAATTAATTCATTAATTTTCATAATAAGCACTATCTTAACAGCCCCCTTCAAGCTCAAGGTTTAGAAACAACGTTGAGCTTGGTTCTAAGATAGTTAAAATGATCAATAGCTAAAGGTTTAGTGAGAATATCAGCTACTTGTTCATAGATGGGAACATGATGAATTTCAATCTCCTTTCTTGCAATGTGATCTTTGACAAAATGCAAATCAAGCTCAATATGTTTTGTTTTTTAATGATACTTTGGATTACTGACTAATGCTTCAACACTTCTGTTATCATAATTGAGTATTGGAGTATGTTGTAGCTGCACATATAATATGATTAAACGGACCTTATTCAAAATATTTATGCAATTGAAAATATCTCAAATATTTTATTAATCAGAAAATAAATTAATATGCTTTAAAAGAGCATATAATCCCAACAAAAACAACAATCTTGATGTCTATGATTAAGCTAACCAAGATAAGCAAAACGAATCAACGAGAGATCAACAACAGAACAACAACGCAAGGCAAATTTAAAGTGGTTCGGCCACCGATATGCTTATATCCACTGTGAAAATATGAACCAACCTTTCACTGAATGAGAGTTTACAAGATACAGATTTACAAAGAAGATATAATGGAATCAACATCATGACATGCCAAAATATGTCAAACGAAGATACAACTCAAACAAAAGAGAGGGATACTGAGCATTTTAAAGGTTCCGAAGATGTCGGAAAGCTCCGAAAACCCTGAATCCCATGAAAACCCTAGTTTGCTAAAAACGATTCCACCACCGCTGCCTGAGGATTGTTCTACCAAAAAGGCTCTTTTTCGCAGCCATGGCATGGACGCGGATTACCCACCACTGCTATCTTTCAAGGATGCACTTATGCCCCATACTCAACAAAGAAGTTTTGATGATACTGAAATGGACGAAGAATGGGATTTTGAACCTGGAGATGTAACAGTTGGTGACGATGGTGCCATGCCAACTATTAAATTTTCTCAACGAATCCATGAGAAACTAGTTAAACCTTGGCAAAAATTTGTAGTGGTGAAGTTGTTGGGGAGAAATATCGGCTATAAGGTTTTGTGCAATCGGCTAAAGGTCATGTGGCATATGATTCCAGATTTTTCAGTAATCGACCTTTAAAACAATTACTTTTTAATTCATCTTAACTCATCAGAGGATGTTGTTTATGCGTTAACTGAGGGGCCATGGGTAATCTTTGGGCACTATTTAATAGTACAACCTTGGACTCCACAGTTCGATAGCACCATTACAGAGATTGATTCTACAGTTGTTTGGATTCGTTTACTTGGCATGGCATTCCACTTATATGATAAGCGTATTCTATGAAAGATTGGACAACTTGTGGGGAATGTTATCAAGATTCATTATCATACTGAATTGAGGAAGAGGGGCAAATTTGCTAGGATTGCTGTTCATATCTCTCTTACTCAGCCGTTGGTGTCCCAGTTCAACTTGGACGGAAGGATTCAGAAGGTTGAATATGAAGGGCTGCTGATCATATGCTATCAATGTGGTAAGTATGGTCACAATAGAACGGTTTGTTTTAATAGACAAAATTTGAATGGGGTTAATGAGGCCAACTCTGAGAACAGTCCACTTGCTAACGAATCAGTTGATAAGATTGGTGTCTCAACTGTGGCCAATAGCACCAGCGAGAGGTTTGGCCCATGGATGGTTGTGGTGCGGAAAGGGAGAGCTAGAGTAGTTGTGGACAAGGAGAACATTACTGACTCGGAAAGGAATCAGCGAAATAATTTTAATACTACCTCTCGTTTTGCTACTTTATCTGTTGATTATAATGCACCTACCGTGGAGGAGTTTGCTGTTCAGAACCCCATACATGCCCCTCCCCAGCAACCAACCACATCCATTACCGATCACTTCAACACTCGAAAGAACACTACTCTGAAAACCTTTCACACCCTAAAACCTCATAACCATATGTCCAAAGGTAAACAAGTGGCCAAACCACAGTTTCTAAAACCTAAGCAACAACACTCTACCGCCTCCAGTTCCATGCATGCAAAGCTACGTCCCCATGTTACCAAAATCCTATCCCACACTACTAATGACCCCAACCCAAGTCCCTTAAGACTTACTCCTAGTGATCCCGTTGAATTTACTTTCAACTTGACAACCCTTGATCCCACAAAACATACTGCCGTCACTTTACCTATTAGATGCCACTGCAGGTCAGTCACCAAGTGAAAAAACTGCTGCCAACCCTGAACAGCAACTTCCTCCAAAGCAACTCGCGGACCCTCCCGATGGCAAGGATGAAGGGGATGGTAATGTAATGGCGAATTATGAGGATGGTTCTCAACCTGTATTTGGACATGAAGGTGAAGACATTATGTCCGATGATGAGAACACGATTGTTAATGAGACTCCTGGAGTACATGAAGGAATGATGGTGGGGCTTAGTGTGTAAGCCGTTCTTGCTCGCCCACTTTTGTACATAATTTTCTTTATGATGATATCAATCCTATTCTGGAATGTCCAAAGGGCAAGGTCCCTAACTTTTAGACGAGCTTTTGTTACTCTAGTGAAGAACTATAATTCTACAGTTGTAGCAATTTTCGAGCCAAGAATCAGTGGTAAGAAAGCAGATGATTTTATTTAAAAAAAGTGGTTTTGATCGCTCACATCGAGTGGAGGCTACTGGTTTCTTTGGAGGTATTTGGATTTTATGGCGAGATTTCTTTGACGTTGAGATTGCCTTAAATCATAATTAGTTTATTCACTTGAAAATTAGTGTCCAGAATGTTATTCAAGCTTGGGTCACAACAGTCTATGCGAGCCCCAATTCAGTTAGACGTCGTGAGCTCTGGCACCAATTGAACTGCATTGCGGGCTCGATGCATGATCCTTGGCTTGTGGAGGGGTGATTTCAATTCAATATTGTATGCTGAGGAAAAACGTGGAGGTTCTCAACTGGGCACGGGTATTTGTACAAGTTTTAATTCATGGTTTCATGCTAATCAAATGGTCGATTTACCTTTCAATGGCCCTCGTTTCACTTGGGCATGTGGGAGTCTGTCGAAGCGCCTTGATCGTGCTATGAGTAATAAGGAATGGATTCTCAAATTTGATAATTATTCGGTTACCTATCTTCCAAGAGTTAATTCTGATCACAGACCGATTTTGGTTCGGTTTGAGCGTAATATTAAATGTATGGGGAGTATTAAGCCTTTCTGATTTTTAGCTGCCTAGATGACGAATAGTCGATTTGGGGATTTTATGCATGATAATTGGCATAGAAATATGCCTTATTCTCAAGCAGCTTCTATCTTCACAAGTAAGGTAGCTACTTGGAATAGAGAAGTGTTTGGCAATATATTTAAATAGAAAAAAGAATTGTTGGCTCGAATTGGCGGGGTTCAGAAAGCCTTGGAACGTCAGCCTCTCAGTAGCCTGTATCGTCTGGAGGCAAAGTTAAAAAAGAATCTGGAATAAGTATTGTCTTAAGAGGAGTTGTTATGGTATCAAAAATCTCGCAGAGAGTGGATTAAATATGGGGATCGGAATACATCTTTCTTTCATCAGAAAACTATTACAAGGAGGGCTCGTAATCACATCACTGTGATTAGAGATGATGTAAGTACTTGGCTTTATGATACACAAGCATTAAAACCCATGTTGTGACCTTTTTCTCTACATTATATAAATCTGATCAGGACACGTATCAGTCGTATCATGTGCAAGGGTGGTTTCCTCAAATTGAGCACACTCGCTTGGCGAATCTTGCTATGCTGGTTGATAAGGAGGAAATTCATGAGGCTGTCTGCCAAATGGGCCCACTCAAAGCTCCTAGAATCGATGGCTTCCCTGCCGGGTTCTATCAGTCTCAGTGGCATATTGTTGGTGAGTCTTTCTGTTCTGGTATAAAGGAAGATTTTAATTCGCACAATATCCCTAAAGATCTTAGTAAAACTCCCCTAGTCCTAATCCCAAAGATTGAGCGTCCCACATCTTGCAAGATGTATTGCCCTATAAGTTTATGTACAATGTTTTATAAAACAGTAACCAAGATTCTTGTGACTAGACTCCAAGTTTTACTCCTTAATCTTATTGGACCCCACCAGACAAGCTTTGTCCCCAGCCGGCATATCACGGAGAACATTATCATTGCTTAGGAGGTTGTCCATCCTATGCGACGAAAGATGGGTAAAAAAGGTTTAATGGCTATTAAGATTGATCTAGAGAAAGCATATGATAGATTGAACTGGATTTTTATTCATGAGACTTTAATGGAGCTATCTTTTCCATTCTATCTTGTCTATTTAATAATGGAGTGCATTACTTCTAATAGTATGAACATTTTGTGGAATGGTGAATTAACGGGTGATTTTTCCCCCAGCAGAGGTGTTTGGCATGGTGATCTGTTGTCTCCTTATATATTTGTTCTCTGTATCGAGAGACTGAGTCATGGGATTTATCGCTCAATCCAGCAAGATTAATGGAAACCTATTCGTTTATCTCAGATGGGTACTCCCCAAAGCCATTTATTTTTTTGCTGATGATCTATTTCTCCTTGCCGAGGCTTCTAGTGAGCAAGCTTTTTTCATAAATTTGGTCTTAGAAGAATTTTGTTTAAGCTCTAGCACAAAGGTGAACAAATCTAAGACTCAAGTTTATTTTTCTAAGAATGTCTCAGGGGTTATTGCTGGCCGTTTGGGGCGTGAGTTGGGCTATATAGTCACAAAAGATTTGGGCAAATACTTAGGCATGCCTCTGCTGCATCGCCGGGTTTCTAAGCAAACTTACCAAGGAATTCTAGATAAAGTGGAGCAAAGATTTTCGGGTTGGGCTGCCTCTCAACTGTCCTTTGCAGGGTTTATTACCCTCACCCAGTCTATCCTTCAAGCAATCCCTATTTATGCTACGCAGACTACTAATTTGCCAGTTAGTATCAAGACTAAAATTGATCAAGTTTGTAGACGCTTCTTGTGGAGTGGTAATGATGATCTGCGTAAAATGAGTTTAATTAGTTGGCACACTATATGTCAACCGAAGCTGGCTGGTGGGCTAGGATTTAAGAGGTTGGATATTATGAATGAAGCTCTATTATTGAAGGTTTCTTGGAACTTGATCACTAAGCCTGGTAAGTTTTGTGCCCAAGTGCTAGCTACAAAATACAGAGTATCTCTCTCGGATATCCCCCAATCTCTTCCCACTCGGTACGGCTCTCATTTGTGGAAATCTGTGGGTTGAGTTTGGGATCACGCCAAGCGGGGTTTACGTTGGAATGCTGGTAATGGCATGAGAATTAAATTTTGGTGGGACTGTTGGGCCACGGCATCTTATCCCCTTGCGGCTTTTATTTTACAACCAATACCTCATAACCTTTGTGATTTGTATATGGCTAACTTTGTGACTGCAGATGGTTCTTGGAATTGGCCAAAATTCAGTTATCTCTTGTCCCATAATGCAGTGATGCGTGTTGCTTCAGTTCATCCTCCTTCGGCGCGTAATGGTGCTGATAAAGCTTACTGGGTAGTTTCAACACAAGGAAATTTCACAGTGAAGTCAGCGTATGACCTTTTGGCTAAGTCATATTTGTATGAAAGGGATATGATCTGGTGTTTGGCTTGGTCGTGGAAGGGCCCGTAGAGTATAAAGACTTTCATCTAGTTGGTGCTGCATAATCGCTTGAAGACTCGGGGAGAGTTAGCATCACACCATTTAACCATTGAACCACATTGTGAGAAGTGTGGGTATGAGTTGGAGACTACGATACATGTGCTCTGTGATTGTCCTTATTCTAGAGCGGTATGAATTCGACTTCTCTGGGGCCATAATCATCATGAGTTCTTTAATGATGATCTTGCAGAATGAATGTCAAGAAATTTGCAAGCTTCAAACAAGTTTCAAGGCAGCAAACTTTGGCGTGTGATGTTTGGAGTGGCTATTTGGCGGATTTGGTTTTGGCGAAATCAGTTTACTTTTAAGATTATTGGGAGAGCAATACTATTGCAATGGATATCAAAGTTAGGGCTACTGAAATTCAACGAAGTAATTCATTCTCCTTTGCTGCTGGCATGGCTCGTATCGAAAGATGGATTCGTTGGACTACGCTTGTTTGGCCTTGGGTTAAATTAAATACAGACGGTGCCAAGAAATCTTCGGGGATTGCAGGAGCTGGTGCCCTAATCCGTGACTTCAAAGGTGTTTGGCAGGTAGGTTAAAGTGCCAATTTAGGTGTTTGTTTGGTGACTTTAGCTGAGCTCTGGGGTTTATTTCATGGACTATCTATTGCTTGGCAATATGGTTTTCGCAGAGTTTACGTGGAAGTGGATAGCATGTGTGTTATGAAGTTAATCTCTAACCCAAACCCTCCTGTCAATGAGTATTTTACTCTCATTCAGGCAATCTAAGACCTCCTCCGGCGTGATTGGCTGATCAAAGTAGATCATATCTACCGAGAAGCAAATGAAGCAGCAGATTTCCTTGCCTCGTACAACTTTTCTTTTTCTTTGGGTTTACATTACTTTCAATCTATTCCTCCAAATATGCTAAGCATATTGATTAATGATGTTCATGGGGTTGCACACTCCCGCTTAGTATTGCCTTAGCTCTCTTAAGAGCCCTTTTATGATAAAAAAAAATATGTGACTATATATAAAAGACGAGAATGATCTAGAAAGATCCCCCAGACGCCGACATAACACCCCTGAGCTTAATAATAAACTCAGTTACTTCCCGTGCTTATAACAACCTTCAACAACCTTTTAAAACTGCCCCTAACCATGTGTCTATGTCTCATTAACTTTATTTGCTTAAATGCCAACCTTAGCTGCCGTTTTGGTTAAGATGTTCGTGTGCTTGGCCACATGTGTTACTAATGCACGCAACTGATATCAAAAGTGTCATGCACCGCTTGGAGAAAAGAAAAAAAAAAAGCCAATCGTGGCAATCTTCAAAAGCAACAGCCAGCTGCCTGCTTCATGACTGCATGCTTCATTCGTGAGTTGGTGGCCATGGATATATAAATTGAAATAATTGAAAGCAGCTCTCATTTGTGCTTCCATTGTCAAAGTGAGAGCAAAATCGAGAGAAGAAAAGAAGAAAACCCGAGAAAAAGAAAAGAGAAAAAAGAAGGAAAAAGAAAAGAAAAGAATAAAGAAAGAAAAGGAAGAAACCGAGAGTAGGGAAGAGAGTAACTAAAAAGAAAAGTTATAGAAAACAAAATTGGATAGTTACTTTAAAATCCAGCAAACTAGTGGGTAATAGATTTATGAAATTTGAGCAGTTATGTTACAGTTTGCATGATATGTATAAGTTTTTATATCAGTTCTAACAGTTAATTTTGAACCCTGTATTCTCGGAAAAATCCACGAGTTCAGAGACCCACAACAACCCCAACGAACCCTGGAGTGAAACAGGATCTGTAAGTGGATATTATTATTACTATTATGTATTATATGCAGCATTTATGTTTGATATTATGATTTAATACCATGTTATGATTACATGTATGCATATTATATGTTTGATTGAGTCATGAGATGTGATTGCGAGTCACCATATATGTACCCTTCCCCATAGACTCTGTGCGTGCTTATTGAGAGTTAGGTTACTCTACCCGTGCGAGATAGTTTAATTACGCCGGGTATTGAGAGGTTTTTCCCCCGCTCTACTCGTGCAATGATGATCCCAACGAGTATTGAGAGTTATTTCCCATAGGTACTATTTGGTATAGTTTGTGATGTGTATATGTATGAATTCCATGTTTGCTGATGTATGATATTGAATGTGGAGTTATGTTGCTTATGTTTTATATGTAAATATACTTGTAATGTCAGTATGTACAATGAGACATGAGTTATGCAAGTTTTGAATTCAAATATGGTTTCAGAAAAGGCACAGAGGTTGTTATGTGTTTACAGGAAAGGCCATATTATATACATATTTTCATGAATTAAATGTGTCACAAGTTTTAGTTATTAGTCCGCATGATTCGCCTCAAATCCGACATGTAGGTCGAAGCGGGTTGTGTCAAAAAGCCAGTCATACAGCCTCCTTGGAGGCTTCAACCGACATGTCGCTATATCTCTGAGTCTACAACCAACTTGTAATACTCGGTTGAGAGATCAGATTTGCAGTTCATTCTCCAACAATACATATCTAAAACAAACAAAAGAAAATCATATTCAATATTATTTTGAGAGAAAATAATAAGTACTCTCGATGCCTATATTGTCTCCAATTGAATTCTTGACTCATATTGCTCATGACAAAAATTCTATAAATGAGAGAGAGCACAAAAGAGCACGTAATATTTTTTTTGTGTATAGAATCTGCGACAAATTCCTCATACCAATTATATTTTGCAAACATTTGTGATATAACAATATTAGTTTAATCCAAATAGTCAATACTATTATGCCACTTCATTGTATATACAAAATAATATGTGCAAAGAGCTTATGATGTTGGTTGATCAAATCTAGATAAATAATTTTTCTATCTATTATCAAATCAATCAAAGTTAGGAACTTTTCTTGATTATGTATACATGAACAAGGTTAGAGAAATACCTTGATTTCCTGTTGAAGATCTAAAGAAGACAATTGCAATCTTTTCCACTGCCGTTGTCAGGATCTATAGAATATGGCTGCAGTCTTCTCTATTATCCTCAACCGTCTCTACAAGTCTCTATAGGAGACAGAAATCCTAAAGCTATATTTTTCTTTTTTAAGAAAATCTATACGTTAAATCCTATTTTCGTTCTAATTTCCTCTCCTTTACGTAGGTATTTATTAGAATCAGAGTTTGACAGGAATTTAGCTAGTAAAGGGATTACAGACCCACGGGTTTTCTAGCTCCAACTTAATAGCCAAGGCCTAGTCATCTCATGACACACTGAAACTACTAAGTTAACCCAGGCTATTCCACTAAAACCCCAACGTTGCACTCTAGTAAATCATGTAATTAAATAAAAACCTAATTAATTAAAACTCCTTTTAATTAATTTTGTCCTTGGTCTTAGACCAATAATAACCACTTAATCGACCCTCTATCTGACGCTCATAATTAAAGCTAGGCCCATGACAAATGTCATGCCTCTGTAATTTCATAATCCTTAGGTCACTATTTGTTTTGGTGATTACCTTCAATATATCTATATTTTTAAATTAAATTAAAATAAATATTATTATTCAATAAATAATTAATTGACTAAATTGTGGAAATAAATTTAAATCATCAAGTACCACAAATAACTTGGGTAAGAGTCATTAGTATAGATTCCATCTTGTAAGTATGTGTTCCCATGATCCACGAAATTACATCTCCTAGCTATTGAGGCTTTAACTGTTTATATGGATCTCACTCCATCACAACTCAAAAAAAGCAATAAATGAATGCAAGTTCATTACCCACCCAAGTATAAGATCAATTAAGCTTATTAAAGCTTATGTAAATTATAATCAACGATGTTTTATAAATTAGATCATAAATTAGTATAGTCTAGTTCAATATGCATATAACATATACATATTAACCATTCTACTCTAAATGATCAAGATAAAATCATCACAATAGAAGTAGAAAGTTACAGCCTTGCGTATGAAATGCCCATTTCATTAATAGTTGTGCATAATATTTTATTTATAAAGAACTTGTGATTTATAGCTTCTAATATTGACATCATATGTCCAATACGGAAATCACATACTTTATGAATAAGGGTTGATAATGTAGTGCTCAAATAAAGGGTAAAATCTTGTTTAGTCTCTATATTTTGAGGTTAATGCTCATTTTGTCCTTTTAGTTTTAAAAATATCTCAAAACATCATTGGCGTTAAATTTTGGCTTGATTTTAAAATATTACGTTCTTACAATAATGTTTCTTTTTTGTAATATATATATATAGTTAGAAACTACATAAAATAAAATAAAGACAAAACAATATATATTAATTTTTGTGGAAACTCATGTATGTCCAAAAAAATTAATATTGTAAGAAAAGTTAAATTACCAATTTTTTGGACAATAATAAAAAAGCTAATATATTTACTCATCAACAAATTGTTCAGTACCAAATAATATAAGTTCTTTTTTATTCTATTTTATTTTTTAGGCTTAAATTGATAATTTAATTTGTTTCTTTTTATTAATGTCCAAAAAAAGAAACATTATTTTAAGAGGATAATATTGTAAAAGTAAGTAAAAAAGAAAAAGAAGTAATGGTGTTAGGTCCCAGTCAGAGACAGCCAATGATCACGCGTAACACAAGTGATATTTTTTTGCTTATGGCGAGAAAAGACCAAATAATTGTTGTTTAGAATTCTCAATACCTTTATTCATATTCTGGAGCTTATTTATAATAACAAGACTTTGGTTTCCATCCTACAATCTCCTTACTCGCTGCACAATTGTTGATAAGCGTATTCCTAGATCACGGCTCCAGCTCCAGCACATATCTTCACGATCTCAGCACATGCATGGCTTGCATGGGACTCATGCCCTCACATAGCAAACTTAGGATTTGGCTTTGGCATTTCCAGATCTTCGTGGCTCATGCATTTGCTGTCTATCGTTGCCCCATCCTCGAAGAATACCCTTGTCCTCAAGGGTCAGATTGGGAAACTGTTGGTGCAGCATTATGGTGTCCTCCCATGTTGCTTCTTCAGCCGGCATTTTTTTTTTCCAACCGACTAGATTCTGCTCGATCACTTTACCTCCTCTCTTTACCCAACGTGTGTCAAGGATAGATTCAGGGTCCATGATCACCGAGCCTTCATCATCCACAGGTGGTAATCGACGTCGTTGCTAAGGAAATCACCCACGGCTTTCTTAAGCAAGGAGACGTGAAACACTGGGTGAATTCGAGCATTCTCTGGTAATTGTAGTTTGTAGGCAACGGCTCCAGCTCTGCAAAAAACTAAATACGGCCCAAAGTACCTGCAAGTTAATTTCTGATGTGCCCTTCTGAACACTGAAGTCTGCCGATAGGGCTGTAACTTTAATAACACCATATCTTGTTTGAACTCAACGTCGCGGCGACTCTTGTCATCTGTTTGCTTCATCCTGTTAGCTGTTGTGGCTAAGTTTTTCTTTAATTGTAAGAGCAGTTCATCACGCGAATGTAAGGCTTGATCAACCTCATGCACCGGCGAGGAACCAAGTTGATACATGGGCACGGCTGGAGGTGGTCTTCCATACAAAGCTTGGAATTGAGTCATTCCGGTGGAGACGTGGAATGTGGTGTTGTACCAAAATTCTGCCCACGGCAAAAAAGAATGCCACTTTCGCAGCCACCAGTGAACAAAACATCTCAAGTACTGTTCCTAGCATCGATTAATTACCTCCGTTTTGCCGTCGGTTTGCGGGTGGTACGCCGAGCTCATTTTGAGTTTGGTGCTTGATAAATTAAAGAACTCTTGCCAAAATTTGCTGATGAATATGGGGTCACGATCGCTGATGATTGACTTGGGCATACCGTGCAGCTTCACTACTCCTTCACTTTCTTCTCGAACTGGCCGCGGTGAACCAATGGTTTCGTTGGTGCCGTGGCTAGTGGTGTCTTTGGATGCATTGAAAGTTTCTGCTAATTTTTTGATGGTGTCTTCTAATCGCTGAAGCTTGTCATTGATCCCAATCTCCATGCGTTCCATTCGGCTCTCCATGCTTTTCAGATTAGCTTCAATTCGCTCAATACGTTCTTTGTTGGTCATCATTGTTAACCCGCTCTGATACCAATGTTAGGTCCCAGTCAGAGACAGCCAATGATCACGCGTAACACAAGTGATATTTTTCTGCTTATGGAGAAAAGACCAAATAATTGTTGTTTAGAATTCTCAATACCTTTATTCATATTCTGGAGCTTATTTATAATAACAAGACTTTGGTTTCCATCCTACAATTACGGCTAAATAAATGAGTATAACAACTTAGCTAAGAATTCGAAACCGAAAGATAATCGAAAAAAATTCCGTGTCTTAGCTTCCCTCCTTACTCGCTGCACAATTGTTGATAAGCATATTCCTAGATCACGGCTCCAGCTCCAGCACGTATCTTCACGATCTCAGCACATGCATGTTTCATGCATGGCTTGCATGGGACTCATGCCCTCACGTAGCAAACTTAGGATTTGGCTTTGGCATTTCCAGATCTTCGTGGCTCATGCATTTGCTGTCTATCAAATGGCAGAAATGTTTTGAGGTATTTTTAAAAATATAGGGATTAAATGAGCTTTTATCCTAAAATAAATAATGAATAAATAAATCTTATGAAATTCAAGAATTGTTGTTTCATCGCTTGCTTTTAGGGCACAAAACAACAATAAGTCTAACAAGTGATTCCAACATTATTCTTTGTAAAGTACCTATGCATGCCAATACACACACCAAAAGATTTTGGTGGATGAAATCTGGCTTTCATGAATTATTTTACATTTTAGAAAACATTGAGGATATATAATTAGTATTTAGTACAGACTAGAGCAACATTTTAATTTGTTAAAATATCATATGCACTTCTACAAGATTTTCCCTCAATTGCTGCAAATAATACGGCATTACTACCATATATAATAAGCTCAATCAGCAATTTCCGGGATGAAAGTGATTGATTAAATTTTTTTCTTTTTTCTTTTTTTTGAACAAAGTGGTTTTCATGTCCTTTGACATGGTCATTTTTCTGATGAAATTGTAAAAGAAAAGACACAAAGAATTAGTTAGGAGGTCACAAATCTGTATAACTATTCTAAGTTGTTACCTTACCATATTTTCTTCATAATTGTTAATGATTTAAAATCTTTAGAGTTTATGGTATCTTACTGAGCAACTTGACACACTCGTCTTTATAGTGAATAATGAATTAAATTGTTTAGAGTTTAACGTACCTCATTTAGTAACTTTATAGACTTATATTAAATTTTAAAGGTATGGTAAGTTAACAACTTATGCAGAGAAATTCTTGACCTTATACTAATTAATTCCACGTGCTTTTCCTCTTATAAATTCATCAAAAAATGACCATATCAGAGCACAGAAAAATCATTATTAATAAAAGAGAAACCAGCCAATTACATTGATTTTGGAAATGGCAGGTAAGAAAACCAAAGGGAGACAAAAGATTGAGATGATAAAGATCGAGAATGAGGATGACAGATTAATAACATTCTCTAAACTGAGATAAGGGATCTACAAAAAGGCCACTGAACTTGTGACTCTAACTGGCTCTGAGATTGCCGTTGTTGTGTTCTCACAATCTGGGAAGCCATACACCTTTGGTCACCCCTCCGTCGAGGCTGTTGCAAATCGCTTCCTTGGGATGAACCAGCTGCCTAATGACAACATTCATTCGCTGGTTGTAGGTCACCGCCAGGTGAGCATTAACGAGCTGAATCAGCAGCACAATGAGCTACGGCGCCAGCTGGATGAGGAGAAGGAACAGGAGAAGATGTTGACGCAGATGAGGAGGGGTAAAGAGACTCAGCCGCGTTGGTGGGAAACCCCTATTGATGAGCATAATCTGCAGGAGCTGCTTCAAATGGATTCAGCAGTTGATGATCTGCACCAAATTTTTCTGGCCAAGCTCAATGAAAGGGCTGCTGCTGCTGCTGTCTCTTCCCCCGTGGCACCTTCCTTGTATTTTCATCATAAATAATATACCTCATTTTCCATTTGGTTTGGCATTTGTCTATAAAATATCTGAGGTTGCGGGTCCAAATGATTAACTGGATAATGCTTAGAAACTACCAATCGTAAATGCCTATGATATAATTTGAGAATGCAAGTTATTGTTGTGCCTAAAAATGTGATATGGCTTGGTGAGCATCATTAGCAGCAATATTCAAAGTAATCTGTCAATTTGTCCAAGTAATTTACTTGTTCATGCTTGGTGAACTAGATTTACTTTCAAAACCCCAACTTTCCAAATACATCATCGAGCCAGCTATTCAAACCATGTTTATAATCACAAGTAGATAAATAAACCCTCAAGGAAGTACGTAGCTACAAATATTTTTAATTTCCTCAATTTGAAATTTGATTAAAAACAAAGATAAACGATTTTGGTGGGCGATCAAATGATATGAACGTATATGTAAGGTTTCGATGGAGATAAAAATCCCTTTCCATTAAATATTTACGCCTACCCCAAGTATTTCTTATCGAACTCGGGTGATCGGGTACAAAGTGAATTCATGGCCAATTGTATTATGCCCATGAGACGTATGGTTCCACATAATTGTTTGTGACATAGAGTAATAAATATTTTGAACGTAAAATCTTAACAAAAAAATTCACAACTATTCAGGTAAAATAGAACTATATAAAAAGAATTAGGTGAACTTCAATTCATTCCCTCGATAGAATGACAATCTTTAATATATTTCGAAAAAGTGTGAAAACCTCTATTTACCTTAATTTTAATTCAAAAGATGATAGAAAATAGGGGGCGCTTTGATTGGGTGTGTGTGTGTCTATATATATATATATAGAAAAATTTTCAATCTAAAATTCTAAAGTATGAAAAAGTCCGAGAAAGTTTTAAAACCCTATAGTTTTATAATGTTAATTTCACAATGTTTTAAAACTGTACAGTTTTGAAGCTTTCCTGAACTTTTCCACACTTTAAGATCCCTGACCAAAAAACTATTATATATATATGTGTGTGTGTGTGTGTGTGTGTGGTAAATGCCGATAAATTGATATTTTCACACTTTTATAGAGTAGATTGAAGATCGTCATTTTAAGTAGGTGGTAAATTAAATATTCTCCCCCTAGGTAGGGGTAAATTGAAGATATATTTACAAGATTATCGTTCTAAAGAATTTAACATAGCAAAATGGAATTGCGATTATGGCACGTTTATTGAACAAGCATTTGGAGTATGATAGGATGACGTGATCGTAGTCCTAGCAGCAAGAGAGAGAAAGAAAAGATGCATAAAGTATAAATGCCTTAAAATCTTCATTTCAGAATCAGCCTAAGTTGTTTTCGCACATCTACCATTTGAAGGTCTATCACGTACTCATATAGATAGATAAATTAATTGATGACAACCAAAAGCTTGCAATTTTTTGCTGTTTTGCCCAGCATAATTTCGGAAAGATTTATTAATTGCTGACAACCAAAAGCCTTTAAATTTTAATAATTACTGGAGTGAGTGTGAGGCTAATTAGGTAACAAATAAAAAAAATTCAAATATTGGTAAAATAGTATCCATATATAGAAATAATTAAGGAGTAAACCCACTATTCAAGTATTTATAATTACCGATATACCCAAATTGCAGATTGGCAATATCCCCACCATTTTAAACACCCAATATATATTTTTGGGTTGGCACCTGTCTGTGGGGATCTGAAGTTTTTTAAAATATATGCACTACCTTATTGGGTGTCTAAAATGGTGGGGATATTTCCAATCTGCAACTTGGGTATATCCATCCCATTTTAGATAACTAATTTTAAAAGACTCAAATAATAAATATAAATAATTTAATCTTAATAATAATAATAGTAATATTTTTAATATTTACAATAATTTTAAAATTTTAAATTATTATATTTATTTTAATAATATATTTGTATTTATTATAGAGATTGTAAATAAATCTTTGGGTTACATAAATTTTACAATTAACAAAATATATTTAATGTATTAATAATATTAAAATTATTTTATATAATAATTTTAAATGACTAAAATTTTTATACACTTATTTTAATGATACATTTCTATTTATTCTGAAATTTACTTTAGTATGGTAAAATATGTCTAACAAATTGTCAAATATTAAAATATTTTTTATAATATTGAAAATATATTAAAATGCATATATTATTTCATTTATTTTAATATTATAATTCTAGTAAAATATCATAAATAAATTTTTGGTTTGAGAGAAACAAATGGTATAATATTCAAAAGGAAGTGTTGATGTCACTTGTTGAAAACATAGGGGGCTACATTATGCTATCCCAAATATTGTTGTTCTATTGTTGTTCGCTAACTAGGCAAATTGGAGTTAACTTATCTGTAACATGCTTCAATTAATAACCATGAGAACTCCAATTAGTAATTTTTAATAGAACATAGTTGTATTTACATTTATGCATATTACGCATTCAAGCGCGTGCATAAGTACGTGTATTTTACGCACTTTTCCCTATAAAGATTTAACATTTTCCTTAAACTCGGGTCAAGCTTCAATATTTTTAGTACTAGCAAAATATAAGAATTATTTATTTATTTAGTTTTATTGAAGAGAAGGTGATTGGGTTCATCTTTGTGTGAATTTCTAGGGATTTTGATTGATTAGGTTTTAACATGAAAATCATGATTAAGAATCAAAACAAACAGACACGCTTGCAAATCCAAAAAGCTAGCTAGTGTCAAGTATGTCAAGTTTTCCCTTAATTCTCATTCTTTGTTAACATTTGATATTAGTTATATTTTTATTTTTGTCATTGATTTTCCTATTTTCCTTTTCAGACTTATTCCCCACGATTTGAAGATGACACTACATTGAGCGATCGACCACTTTTGCAAGGTATGCGAGACTTAATTGTGTCTCTTTTGCCAATCACAGTCTCAATATCTCGTCATCCAATCGACCACATTGCTGACTTCATTATATTGCCCATTCACTTTTGGAGGCATGCACGCCTACATCGACATCGTTCCTATTTCTTCTGGTGTCGATGTGTAGAATTAAAAAATTTGAGTCTGGTGTTACGTATTTATTATTTCCTTTATCGCTGGATCACTACCTCCTCACCAGTCACATTATACTGGCCTACCACTTTAAGGACGCATGAACGCCCTCACTGTGCCTCTTTGGTTGGCATCGAATTGTAGTTCTCGACATTTTAAATTTGATGGTATCCATTACAACGCTGTTCAGCCACTAAGCTTCATTGACAATATTATGTTGACCTACAACTTCTGGGAGAAATGTGTGCCTGCATCATGATGCTATTTTGCCAATAACAATCTCACTGTTTTGCAGATCTCTAAATCTCATCGCCGGTCATTGCGCCATTCCCAACGATACCAACAGAGCCATTAGCTGTGGTGACGATGTCACGGTACTTTTTTTTTCAAAATTATATTACATCATTAATTATTGATTTTTAATAATAATATATTTTATCATTTACTGATGGCTTAATATCAGTTAAATTGATTTTTAAAAATTATGAGTATTTAAACAAAAAAAAAAAAAAACATATTCAGTAGTTTCATTCGACGTGTAGATTGTCTCTAGTTGAATTCTTAACTCATGCATGTTTCCCATGAAAAAAAATCAATAGCAGAGGGAAAACACAAGAGAGCACCTAATATTTTCTAATATGTAGAATTTACCACAAATTCTTTGTACAAGCTATTTTCTACAAATATTTGTGGTATAACAGTTAAAGGTGATTGGAAATATCCCATGATCCATGTACTTACTAATGTTATTCCACTTCACTTTGTAGAGAAAATAGTTTATGCAAAGAGTTTATGATTCTAGCATTACTTTTAGTAAAATACGGCATATGCGTACATATACATATGTACGACATAAGTTTTTGGTGAACGAAATCTTTATTTTCATTAGTTTGTTTTATATTTTAGCTGACAATGAGGTTATTAATTAGTACAGACTAGAGTGACATTTTGATTTGCAAAAATATTAGATACATTTTTAAAACTTTTCCCTTTTTTGTCACACATCTATGGCGCATTACTACCATATATAATAAGCTCAATAAATTTTTGTTGGCTGCCATTTCCAAAATGAATGTGCTTGCCTAATTTATGTTTTATGAGCAGTACAGTGGTTTTCATGTGCTTTGATGATATGGTAACTTTCTGGTGAATTTATACGAGGAAAGACACAAAGAATTAGTTAGTAAGGTCATGAATTTATCTATTCCTAGTTGTTACCTCATCCTATTTTCTTTTTATAATTGTTAATGAATTAAATTCTTTGGGGTTTTAGGTATCTCATTTAGTAACTTTACACCTTGTATTAGATTTTGAAAAACATGGTAAGATAATAAGGTAACAACTTAGTAAGATAAATTCCTTACCTTATACTAATTAATTCTACGCGTCTTTCCTCTTATAAATTCATCCCAAAATGACCATATCGGAGCACGAGAAAATCATTGTTCATAAAAAAGAAACTAGCCAGATATCATTGATTTTGGAAATGGCAGACAAGAAAACCAAAGGGAGACAAAAGATTGAGATGAAAAAGATTGAGAGTGAGGATGGTAGGTTGATCACGTTCTCAAAACGTAGATCTGGGATCTACAAGAAGGCCAGTGAGCTTGTGACTCTCACGGGCTCTGAGATTGCCATTCTGGTGTTCTCACAGTCTGGAAAGCCTTTCTCATTCGGCCACCCTTCCATTGAAGCTGTTGCAAACCGCTTCGTGGGGTTGAACCAGGCAGCAAATGACAACACTCATCCGCTGGCTGAGGCTCACCGCCAGGTGAGAATTAATGAACTCAATCACCAGCATAATGAGCTGCTTCGCCAATTGGATGAGGAAAAGGAACGGGAGAAGGTGTTGAAGCAGATGAGGAGGGGGAAAGAGACTCAGCCGCGTTGGTGGGAAACTTCAGTTGATGAGCTTAACCATCAGGAGCTGCTTCAAATGGATGCAACAATTGATAATCTGCATAAATCTTTTCTTGCCAAACTCAATGAAAAGACTACTGCAGCCTCTTCCTCTATGGCACCTCCTATGTATTTTTATCATAAATAATATTTAATATTTTCCTTTTGATTTGGTATTTGTCTCTAAAATGAGAATGCAACTTACTGTTGTGTCCAAAATTGGATATAAAATGCTAAACAAAACTATCAACCGTGAGAAATAGAATTTTCACCATGACGGCAAATGCCGATGATATAGTTTGAGAAAAAAACTTAATTGATGTGCCCTGGATATAATTAATCTGGTCAGAATCATTAGCAATCATACTCAAGTTGATTTGTCGTGCAAAGTAATTACTAAGTAAATAGTAGTCATACTCAAATCAATATGTCATTGAAGTAATTATTAATTGATTTGTCTTTTCAACGACATCTTCGAGATATTTATAAATCATGATAGAAAGTAAATAAATACATTCCAAAAAAGAACTCGGCCCTCTAGGAAGTCTATCTAATTTTAAATATATTTGAAATTCCTCTACTTGAGTGAGAAATGATCAATGGCACCTTCAAATCACACAAGTTTATGCTACAGATATAAAAAAACGAACATATTGAATAACTTTTTATTCCAAAATTAAATGGGATTTCCTTTCAAAAAGAGAGAGAGAGAGAGAACAAGAACAAATAAGAAAATGGAGAGTTGAGCTGAATGAGAAAGAACAGTAAAAAAAGAAAAAAAAAAGGTTGAGAAGAGAGAATAAGGAAAAAATCATAGAAATTAATGTGCAAAACTTAGTGTTCCGTGTAATTTAATATTTATATAATCTTCAATCTTTGATCTAATGGTTTAAAATTCGTGTAAAACCTGTGTAATTTTGAAGGGGTCATTAATCCATCCTTTGTTTGAAATTTGATTAAAAACAAAGGAATTTAGTGGGTAATCAAAATAGACACAGGTAAACACCAATACACACACACAAGTTAGGGATAGAAATTAATGAAAACTACCTGCTAAACATTAATCCTTGTCTCAAAATTTTACTTGAACTCAGGTGATTGGATTGAAAGCGAAGTCACATCCAATCGAACTCGGCCTATGGGAATTTTTGTTACACATAATTGTTTGTGATGCAAACGAATAATTTGAAACGACCCGTCCCGTACTCCAGGGCGGGTCTATCTAAACTCGTATAATCGAATCAATAATAATTATGATATCTAAGAATTTTATCAAAAATTTGACAAAATCTCCCCTATAAATAAAACATCCCCAAACCTACAATTTACAAAAAATACGCTAAAAATAATTCAATATTCATCCATCCTTCATAACTAACTTCTCAAGTCAACATACCAAATATCACCCAAATCATTCTAATATTAAAATATAATGGTTATCCTTAATTACAAAATATAACAAATACATACAATTCGCAATATCTCAAATATAAAAATATTAAATCTACGACTCCTAGCACCATCACGTGGCCACAATTTCAAATCTAACTATCGTTGCTGGGTCAACTAATGTACCTGCAAATCTCCTGTGGGGGGAAATATAATAAAAATGAGGTGAGTATAAAACTCAGTGAGCTCAGTGAGTGGATAGTAGTTTTTGAAAAATAAATTTATTTAAAATGATTTAATTTTTCTCAAATCAATTTCATCAAAATATCATAACTTATATAAACATATTCAATTCAAATCAGTCACTGAAATAACTATATTACATAAATCTGAATAAAATCAATGAAATCATAATACTTATAATACCAAAAACTATCATCAAACAAGTACCCAGAGGAATGATCTCATCATATCCGGACCTCGACGGACGGGCAATCAGGGAACCATCATGCCCCGGAGCTACAACGGATAGATAGGGAAATCTCATCTCGTATCTCATGTATCTCAACATCTGTATCTTTGTAATCATCATACTGCATGCATAAGCCCCCAAAAGGTAAAAGCGCCCAAACACACGGCCCAAAGTCTCTATGTGTGTTCAAACAGGCCCCAAATGCCTCTATCTCATCTCATTTGTATCTCTGTATTCATCTCGTATTATCTGTATCTCTGTATCTGGAGGGAAAGGGTATTGTCCAATGATTTTCCAAACAACTTTTTATACACATGTTCATAAACATATAATCACATCTGAAATCTCATTTTCTTTTTATTTAACATATCTCAAATCCACTAAATTCTAATACCATGCATTTACTCAAAAATGACAATAAAATCATTAATCAAACTCATTCTTGATAACAATAAATATCAACACGTAAATAAAAAATCAATTGTCTAGAAAATCATTAAATCGAAGCATAAAAAACATGTTGTACTGTATGGTAAAATCAGAATATACTATGAAAATAGGTTTTGTATATTCTGCTCACAGTGACGAAGTCCAGACTCGGTATCAACAACGTCCGCGGGTTGATTCTCGTTCACGGATCCTCCTAATCAAGGAAACAACATAATCATTCACAGTAAATTTGAAATACAACAAATTTTACATAATAATTCTCAAAACGAATATCTATCCACAATAAACTATTCCCGCATGCACAAAATTACCAAAATACCCATGCATGCCAAAATTACCAAAATGCCCACAACATCATTATTTTACCAAAATTATCCTCAAAATCTTCAATTACTAAATTGTCCTCAATTCAGATCACGAAATTACCACAATATCAGAAATTATGAAATTACACTCGGAGCGTAAAATTACCAAAATGTCCTTAACGACTTAAATTACTGAATTACCCTCGAAATCTCAAATTACCTCACTGCCTTAACCTAAAATTACCAAATTATCCACTGATTCCATAAATTACAAATTCACCCTAAGGTTTTATGAATTTACCGAATTGCCCCTGCCGGTCAACGGTGACCAGACTTCAGTCAACGACGACAGGAAGCTTAGGTCTGATGGTTCAGACCTCGGTGAGTCCAATGGTGCCGGCGGTGACTTACCACGCGCGGCGATGGCGGCGGATCGTGCTCCCAAAGGCCCGAGCTTTCCAAGTGGCCGATCGTCAACAATCCGGCCGTTTCAGGTGGCAAGGTTGGTCGGAAAATGATGATGGTGACGTGAGGAGTAGAACCCAGCTGGAGGCGTGCCCAAACTCCGGCGAAATAGACGGCGATGATGATGGGTTTTTGCCGCGTCTTTTCGAGCTTCGATCGTCGGTATTCTTGCCGTTTTCCGGCAACGAGGACGGCTGGGTTATGACGGCCGGCTTCCAAGCTTCCGACCGGTACCAAGCTCGGCCGGTGAGGTGGCCCGAATCGCGAGATCCGTCTGGGTCAAGGTCACGGGTCGGGTCGGTTTTGCGGGTCAAACCGGATCAATCTCTCTCTCTCCTTCTCTCTCACGTGCCCCTCTTTCTTTCCTTTTTTGAAAACCAGTCTCCCACTTTCCATTTATAGAAACCAGCTTCTTTTTTTTTTTTCACTTAAGCTTAATACAAATTAAGCTAATACTAGACCCGTGACGAAAATAAAATCCGACTACCTGAGCTTTTAATCGTGCTCAATTTATCTTGATTTAATGTTGTGACAATTTTAAAATTAATATCGAAGAGGAAAAATTAAATCATACACTTAATTAGTAAAAATCAAAATGCATATGTTACATAATTCTTTTGAAATTAAAATCTTAACAAAAAATTCACAACCATTCAAGTAAAGTAGAATTATGAAGAAATTAAAAAAGTGAAGTTAAATTAAATTTATCTCGGAGTACCAATTGTGGTATAGTTATTCGACATGCCATATGAAGTATGATAGAATGACATGATCGTAGCAACAAGAGAGAGAAAGAACAGATGAAGAAACTAGGAATATATGCTTCATAAAATTACATTTCAGAACGATGCATTAGCCTAAGTTGTTTTGCCACATCTACCATTGTAGGTCTATCATCTGCTGATACAGAGAGACAATTGAAGGCCAGCCTTGTGAAAGCTTTCAATTTTTGCTCTTTTGCTGAGCATAATCTTTCTCCAACAATTTCGGGATCCACTATCTCAGTGAACCTACTCTTCTTAATATATTTTCTCACACGATCAGACAAAAACCACCCATCTTCAGTTTCTCGATCAACCGCCCTCTGTCCAGTCAAGAGCTCAAGTAGCAACATACCAAAACTATAAACATCACACTTCTCATTGCAATCACCTGTTGCAATGTATTCAGGAGGAAGATATCCAAATGTTCCCATCACCCTGCCTCTTATGCGTGTTTCACCCACTGGAACAGATTCAGAGTACGAAAAATCAAACAGTTTGGCAGCAGATTGTCCCTGGAATAAAATATTCGATGGTCTTAAGTTTCTAAAAACAATAGGCCTGGAGAAACCAACATGGAGATATGCAATTCCATAAGCTATCTCCATTGCAATCTTTAACCTCAGTGACCACGTGACAGGTTCAAAATTGGGTTGACGAGGATGATAAATACAATCAGCAAGAGTTCCATACTCAACATATTCAAATACCAAAACAGGATTTTCAGTTTCTAGGCAGCATCCAATCAGCCTTATCACATTCTTGTGATTCATTTGTGATGCAAATACAATGTTATTAAAACAAAATTCAGCTGCATAGTCGGAGTTTACAAATTTCATGATAGAAACAGGATAGTCATGCAGAAAACCCTTGAATAATTCATAGCCCAATCCAGTTGTTATAACTTTCTGTCTGTCATAATTTTTTGTTGCTATCTTGAGCTCGTTTTCATGGAAACAACGAATAGGGTTGCGTTTATTATCACAAGATTTGATCAATTTTTCAAGAAAAACTTTGCCATTCATCAACATAAATGTCTCCTTATCAGCCTTGCCCAGATGCTTGATCTTTCTAAAAAACGAACTCATCTAATACCTATTCAGAAACCAATGAAATGCTTTCACTGAATTGAAATAAGATAAAACTAGTATAGTAGTACAACTTTTAAATGTTCTATTAAGTTTTCAGGAAAAGGAAATATTTTCATCAGTGACGTTTCATGTTTAATATGAAGTAAAGAGAAAATATTTGATTGTTTATTTCTTCTGATTCCAGAAATGTAACATTAGAAGCATATAAATGAAAACATGGCGCCGTACGCACAGATGCACTTGAAGAAAATGAAGCAGAGCATTGAAAGATATACCTTTGGGTGGCCAATTCCAGTGTTCAGATAAAGGAGATATAGCAGTTACAAGTTTGGGAAAGAAGCTCCAGATTTGGCATGTGTGTATAAAATCTGAAGCAAGACTTCAAATAACTAAAGTGAAAATTGACATCTTTGCAAGTCTTCCCAGTCAACCATATGCAAATTTCCATATCTAATGTTGACATGCAATGTAAAGTAAGCCACAGACATAACATGTGCTAAAGGCTCATCTATTTGTTTCAGATAATTGACAGCGTCTATGTATAAAATGTACTGTTTTATACTTCAATTTTGACTTGAAATTTAAACATATTTTAAATCATTCATCCCATCCAATCAAAAAGTGCAGGGAGTTGCTAAGTTAGTAACATTTAAACTACCAGGAATTTAGTCAATAATGTATCAT
>NW_006261964.1:23443665-23599640 GCF_000493195.1 Citrus x clementina | reverse complement strand
CCACTGACTTAAATCTTGCATACCAGGGAAAAAATCCACAAACAAACAAACATTTGAAATATCAACAAGATACGAAAGGGAAAGACTAATAAACAAAACGGGGATTTCCAATTCTCTCCCTGTGTATTAATTTTAAACACATAGTGAAAGCTAAGTTATAGTTAATCCAGAGAAAATTCAAGGTATTAATTGATACATTTTTCTAAGTCAATTCGCCACATGAACCATTGTTGGCCTACTCTCTGCTGATTCAGAGACAGTTAATAGCAAGCTCTATAGATGCTTCCACTATTCCATCTTTTTTTACCACATGGTCTGCCTCTAAGAATCACCGGGTCGACTACTCTTATCAAATCCGTTATGTTCAATATATTTCTTGCAATTTTTAGCCTATGCTTCAATTTTAAAGACTTAAAATGTGGTTTTGTTATATTCATGAGTGCTAAGGAAGCACATAATGAATGGAAGCATGTTGCACACATGTGAGTAGAATACAGTCAGCAGAATTAGTTGAAGAATGTAATGCCAGCTCAGTAGAAGTTAGTTAAGCACACTAAGTTTCTGTTTTAGTTTGTGTTTCTCTTCTGTTAGCTGAAAACGAATTGAATATAAATAAGTGCATTTTGTAATCATTCTGTAATTAGAGAGAGAAATAAAAATATGAAATTCCAGAAGCCTCTTTACACTTTTCTTAGCAATCAAAACACATTTTCTTGGTAACCAAATAGATTGATCATTGAAATTTCAATCTTTCAAACATGGTATCAGAGCCATACAGAGCTAGCTCTAGTAATCAGCAGTCAAGCTTTCATAATCAAACAACAAACAACACAAATCAATTTACTCAAATCAATTTTTCTTTTACTAATCCTATTAAGCTAAATCGATCAAATTACTTACTCTAGCGTTCTCAAGTTCTAGCTTCAATTAGAGGCAATCGTTTAGAGGATTTTGTCATAGGAACTAGATCAGCACCTGATGAGTATCTTCTGTTAACTGAAGCTATCATATTTGGAGATCACAGGATCATACTCTTCTTGGTTGGCTACTATCATCAATAAGTGAAGGTATTTTAAGTCTTGTTATCAATTGTGAGAGTTCATTTGATATATAGAGAACTTTGGAAAAGATATTTAGAGTTCAATCTAAGGCTCAAGTTCTTCAGCTCATATATGAACTGAATACTCTTAAAAAGGAAGCTCTTAGTGTTGAAGATTATTGTATCAAAATGAAGGCAATAGCTGATAAACTTGCCAGTGCTGGTAGTCCAATTACAAAGAAGGATCTTATGTTAACTATTCTTAATGGATTAGGACCAGGATATCGTGATATTGTTGCATTTATAACTGGTTCACGGATGGAATTTGATGATGCTTATGCACTGTTACTCACTCATGAAACTAGATTAGAGCAGGAGCAGGATGACAAAAGTGTGTTTAATGCAAATTATGCATATACTAATGCATTTTATCCTAAGGCTTAGTATGCACAGTGTTGGTAAATTTTATAATCAAATACTATTAATGCCAATGTACAAGTATACACAACAAGTAATAAAGTGATGAATATTCAAGATCGTCTCCACAGGGATTGATGTCACTTGAAATGCTATAGCAATCACAATAGTGCAAACTAACTTAAGTCTGAAGTTATCAAACGTAAAGTGGATTCTATCGTAATTGATGATTGTGAGAGAATAAAGTAAAACAATACCGTAATGAAATAAACTAAATTAAATATGTCTAAGATTTAATTGAGACTATGGTAGTTGAATGATCAAACTCTCCTTATGGGCTGACTATTTTTCATCAAGTTAACACCAGTTGTTACGACAAATGCTGCAGCACTGGGCAGAATTAATCTGCATCCTCAACTGTCGCGTATTGAAACTCTCATACCCTTAAATATATTAGCAATGACTAGTTGCTAATCTACTTATGATATGGCCTTATGACCCTTTAGTCTCTCCACCCTACAAAGTGAGCACCTATGTCTAGTGTGTCACAAATCTTAACTTCAAGTATAGCCCTTATGAGATTCAAGATAACTTAATCCAGGAAACTAAAATTAAGATTAAGTAATACTCTAATAATATCCGCTAAGACATGCCCTTTTGCTGCTCTATCTTAACTTGAACTATTAAATGGATGGTCAACCGAAATAACAATTATATTAATAATAACTACTAGAGTAAAATGCTACAGCAATGACATAACAACACATAAGAACAGTCAAGTACCCATTAGATTGTTTGTCACTCAACTACAAGCAAATCTAGTTCATATTTTGAATGAGAAAAACAAACATTAATATATTGTTCACGGAATACATCAGAACAGTCAAATAAAGAAGAAAAGTATAAGTTGAGAATGGTAAAAAGCAAATCCATATAACTCTGCAGGATTCCTCAATCTGCTGACACCACTCTCTTCAATTCTGATCTTATTCTCCTTTTTTTCTCTAATGTCTCGATGATAATTCCCTTGCCGCTGTTTTTTGTAGTGCGCGCCCCCTTTTATACTGCAAACTAGGGTAAATAAAAGTTAGTGGGCGTGCATGAGTTAAATTAGGAAACATGCAGATTGTAATTCTGTAGCTGACCTGCGCTTAAGTTTTCTCCCTTAGTGCTCGCAGATTGCTACAGCACTGGTTGCTCTAACAACAGCTACAACACTGCATTGTTCCCGATTGTGCTTTACTTCTTTTACGACCATCTTCTTTCCTCCTCTTACTAGTCTAATGTGTTAGCATCCCTTCATGAATTAAGGATTTCTGAAAACCTATAATTATGCACCTGTTTTGAGCACAAATTATTTTGATTCAAGTAAAACTTATTAAGACTCAACTAAAATGAATGTTTATGCAAAATATAACCAAAATGTAATAAAAACACCTTATTTGCTCTATGAGTGATCTTGATTTAAGTCTAGAATTGATGTAATAACTCTCATTTCATAGAGTTATTACACCTCCAAACTTAATCCTTTACTTGTCCTCAAGTAATGACAACATACTAACACTTCATGCAAACAATCATGCAACACAACTTTAGCACTTTTATCAAATTTGCAAGGATTCTTCCACCTTCATATCACAATCCCAATCATGTAAAGTGACCATAGTAAATCAGTTCTAGACTTAAGCTTCCTTCTGTCCACAATGTGTGTGTGCTACTTTTGATTGAATTCTAGAGATGCTATAACATCACCAAAAGATTGCATGTAATTCAGTAGTAACAAAATTGCATTTATATATGAGGTATCATAAATTTCCCATGCTCAAATTGTGTCGATTTTAAGATTGAAAACTTGAGAGTATTCAAAACTTGAGAGTATTCAATCTCCTCACTGTAACATTTATTTTTCATGTGAATGTCAATCAATTGTAATGATGACACCCAATTACTCAAACCATGCACAGATCAGAGTTGCTATAGCAATATCTATAATATAATCTTATCTAGAGATATCTTTTACTCAAGGCTGAACATGAGGCTCATGAACAGACTTGGCTACTCAATGCCTTAGACAGAGGACTTTCTTGTATTATTGTCTTACTTTTCTCTTTTTTTTATTTTTTATAAAATGCTACAACATTGCTCATAACTCTTGTTCCCTTTGAACACAACTCTGCATATGGGGTACATACTCAAATCTGGTTACTCAGCAACTGGAGCCATTGGACCAAAGTTTATTTCATAGATATCACAGTCAATCAAACTTGCTTTTCACCCCAAACTTAAGATCTTTTATATTCTTTTGGCTCTGCTCTAGCAGTCTCATACAACTCAACCAAAGTCTAAGTGTCGGGACAGAATTTCAACCTCTATCTATAACTGTCTCTACTTGGCATTCTCACAAATATTGAATAACACTCAATTTATCTTCATTTGGTTTTCAAATCCATACACAAACATTAGATAACAGAGCTTCACACAACACACAACATAAGCATACACATCTGCACTCAGAAACACAACCCCCACAAACTTGAAAGGTGTTGTGTCCTCACAAGCATACACAACGAAGTCACATAATTTGACAAGGACATGGAAGACATTAGAAAATACCACACAAATTGAAAAACATAATGAAAGAAAAGCTTTATTTTTAACATAAAATAACTTGACTAGTGTTAGAGTGCAATTTATGCACTAGTTTTGCATTGTTTACTTCCCTTAATATCGATGTTTTGCACTTAATAATAGTGATTTACTTGTGTTTTATTTTTGTAGGTGCAATTCTATTGATTGGTGCTAAAATTGAGCGACAAGATGATGTTTAAGGATGATTGTTCTCTTGGAGAAATTATGAGTGCCAGAAGAACTTTGTTGATAAAGTGTGGGCGCCTGCTGTCAACTACGGACATGCAGTTTTTAGTTTAACGTGTTTTGTATTTTTGGTTATTTTTGTAATTACAAATTTAATATTTCAGATATTAGTATTTTATTTTAAAAAGAACTCTAGAGGAGAAGAGAGAGAGAGTATTTAAGGGAGAAATCTATTGTGAAGAGGGGGAGATTTTGGAGAAAAGAAAGAAACCCTAGATCTAAATTTTTCTCTTCTCTCTATGAAGAACTAAACCTATTATTCTGGTTGAAGGTTAATGAAGCTTTGATTCATCACTACTGTGAGATCTTTCTTATGCTTTAATTGTTTTATTGCTTTTTGGGTATTTGTTTGTTCTCTGAATTATTTTCATGATTATGTTTGTTAATTAGATAACTGACCACTATTTAATTATCAACTTAATCTATTGTCAATTAAAGATTCATCGTATGAAGATTTTAATGTTTGTGATAAATAACATAACAGAGAGTTGTGTTATGAGAATAAACAATCTAATTTAAATGAACTATCGTATGCGTTTGTTGATTAGGATTTGGGTCTCTCTGATTTTTCAAGCTGTCAATTGATTAAATCATATGATCGTATCTAAGGTTGTCTATTGATTACGGAAATAATCAACGGTCGTACATTGGTTATCGACTAGTTAAGGAGAGATTGGCTATTAGAGTGTCTCAGTAGCTATAACCGGTCTATTCATAAGTAGTAATAATTTATATTTGAATAAATGATCAGTAGTCGAATCAAGCTGAGTTAATTCCTTCAACCAGAGCTTTCTCCAATTTGAATTACAATTTTAATTTGCACTCTTGTTATTTTAATTTAATTTTTATTATTGTCAACAAATCTCCCATTTTTCATTTTACATTTTAAGAGGATTTAAATAATTACCGATCTCTGTGGACATTACCCTACTTAATCACTATACACAATTTATTTAGAGTAGGTATTTATTTTTATTGGCTTCGACAACCATCAAATTTTGGCGCCATTGCCGGGGATTGGTGTCGTTTATTTAATCTTCTTTACGTTTTACTTGGTGTATGGTTCTTTCTTCTCGTACAGGTACACTTTCGTTTGATCCTGAAATTGAGAACACAGCTCGCCAGCTGAGACAGCAGACGAAGCGAGCTAAGAAACGATCCTCGTCGCCTTTGCTTTCTGAAACATATACGGTGCTTGATTTAGTTGAATCATCTAGTGATTCAGAAGAACAAGTGATGGATAGAGCTGCACCTGTAGAAAGAACTCTTAGAGAGTTAGCTGAACTAGACTTGAGTCAGCAACCACTCTGTATTCAATATGTAGACTTGGAGGTAAATTTTGAATTAAAGTCTAGTCTTATTCATTTGTTACCCAAGTTTCATGGTTTTACAGGTGAAGATCCTCATAAACATCTTAAGGAGTTTCATGTTGTGTGTTCAAGTATGAGGCCACAAGGCGTGACTGAAAAGCAGATTAAGCTGCGTGCTTTTCCTTTCTCTTTAAATGGACTAGCTAAAGACTGGTTGTACTACTTGCCTCGTGGATCGATTACAACGTGGAATGGTTTGAAGAAGCAGATCCTCGAGAAGTACTTTCCTGCTTCAAGAGCTGCCAATATCAGAAAAGATATTTGTGGGATCAGACAACTTCCCGGGGAGACTTTGTATGAGTATTGGGAGCGATTCAAACAATTGTGTGCCAGTTGTCCCCAGCATCAGATTTCTGATAAACTTCTTATTCAATATTTTTACGAAGGACTATCATTAATGGATAGGAGTATGATAGATGCTGCTAGTGGAGGTGTGTTGGTGAACAAGACCCCTACTCAAGCAAGGGAGTTGATCTCAAATATGGTTGCCAATGCACAACAATTTGGCAATAGGCAAGATGCCACTTCAAGAACGGTGAATGAGGTAAATATTTCTTCTGTTGAACAACGTTTAGATAAACTTACTTCTCTTGTGGAAAAGTTTGTTGTAGATAATGTGCAACAAGTGAAGACTTGTGGCATTTATTACAATATGAGTCATTCAACTAATATGTGTCCTACACTTCAAGAAGAACCCGTTGAACAAGCCAATGTAGTTGGAGGATTTCCAGGCATGCCTCAGAGGAGGTATGATCCTTATGCACAAGCATACAATCCGGGATGGAAGGATCATCCCAACTTTAGCTATGGAGTTAGGCCGTCAGGATTCCCACAACAGTATCCACCAAGACAATTAGCACCTCCACAGTCAAACTCCAAGTCAGGTATATCTCTTGATGAAATTGTTAAATCACTTGCGACTAACACTCAATAATTTCAGCAGGCAACTACAACAAGCATTCAGAATTTGGAGAGCCAAATGAGTCAATTGGCGACTACAATGAGCCGTCTGGAGTTTCAAGTATTAGGGAGATTGCCTTCACAATCTGAGGTGAATACAAAGTAAAATGTTAGTGTTGTCATCCTTAGAAGTGGAAAGGAGTTGCAAGAGCCTAGTAAGAAAATGACAAAACATGTAGAAGATGAGCTTGAGAAGAATGAATTGATGCCTAAATCTCAAGATGTGCACCCCACTAGAGCGAAACCCCTACTTATTGTGATACCTCATCCTTTTCCAAGCCGGTTTACAAAATCCAAGAAGGAGGAACAAGAGAAAGACATCCTTGAGACATTTCGCAAGGTTAGGGTAAATATTCCTTTATTAGATGCTATAAAACAAATACCTCGATATGCTAAAGTCCTTAAGGAACTGTGCACCTCCAAGAAAAAATTAAGAGGAGATGAAAAAGTTCACATGGGGGAGAATGTTTCAGCAGTTCTCCAAAAGAAACTACCTTCTAAGTGCAAGGATCCAGGTATGTTTACTATCCTTTGTAAAATTGGTAGTGTTAGAGTTGAAAAGGCTATGTTAGATCTAGGAGCTTCTATTAATGTCATGCCTCGTTCCATTTATTCATCTTTAAATGTTGGTTCATTAAAAGAAACTGGCGTGATAATTCAACTAGCTGATAGGTCTAATGCATATCCTGACAGGGTATTAGAAGATGTCTTAGTACAAGTTAATGAGTTGGTTTTTCCTGCTGATTTTTATGTACTTGATATGGAAGAGGATAACTCCTCTAATTCTGTCCTAATTTTGCTAGGAAGACCTTTTCTTAAGACTACTAGGACTAAAATGGATGTATATAAAGGGACTCTCACTATGGAGTTTGATGGAGAGGTTATAGAATTCAGTATGAATGATGCCATGAAATATCCTAATGAGGAACATTCGGCATTTTTTGTGGATGTTATTAACCCTATAGTGCAAGAAGTTTTTTACAAGGAAAAGACGAAGACATTTCATGACAGAATGATTTTGAGAAAGGAGTTATCTGTTGGTCAAAAAGTTCTTCTTTTTCATTCTAAGCTTAAACTTTTTTCGGGTAAATTACGTTCTTGTTGGGTTGGACCTTTTATTGTTACTAATGTTTTTCCTCATGGTGCAGTTGAGATTCGGAGTCCGACCTCTGATAAAGTTTTTAAGGTTAATGATCAACGCTTAAAACCTTTTTATGAAGGTTTTCGGTGAATATTGTGGAGGATGTGGCTCTCGAGAGTCCCATTTATGGAGATTGATGCATGAATGTGTCTATCCAAAGACATAAAACAAAGGCGATTTTTGGGAGGCAACCCAAAGGATTTATTTATTTTGATTTTTGTTATATCTTTTGTTTTTAATTTTGATTCAGATTGTTTAAATAATGTTTTTGCTTATTTTGGCCAGAAGAAAATTTTTGGTAAGGCGTGCCCACGTTTTAACTAATAAGTACTTCTGTGATTTTAAAGTAAAATAGTTTTAAGGCGTGCCCACGTGCTTATTAAAAAAGTACTTTTGAAATTTTTAGTATCTCAAGTGATTCATCACTAAAAAAAATATTATTTTATTTATTATTTTAAAAAAAACAAAAATGAAAAAAGAGTTTTTTTTCTTCTCTTTCTTTTATTTTTTTTATTTGAAAAAATAATAATAAAAAATGAGAAAGAAAAAAATTTCACTGTTCACAAAATCCCTAATTCACCAGAATTTGTTTTCTTCTCCAGCCGCTTGCAGCACACCAGTAGCAAACCAGCCCGCGTGAACTAGCAAGTATCTCCCGCGGCAACCAGCCACGCACGCACTCAGCACCAACATCGAGCACCATCCGCGCAACGTCAGCACGCATCTCAGCATCCCGCGCGCGCAACCAACTTCATCCCGCGTCTAGCAGTACCAGAGTCACCAATGCAAGCACCAGCATCCCACGCACAGCTTCGTGCTGTAATCAGCCGCGCAGTATCCCGCGTGCAAGTAGCCTGCGCGCAGTTTCATCCGCAACCATCACGCGACCATCAAGCACCACCGCGCACGCGCAAGCATCTCGCGAGCAGCAGCCCGCACAAGCAACCAGCAATCTGCGCAAGCAACTAGCCCACGCCCTGCATTCCAGCCGCGTGAATCGAAACCCGTGAGTGAAATTACTGTAACAATGCCGAAGAGGAAAACATCAACTTCCAAGTCATCAACGTCTAAAAAGAAACCTGTCGCAAAGAAATCCAAGATTGCCGCTCCCACTACAGTTCCATGGAACACAGTTTCAAATTCATGCCAAGCCGTGAGACAAAGATCGAAACATGGAAGAGGCATGAGTGTTTTGCCACTTGCGGAATCCAATCTCGGAGGGTGCCTCACATTCACGACTCAACAAAAGAAAGAGAGGTACAAAGATATTTCCAAGCGAAAAATACTTCCAGCTAAGTATATTCATTACCCGACTCTTGAAAAATTAAATGTTAAGGATAATTTTGATTCTTTGATAGATAAGATTGGTTTGTGGAAGTTTGTTGATGTTGATTGTTTAGGTTATGTTGAGTTGATTAGGGAGTTCTATGCTACTTTTCAATTTAATATACCGAATGATTTTACTTTCCATACTCCAGATGTTATAAATTTTAGGTTAATGGGACGAAATTTTTCACAATCTATCACAGATTTTTCATTGATGATGATTATTCTTCTAGTGATGCATATTTAGGAACAACTTGTGACTTTAGCGAAAATTTTGAGCCTTATGATCTTTGGCGTAATTTATCTGTTGATCACAATGCCTATGACTCGAGTAAATCAAAGAGTTCTTTCTTACGTGATCCTATTTTGAAATGTGTGCATCGGTTCTTAGCATATAATTTTTTAAGAAAGAAAGATCACTCGAGAGTTTTCTCTAAAACTGAGTTTTATTTTATCTGGTGCATGTTAAATGATGTGAGGCCTAATTTAGGTTTTTGGTTAGCAGATCAATTTCAAAGTGTGCTTAAACGGTATAGGACTTTATTTCTTGGTCCATACATTACTCTGTTAGCTATAAACTTATGTGTGCTTGATCCTGACAATAATGATTTGCATCCTGCTTGCAAAAAGGAATTTTTGGATATGTCTGTGCTTGAAAGAACAGGTGTGGTCGAATTCAAGGAGGGGAGATTTCAGTTTACTGAACCAGGACCCATTCAACTTCCAAAGAAGCTTTATGCTAGAAGTGGTGCTACCTCTGACGACGAGTTTGACGACGAAACTGCTGCCCCACCAACTATTCCTTCTACATCTGCACCACATTTAAGCATTTAATTAGAGAAAATGGAGCACAAGCTTAACAAGATGGAGCAGAATTTGGCCGCACACTTTGAGAGTGTGGGATTTATCCCACCATTTCCGCCAAGCCCATAGACGTTATGTGGATCAAAGCTCACAATTCAGGGAAGTTTTTGCCTTTAATCTTTTATCCTTACGCTTTAATTTTTACGTGAGCTTTGATTATCTTACATTGGGGACAATGTAAGTTCTTGGTGCGGGGGAGGGATATTTGCAATATTGATGTCTGAAAGTATTATTTTCACTCTGCTCATCCTTAAATGATTTTGGAGTTAGTATGCTTCATATATTATTATTTTTCTTTTCTTTTCTTTCTCACTACTATTTTCCATCTATCTCAAATTATTTACATCTATTTTTATTCTATCATACTCTTTCATCACTCACATTTTATCTTTCACTTTTTATATTACTACATACATCTTTCTCACTTCTTATCATTTTTACCTTTCTTTATATATATCACTTGTTGAGTGTTAGAAAATGTATATTTATAAAGGAGAAAATCATCATTTTACACTACAAGTTTTACTAACACTTTTACTTTTATGAATTTAACCTTCTTTTGATTTAATTCCATGTGTTTTATTTTAATTAAGTATTTTAAGTATTTTAGGGGCATCATAGTCATTTCACAATAAACGAGAGATCAGATGGCAAAACGGACATCACTTTTGAACTCAGGACGGTCGAAAACCTTAGGAGGAGCATAAAAGGAAAAATGGCATTGTTCACATGTGCGGTACTGTTCACGTTACTGTTCACGACACTGTTCACATAGACGGACGATGACATGGCATTGACCGATGATGTGGCATTGACTGATGAGGTGTCACGATCCTGTTGAGCTAAAATTCTTATGTATTGTTGATGGTGACGTGGCAGCATATCAGTGGATGAAAAATCTCACGTACGGTACATGCATCACACAGGATTATTTTCAACCAAACCGCATTACTGTTCATCCGGGTCAAACCGTGTTACTGTTCATCCGCGTGGTCAAACCGCGTACTGTTGACTGATGACGTGGCGCAATCTTGAGCGTCCAAACTGTTTTTAATCCGATGGCCATGATTTACTCCATGTATCTATAAAAAGGGGGCCTCCCCCCTAATTTGATATCTCTGAATCCATTTTTGGAATCCATTTTCTATAATTCCTTCTCCATCTTGTATTTTCTTCGTATTTTAATAAATTTTCATTTTGCCCCTAGTTCAATTATGAGTGGCTAATTTTCTTTCAAGCTTGGGTTGAAGGTGAAGTCTCAACATGTGTCATGGGCTTAATTTGGTAAATTTATTTTCTCTTCCCCTCTAGTTTTTGTGGATGTTTTGACTTCTCGTCGACAAATAATAATAATCTTGTCTAGATACCGCCTTGGTTACACCGGGTCTCTAGTATAAGGTTATTATTATTTGGCACGATAAGCCCTTAGCACCATATTGATTAGAGTGTGGTTCATGAGGTGTGGATTCCCCCCTCATGATTTAATTGGCGTTAATACGGATTATTTAGCCCATGATGCATGTTGATACGGATCCAGATACCCAAGTACGTCATTTTAATAGAATTCTCTTTAATTTATTCTCGCCATTTCAATTCCAATTTTAGAATTTATTCTCGCCATTTTAATTTAAGTTTTAGCATATCCCAAATCATTTCCACCACAAATCCAATCACCCATTTACAAAATTAATTCTACACAATTAAAATCCACCTCCTCGTGGGATCGACACTCGTCACCATTAGTTTATACTACAATAGATTCGTGCGCTTGCGAGTACATTAAAATTTGCACAACAAGTTTTTGGCGCCGTTGCCGGGGAGGTAAGTAATTTTAATTCATAGAATTAAATTTTTTTTAATAATTTCTTTTATTTGTTTTCTTCTATTTTTTTAATTAAAAAAAAAAGTGAATCTACATTTAAAGGTTAGTATTTCTTTTCTTTTTCTCTTCTTTAAAATTCTGTGATTTAATTTTTAATTTATTTTTCTTTGTATTTTTTTTATTTTATTAATTTAATTTTTAGTTAATTTATTTCACGTATTTGTTTTTGTGTATTTTTATAGAAAGGTTTTAATAGCGCAATAAGGTTAGTATCATAATTTCTCCCTCTTATTTATTTTTATTTGTTTTGTTCCCATCTTTATTTTCATTTTATTTGTTTTGCATGCATGGTCGTAGGTCATTATTACCTAATCTTGAACCTATAGACCTTGAACTAGAAAAAACACTTCGCACTATAGACCTTGAACTAGAAAAAACACTTCGCACACACAAACAAATTAAAAATAAAATGGATTTGCAACCACAGGAGAGGCCATTTAAGGACTACTTCAGTCCTTTAGCTAATTTGAGCACATCATGCATAAGATACCCTAATGTAGCTGCTAGGAGCTTTGAACTAAAACCTAGTGTGCTAAATTGTCTCCCCACATTTTATGGCCTAGAAAATGAGGATCCATATAATCATCTGAATGATTTTCATGCCATTTGTCAAACTTTTAAATATGAAAATTTTTCAGACGATGATGTTAAACTCAGATTATTCCCATTTTCTTTAAAGGATAGAGCTCGTTCATGGTTAAATACTTTGCCTGCTAATAGCATCACATCATGGGAACAAATGGTAACGAAATTTTTGAATAAATATTTCCCAGTGCATAAAACCAATGCTATTCGCAGGGAAATCTCAGAGTTTACTCAGAGAGAAGACGAACAATTTTTCGAAACTTGGGAGCAATTCAATGGGCTACTCTTGAAGTGTCTACATCATGGGTACGAGAAATGGCACCAATGCCAATACGTTTTTGAGAGATTATTGCCGAATGTGCAAGAATGGCGAATGGCAACAAGTGGAGGAGAGCTAATGTCAAAAAGTGCATTAGAGATTTGGGAATTCTTCCAGCGACAAGCGGATAATTTCCAACAACGGAGTCGATCACTCAGGAATACTAGAAGAATTAAGGGAGTAAATGAGGTTCACATTGGCGAATCAAGTTCAGAAATTAAAGAAGTCAAAGCGATAATTGAAGGTCTCTCTCGACAAATAGCATCATTATCGACTGCTAAATCAACAGAGCCACATGACCATGACTCATACTCAGATCAAGCCAATGCTATAGGTGTAATGAGAAAACCATCGAATTACAACCCATACTCCAACACATATAACCCTGGATGGAGAGACCACCCCAATTTTTCATGGTCTCAAGGATTCCAACAGAACGGACCAGCAGCTCCAGCTCCACCAATTCCACAAAATCCTCAAGCCTCTCAACCACCATTTAGACCATACAATCAGAACCAGAACCACTCTCAACCTAGACCATGGGAGGATGCATTCTAGAATTTCAGGAATGTTACTCACTCCACGATTGAGCAACAGAACCGCACCATTGATGGACTACGAAATGAGTTGAGAGCAGGCTTCAACTCACAAGCTCAATCAGTTTCAAGCCTCGAGAAGATGGTGGGACAACTTGCTTCTTCAGTTCAGACCTTGGCAATGACTGTTGAGAAAGGCAAGTTTCCAAGTCAACCAGTGCCTAACCCTAAAGGAGTGCATGAAGCAAGTACTAGTTCACCACAGCAGCATGGAGAGGTCAAAGCAGTCATGACCTTACGAAAAGGAAAAGAAGTCGACAACAAAGTGGAGATGCCGGCGAAAAAAAAAAATCAAATTGTACCTATAAATGTTGACGACTCATCACCGGAGGAGAAAGAAGAAACCAACCCACGAGAATACGTTCCCAAAGCTCCATTCCCCCAGAGGTTAGCTAAAGGCAAGAAGGGAAAATCCACAGGTGAGATTCTTGAAATCTTCAAACAGGTAAGTGTTAACATCCCTTTACTTGATGCTATTAAATAAGTTCCATCTTATGCCAAGTTTCTTAAAGACCTTTGTACTAAAAAGAGAAACATGCATGTTCAAAAGAAGGCATTTTTAACAGAAAACGTTAGTTCTATCCTCCAACATAAAATTCCTTTAAAATGCAAAGACCCAGGCTCCCCTACTATTTCATGTAGCATAGGGAACCACACAATTGAGAATGCTTTGTTGGATTTAGGAGCTAGTGTAAATCTTTTACCTTACTCTGTATTCGTGAAACTTGGACTGGGAGAATTACACCCAACTCCAGTGGTGTTACAGCTTGCAGATCGGTCCACGAAAATACCTCGTGGTATTGTGGAGGACGTGCTTATCCAGGTAGACAAGTTCTATTTTCTTGTTGATTTCATTGTAATTGACACTCAACCAATACAGGATTCAAGGAAGCACATCCCCATTATTCTAGGCCGACCTTTCTTGGCAACTGCGGATGCTCACATTCAATGCAGGACCGGAAATATGCAGTTGTCCTTCGGCAACATGACTATGGAGCTGAACATCTTCAACATTGCCAAACAACCTCACAGTGCAGATGATGGAATTGTTGATGTGGATTTAATTGAAACATTAGTTGATGATACTTTTGTTTCAAACCTTAGTGATGATCCTTTACAAACATGTTTAACTCACTTTGGTTTTGATTTTGATATTGACAGATCGGTTGATGAGGTCAACGCCCTGCTTGACTCAGCACTATCCATGGATGCTAATAAATGGAAGTTAAGAGTTGAGCAACTAGCACCATCAGAGAAGAAACTCATCCCATCATCAGAATCACCACCGAAACTTGAGCTCAAATCATTACCCAACACTCTGGAATATGCATTTTTGGGAAAAGAAAGTACTCTGCTGGTAATTATCTCATCATCCCTAAATGACGAACAAAACGGTAAGTTGTTGGATGTTTTAAAAGAGCACAAAGGAGCATTAGGATGGACCATAGCAGACATAAAAAGTATAAATCCAGTAGACTGCATGCATTACATTCACCTTGATGAAAATGCTAAAACTACTAGGGAGATGCAACGTCAGTTAAATCCTAACATGAAAGAAGTTGTTAGAACAGAAATCCTTAAGCTATTAGACGCAGGTATCATTTACCCCATTTCTGATAATTCATGGGTCAGTCCTGTGCAAGTTGTCCCCAAAAATTCAGGAGTTACTGTAGTTACCAATGCCAATAATGAATTGATACCCACTAGAGTAACTACAGGATGGCGTGTATGCATTGATTACAGATAGTTGAATTCTGTCACACGTAAAGACCATTTTCTTTTACCATTTATCGATCAAATGCTTGATAGATTAGCAGGCCATGAATTTTATTGCTTTCTAGATGGCTACTCAGGATACAATCAGATACCCATAGCACCAAAAGATCAAGAGAAAACTACTTTCACTTGCCCTTTTGGCACATTTGCATATAGGAGAATGTCATTTGGATTATGTAATACACCTGCTACATTTCAACGATGCATGTTGAGCATTTTTTCTGATATGGTTGAACGATTCCTTGAAGTCTTTATAGATGATTTTTCTGTCTTTAGTGACTCGTTTGATCAATGCTTACATCATCTAACACTAGTTCTGCAGAGATGTATCGAGAAGAACTTGGTCTTAAATTGGGAGAAATGTCATTTTATGGTAAAACAAGGTATTGTTCTCGGTCACATCATTTCGAGCAAAGGTATTGAGGTTGACAAAGCAAAGGTGGATCTCATTTCTAATCTTTCTCCACCTAAAACAGTCAGAGAAGTAAGATCTTTCCTTGGGCATGCTGGTTTCTATAGACGTTTCATTAAAGATTTTAGCAAAGTTTCTAGACCCTTATGCAATTTACTTGCTAAGGATGTACCTTTTATCTTTAATGATTCATGTCTTATGGCGTTTGAAAAATTAAAACAGTTGTTGACATCATCACCCATCATTCAGGCCCCAAACTGGAGCTTACCATTTGAGCTAATGTGTGATGCATCTGATTATGCAGTAGGAGCAGTATTAGGACAAAGAGTTGATCGAATTCTCCACGTTATTTACTATGCTAGTATAACATTGAATGATGCACAGTTGAACTATTCAACTACTAAAAAAGAAATGCTAGCAGTAGTGTTTGCATTAGAGAAATTTCGATCATATCTCATTAGTTGTAAAATAATTATATTCACGGATCATGCTGCTCTTAAATATCTTCTTACAAAGAAAGATGCAAAAGCCAGACTAATTCGTTGGGTGTTACTTTTGTAGGAATTTGACTTGGAATTCAAAGATAAGAAAGGGACAGAAAATGTTGTGGCGGACCACCTCTCTCGTCTCCATTTTGACACAATTACAGAGCCATTAATATTGAATGAGTCATTTCCAGATGAACAATTAATGAGTGTGGAAGTATTACCTTGGTATGCTGATATAGTTAATTATCTTGTTACAGGTAAACTTCCAGAGCATTGGACCAAGCAAGATAAGGCTAAATTCTTTGCAGAGATAAAGAATTTCTTTTGGGATGAACTTTATTTGTTCGAGTATTGTGCAGACCAAATTGTTAGACGATGTGTCCCAGAAAATAAAATTCAGAATATTCTTTTATTCTGCCATGAATAAGCTTGAGGCCATTTCAGTGCTAAGAAAACAGCGACTAAAGTTTTATAATGTAGTTTCTATTGGCCATCTATATTTCGAGACGCTTACACTTTCTGTTCTTCATGTGATAGGTGTCAACGAATGGGGAGCATTACACGGAGGAACATGATGCCACTAAATCTAATTTTAGTGGTTGAGATTTTTAATGTATGGGGTATCGACTTCATGGGACCCTTTCCCCCTTCTTTTGGCCATCAATACATATTGGTTGGTGTTGACTACGTATCGAAATGGGTAGAAGCAATTCCATGTAGAACCAATGATCACAAGGTGGTGATAGCATTTTTTAAGAGCAACATTGTTTCATGCTTTGGATTCCCTCGAGCAATAATCAGTGATGGTGGTGCCCACTTTTGTAACAAAGCATTCAAAGCTCTTTTGACAAAGTATTCAATCACACACAAAGTGGCGACCCCGTATCATCCGCAAACCAGTGGCCAAGTTGAGATCTCCAATCGAGAAATAAAGCACATATTAGAAAAGACGGTGAAGCCGGACAGAAAAGATTGGTCATTAAGACTTGATGATGCCTTATGGGCATATAGAACGGCTTTCAAGACCCCGATTGGGATGTCACCCTACAGGCTAGTGTATGGAAAAGCTTGCCACCTACCTGTGGAACTCGAGCATCGTGCATATTGGGCCATCAAGAAATTCAATTTTGACATGCAGCAAGCCAGCTCAGAAAGAAGATTACAGCTGGCAGAACTTGAAGAAATTCGCAATGATTCATATGAAAATGCCAAGATTTACAAGCAACGAATGAAATCTTCCATGATAAGCAAATTATGAGAAAATCGTTCACTCCAGGTCAGAAAGTACTTTTATTCAATTCTCGCTTGCACCTATTCCTAGGTAAGTTACGCTCTCGTTGGTCTGGTCCCTTTATTGTTCATACTGTTTTTCCACATGGGGCAATTGAAATTAAGGACCTAAAGAACGGTGTCACGTTTAAAGTTAATGGTCAAAGATTAAAGCCATATCTAGAGTACCAACCACATGACAAAGACACCGAAATAAATTTGAGTGACCCACCAAATTTGAATTGATTTTTTTTTCTTTTCGTTGATTTGATTTTTCTTTCTTTCTTTTTATTATTATTCTTTTGCTAATTGAAATTGTTTTCTCTTATCATTTTTAATCATGAGTCTCATACTTAGACCGTTCCTCCTGAACATTCTTAAACCACTTCAACGTGTCAAAACTCATCTCAAAAGGCAGATTCAATTTTGTAAAACACAACGCATTTGGGCTCTACAATCACCAGAGTTAGTAGCCTATGTTGAGGGTTTAGAACGCCAACTCAGAGACATTGAGAGAAGTGTTTACGACATCCAGTTGGAGCTTGAGGTAAATTCAATAAGAGGACGATTTTAATTTTCTTTGTGTGTTTTAATTTGTTTTTCTATTTGTGTGTTTTAGTTTGTTACCCCGGTGAAGTGGCGGATAACGGTACTCCGTGACAATCAAGTCGGTTACTTCAGTTTCCCATAATAACTGATATTCTGAGGCGAAGGTATGGACAGAAATGAGATTCTAGCGAAGCTTCACAAGCGATTCCCTTCACTTCCTCAGAATGCCCTCCTTACGATCTATAAAGCTCGGTCCGAACGCATGCGATTACTCATGAGGAATAACATACCTGCTGACATTCGTTGGTTAATCGAGGCTAAAGTACGATCGGTAGGTGAGTTACCTCCAAAATTTATTGCATACATGCCTGATTGTGGTAAAGGAAATTATGCAAGAAAACGACGAGCTCGAAGAATTTCTGTTGCTTGTCATAAGTGTGCAATAAAAACCCATGTTCTTTAGGAATGGTGTCTGATAACAGGGAAGATAAGATTCAATTCATTAGGGATGGCTTGAATAAGGAGTCATTGGATGATATCCTTTTGTCTCTTGAAACGCATCCCAGTGGATATATGCAAGGAGCGATTCTCTAGTTATGGCCATTATTCCAGAAAGAGCATGCACGATATAGTCTTGGGAATCTGACTATAAACGACCATGTTTGCCAGTTTATAAGAAAATTGGATAGGAAGCCTATCCTCGACCCATAGAGGGCGTTTAAGCCGTTTCTGGACGTAAAACCAAAGGAAGATGTGAGCCACAGTCGCAACTACCTGTAAATATCCTTTTACTTTACTGTTATTTTTGTTTATTATGTGTATTATTGTCTTTAATAATTTTATTACTGTTTGTTTTTTTCTTATTACTGTTTACTTTTTCTTTTTTACTGTTTCCTTTTTGACTCGCGCGAGCCACGTGCTTTACGCGTTATTTGACACTGACATATTACCTCATACACAACCATGACCCACTATCACCGAGACTCTTAAATGTGATTTCTTTTTTGTCAAGCACTCACAAATTGTTTTTGAGAAGTATCACAATGTCAGCTACTCCCAATAGACAATTCAAGAACATTTGTGTGCTTTCTGGATTTACATATGGCAAACATAAAGAGTTCGTTGAGGCAGCTATAGATCTTGGTCGAAGCATAGCAGCGAGAAAATTACACTTGGTGTATGGAGGAGGTAACCGAGGGTTATCAAAAATGGTCTCAGAAGCAGCTTTTATCAGAGGAAGTCAAGTGTTAGGAATCATCCCAAGAGTCTTAAAACCATTGGGCAGTTCGTCTGACTCATCAACTGGAGAAGAGTTAGTCGTCTCAGGTATGCAAGAAAGAATAACTGAAATACTTAATCATGCTGATGATTTTATTTTTCTTCCAGGAGATCTTGCAACACTAGAGGCACTTATCACGCTAGCATCTTGGGCCCATCTGCACATCCACTAAAAACCCATCGATTTGTTAAATGTCAATAACTTTTATGATGGCTTTATCGCATTTCTTAACCATGCAATAAAAAACTATTTCATTCCTTCTAATGTGAAAAAACTTTTTATTTGTGCTCACACTGCTAATGAGCTACTTGATCTGTTACAAGCTTATAAACCGAAGCCAGACCCCTGGACCTTTGTGTTGGAGCGCCCAAATAATGATGGTAACAGTAGCCGCAGTAAGAAGTACAAATTAGATTTAACTCTCCGCTTGTAAATATTGTTTTCTGTGTTGCACCACCCAGGTGATATCTTCTAAACTCTACTTCTTTCCTTTCAAACATTGAGGACAATGTTTCGTTCTAGTTGGGGGGAGGGAATAGTCGACAATTGTGGAATTTTGGTTAAGTTTTTACTAATTTTTGTTGTAGAAACTAACTGTTGCTAACTTTTTGTGTCGAAGATGGCTGAATATGGAGTGTAGTGACTCTAGAAACGCATCTTCATCGTAAAAAAAAAAATTAAAAAACTAAAAAAAAATTTCAGACATTTTCTTTTTCTTTATTATGTTTTTATGTTTATTTTTCTTCTTTTTAATTTCTCCTCTATCAATATACATTTTCCAACTTGTGAGTCGAAGATGGCTGAATATGGAGTGTAGTTCCTCTAGAAACGCATCTTTTTTTAAAAAAAAAAACATTTTCGTTTTCTATCATTTTACGTGTAACTTTTCTAATTAGTTTTTATGCATCATTTTCACATTTCTGCATGCATATTTTCCTTTCATGTTTAGAATAGGTTGGGGGGTAGAATGTTGTTTAAAAAAAAATTGTGTGATTTGTTTTAACATTGGATGATATGATTAATTTCAAATTTTAGTATTTGTATTATTTTTGGTCTTAAGTGATGTTACATTATGTTTGCTACTCTACATGTTGATGTCGAAGACAAATATGAGTTGCTTGAAGGAATGAACATGTCATAATAAGTACCAAGTGAGTTTTTGAGCCTATTATTTTTCTTGGAGAATAACCCTTTTACCCACTCTTTATACAGCTTAGCAGTTTATTATTTTACACACGATCTCTAAATTGCTTTTGAGTTAACCCTTAAAAAAATTGTAAAATAAAAAAAAAGAGAAAAAAATGTGTGTTGTTACATTGGGAGTCCCATCTAACTAGTAGATATGGATGATTATTTAGAGCCCTAAAAGACGATGGAAAGGCCATCTTTGATCCGTTTAAGCCTTTCTAGCCATCCCTTTTATTAAATATCCATAGTTAACCCTTTTGAGCCTTTAAAAAAAAAAAAAAACCTTTTCTTTGTCAACTTATCATCTTGACCCACTCCGATTTGGAGTATTACCCGATGTCTTATAAGTTCCATCACCTATTTATGTTTGAGAAAAATGTAAATAATTATTTTGTTCAGTGAAGTTATGCCAAAAAAAAAGAGAAAAAAAAAACAAAAGTTGTTGTTTCAAAAGAATAAAAATAAAAATAATAGGTGAAATCCACCTTGCAACTTCCAAAAAAAAAAAAATTCTCTGCATTTTTCTCAAACATACACTTTGTTTTCCTTATTTTCCTTCTTTGTTAGCCATGTCCCTAGCCTACGTTACGTCCTAATAAAAGTCCTTCTTGATTTTAGGGAACTATAGTTTGAAGTAGAAGCTAGTTATATGGGCTAAAAAGATGTAGTGATGCATAATAAAAAAAAAGAAGATAAATAAAGTGGGTTGACTAGCATTTTTGTTTAACTTGAGTTCGTATTATTTATAAGCTGAGGGCATATTTATTTCATCTTGGTGAGAGCATGTGATATCACTTCTTTATTATTTTCTCTCTCAATTACCATTCATTGGAGTGACTATTTTTATTGGTTTTAATTTCTTTGTGAGAATGTCACTACTTCCAGTGAGATTTTGGGGTTTGACATGTCATTCTTGCAAGTAGCTATGACAAAGTCTACTGGACTGATTCATGTGGATGGTTGATGTGGGTGTGATGTTACTTTAGACTGGAGATAATACTTATACTTTTATTTGATTGCTATTATTAATCTGATTGAATAAACACGAGTGTTTCTAAATAAAATAAAATCATTTTGGTTTTGAAAATGTATATTTATAAAGGGACTAGCAATAAGCTGGTTGGGGAGTGTGTTGAGTGTTAGAAAATGTATATTTATAAAGGAGAAAATCGTCATTTTACACTACAAGTTTTACTAACACTTTTACTTTTATGAATTTAACCTTCTTTTGAATTAATTCCGTGTGTTTTATTTTAATTAAGTATTTTATGTATTTTAGGGGCATCATAGTCATTTCACAATAAACGAGAGATCAGATGGCAAAACGGACATCACGTTTGAACTCAGCACGGTCGAAAACCTTAGGAGGAGCATAAAAGGAAAAATGGCACTGTTCACATGTACGGTACTATTCACATGTACGATACTGTTTACGTTACTATTCACGACACTGTTCACATAGACGGACGATGACATGGCATTGACCGATGATGTGGCATTGACTGATGAGGTGTCACGATCCTGTTGAGCTAAAATTCTTATGTATTGTTGATGGTGACGTGGCAGCATATCAGTGGATGAAAAATCTCACGTACGGTACATGCATCACACAGGATTATTTTCAACCAAACTGCGTTACTGTTCATCCGGGTCAAACCGCATTACTGTTCATCCGGGTCAAACCGTGTTACTGTTCATCTGCGTGGTCAAACCGCGTACTGTTGACTGATGACGTGGCGCAATCCTGAGCGTCCAAACTGTTTTTAATCCGATGGCCATGATTTACTCCATGTATTTATAAAAAGGGGGCCTCCCCCCCCTAATTTGATATCTCTGAATCCATTTTTGGGATCCATTTTCTATAATTCCTTCTCCATCTTGTATTTTCTTCGTATTTTAATAAATTCTCATTTTGCCCTTAGTTCAATTATGAGTGGCTAATTTTCTTTCAAGCTTGGGTTGAAGGTGAAGTCTCAACATGTGTCATGGGCTTAATTTGGTAAATTTATTTTCTCTTCCCCTCTAGTTTTTGTGGATGTTTTGACTTCTCGTCGACAAATAATAATAATCTTGTCTAGATACCGCTTTGGTTACACCGGCTCTCTAGTATAAGGTTATTATTATTTGGCACGATAAGCCCTTAGCACCATATTGATTAGAGCGTGGTTCATGAGGTGTGGATTCCCCCCTCATGATTTAATTGGCGTTAATACGGATTATTTAGCCCATGATGCATGTTGATACGGATCCAGATACCCAAGTACGTCATTTTAATAGAATTCTCTTCAATTTATTCTCGCCATTTCAATTCCAATTTTAGAATTTATTCTCGCCATTTTAATTTAAGTTTTAGCATATCCCAAATCATTTCCACCACAAATCCAATCACCCATTTACAAAATTAATTCTACACAATTAAAATCTACCTCCTCGTGGGATCGACACTCGTCACCATTAGTTTATACTACAATAGATTCGTGCGCTTGCGAGTACATTAAAATTTGCACAACATCACTCCTACCTTCTTCTCATTCTACACCACTATTGATGGTTGATTCATTTGAAGAGTGTACATGATTTGATGGCAAATTTACCAACTTTGTGAGGATTTGACCCTATGAGCAACCACTTTGTTCTAATTATTTTTGTTATATGAATATCAATCTTAGTTTGTTTATTCTAGAACTTGCTTTATTATGCATGTTGAAGCCGCATTACGAGATTTTATGCATTAAAATGATAAGGGCAACCCATTTCCCATCTTTCTATTCTCGCATTTTTCTTTTTTTTTCTCTACCCGAAGATCTTTATTTACTATCTTTGTTTGAGCCTCAACCATTACTCATTCAATTCTCTCCCTCTATTTACCCATTTTTCTTCTTTTTGAGCCTCAATTTAAGGAGATTTTTGGACTCATTGTTTGGATATATTTTGTTGCTCTTGCTACCTTGAATTAAAGTTTCTCAATTAGATCAACAAGCATTATGCTTGAATTAAATTGTGCAAGGTTCATTTCTTTTGTTTGATTAAAAAAAATTAAAAAAAAAACCAAAAAAATCAAAAAAAAATCAAAAAAAAAAGAAAAGAAAAAAAATGTGTTTACATTCTTGGTGACTTGAGTAGAAATAAGTGTTTCAATATCATAAAGTTTGTTCAATGAATTCATTCTTCTCATTTTGATCTCTTTTTCTTTCATAGACCTTTCTTTTTCATTTAACCTCGTTACAACCTTTTTAAGACCCTTAGATTTTTGCATTTAATTCATGTTTTGTGGATTGAGATGTGATATATGAGCAAGCTTATTGTAATAGCATTCTTTGATTTGATTTGAGTGCATAAATGATACCTTGAACACTTTGAGTGCATGGAGTGAAGTCATTAAGAGGGCTATTAAATCTTGTTGCACTTGAATTTTGAATGGATCTTCTTGGTGGTTGAATGTTTTTTTTTATATTAGTTTATGAGATCATATGCTTTAAAATCCTTGTCTCTCGAATGTTGATCGACTTAAATTCTTGAGGTATGCTTGCTTAAGATTATTTTTGGATGAGTTGAGATGAGAATTGAGTGGAGATTTGGGATTAGTCCTGAGTTATATGCTTGAGCACAAGCATCATCTTGGTGTGGGGAATTTGTTAGAGTGCAATTTATGCACTAGTTTTGTATTGTTTACTTCCCTTAATATCGATGTTTTGCACTTAATAATAGTGATTTACTTGTGTTTTATTTTTGTAGGTGCAATTCTATTGATTGATGCTAAAATTGAGGGACAAGATGATGTTTAAGGATGATTGTTCTCTTGGAGAAATTATGAGCGTCAGAAGAACTTTGTTGATAAGGCGTGGGCGCGTGCTGTCAACTACGGACCTGCAGTTTTTAGTTTAACGTGTTTTGTATTTTTGGTTATTTTTGTAATTACGAATTTAATATTTTAGATATTAATATTTGATTTTAAAAAGAACTCTAGAGGAGAAGAGAGAGAGAGTATTTAAGGGAGAAATCTATTGTGAAGAGGGGGAGACTTTGGAGAAAAGAAAGAAACCCAGAGCTAAATTTTTCTCTTCTCTCTATGAAGAACTAAACCTATTATTCTAGTTGAAGGTTAATGAAGTTTTGATTCATCACTACTGTGAGATCTTTCTTATGCTTTAATTGTTTTATTGCTTTTTGAGTATTTGTTTGTTCTCTGAATTATTTTCATGATTATGTTTGTTAATTAGATAACTGACCACTATTTAATTATCAACTTAATCTATTGTCAATTAAAGGATTCATCGTATGAAGATTTTAATGTTTGTGACAAATAACATAACAGAGAGTTGTGTTACGAGAATAAACAATCTAATTTAAATGATGTGTAATTGCTTCAGTACTTCCAGGAATTTACTAAAATTAATTACTTTGCAGTGTTCTTTGCCCTCTCTCCTAGGGTCTTCTGTGTTGTTAGGTAAGCTTCCTTGAATCCTGCTACTCATTGCTGTGGCAAGTTGTCCTATTTGGTTTTCCAGGTTCCTCAAGGATACAGCTTGACTCTGCACAATTGCTTCATTCTTTGCAATGTATTCCTTAATTAGTACTTCCAATGAAGTGATTTGATCCTGACTGATATGTTTTTTCCCTTGACTCTGCTGACGAAAACCAGGTGGTTGAGTGTTCTTATTTTGTCCATTTAATGCTGGGGCATTTCGATTCTGACTGCTCAATGAAAAATTTGGGTGTTGTTTCCAGCCAGGGTTGTAAGTATTTAAATATGGGTTGTTCTGAAGCTGTCGATTGAAATTACCCACATAGTTTATTGAAGCTGGATTACCAAGACAATTATCAAAGCCATAATCTTCACCACAGTATACACAAGAAAGTTCAGCAACTTGCTTCACTACTGCTGGAGCAGATGTCATGACATTTACCATGTTAGTCAATGAGGTTACTTGCGCTCATAAGGTTGTAATTGCATCTATATTATGTACCCCTGTTGTTCCTCTTGCCACTGGTGGCCTGGTTGATGGCCACTGATAATTATTATTGGCAATTCTCTCCAGAATTTCATAAGCTTCAGTGTAAGATTTGGATAACAGAGCTCCATTTACTGAAGCATCAACTATTAATCTTGTACTCGGATCAACCCATTGTAGAAAGTTTCCAATTGAATGCAACAAGGAATGCCATGATGAGGACACCTTCTGAGCAGTCTTTGAATCTTTCCCAAGCCTCATACAAACTCTCATCTTCAAGTTGATGGAAAGAAGTAATCTCATTATGAAATTTTGTATTTTTTGTTGGTAGAAAATAGTTCATTAGGAATTTATCAGCCAACTCATTCCATGTAGTGATAGAATGATATGGTAACGAATTTAACCATGCTCTTGCTCGATCTCTTAAGGAATAAGGAAAAAGCCTCAGTCTTAAGGCATATTGTGTTGCTCCAGCAATCTTGAAAGCATCACTCACTTCCAAGAACAACTTAAGATGGAGATGAGGATCTTCATTTGGCAATCCATTGAATTGACCAATTGTTTGCAACATTTGAAACATCGCTGGCTTCAATTCAAAGTTTTTGGCTTCTACTTCAGGTCTAATAGCTCTGTCTCTGTCTCTGTCATCAGCCATGTAAATAATGTTGTTATCGTCTGGCTGTCTCTTATTAGCATGTTCATGCTGCTCTTCTTGAACATTGACTGGTTTTAAGGGCTAGTGAGGGTCCATATTTCTCACATCCTACAAATTATTCATATCTGAAATAGTTTTTGAATTTCTTTGTTCTCTTCGCAGTCTCCTAACAGTCCTTTCAATCTCATGATCGAATTAGAATACCACAGATCCGTCTTTGTGCATGCAAGTATTGATATGCCAATAAATAGAATGAATCAAATCAAATTGGCGCTATCAAGATTTACTTTACACTTCAAAAATAAACAATCAATCCCCGGCCACGGCGCCAAAAACTTGTTGGTAAATTTTATAATCAAATGCTACTAATGCCAATGTGCAAGTATACATAACAAGTAATAAAGTGATGAATATTCAAGATCGTCTCCATAGGGATTGATGTCACTTGAAATGCTATAGTAATCACAATAGTGCAAACTAACTTAAGTCTGAAGTTATTAAACGTAAAGTGGGTTCTATCGTAATTGATGATTGTGAGAGAATAAAGTAAAACAATACCGTAATAAAATAAACTAAATTAAATGTGTCTAAGATTCAATTGAAACTATGGTAGTTGAATGATCAAACTCTCCTTATGGGTTGACTATTTTTCATCAAGTTAACACCAGTTGTTATGGCAAATACTGCAGCACTGGGCAGAATTAATCTGCATCCTCAGCTGTCGCGTATTGAAACTCTCATACTCTTAAATATATTAGTAATGACCAGTTGCTAATCTACTTATGATATGGCCTTATGACCATTTAATCTCTCCACCCTACAAGGTGAGCACCTATATCTAGTGTGTCACAAATCTTAACTTCAAGTATAGCCCTTATGGGATTCAACATAACTTAATCCAGGAAACTAAAATTAAGATCAAGTAATACTCTAATAATATCTGCTAAGACATGCCATTTTGCTGCTCTATCTTAACTTGAACTATTAAATGGGTGGTCAACCAAAATAACAGTTATATTAATAATAACTACTAGAGTAAAATGCTACAGCAATGACATAATATTGTGCAAATTTTATTGAACTCACAAGTGCACGAATCTATTGTAGAATAGATCAATGGTGACGAGTGTCGATCCCACGAGGAGGTGGATTTTAATTGTGTGTAGAATTAATTTTGTAAATGGGTGGTTGGATTTGTGGTGAAAATGATTTGGATTATCTTAAAATTGGAATTGAAATGGCGAGAATAATTTGAAGAGAATTCTATTGTAATGACGTACTTGGGTATTTGGATCCGTATCAACATACATCATGGGCTAAATAATCATTATTAATGCCAATTAAATCATGAGGGGGGAATCCACACCTCATGAACCACGCTCTAATCAATATGGTGCTAAAGGATTATCGTGCCAAATAATAATAACCTTGTACTAGGGGGCCGGTGAAACCAAGGCGGTACTAGACAAGATTAGTACTATTTGTCGACAAGAAGTCAAAACATCCACAAAACTTAAAGGAGAAGAGAAAGTAAATTTATCAAATAAAGCCCGTGACACATGTTGAGACTTCACCTTCAACCCAAGCTTGAAAGAAAATTAGCTACTCATAATTGAACTAGGGGCAAAATGAGAATTTATTAAAATACGTAGAAAATACAAAATGGAGAAGGAATTACAGAAAATAGATCCCAAAAATGGATTCAGAGCTCTCAAATTAGGGGGGAGAGTCCCTCTTTTTATAGATACATGGAGTAAATTATGGCTATCGGATTAAAAACAGTTTGGACGCTCAGGATTGCGCCACGTCATCAGTCAACAGTACGCGGTTTGACCACGTGGGTGAACATTAACACGATTTGACCCGGCTTTAAATAGTAACACGGTTTGGTTGAAAATAATCCTGTGTAATGCATGTACCGTACGCGCAAGTTTTGGTCCACTAATATGCTGCCACATCACCATCAACAGTTCATAAGAATTTTAGACCAACAGGATCATGACACCTCATCAGTCAATGCCGCATCATCGGTCAATGCCACGTCATCGATCTGTCTATCTGAACAGTGTCGTGAACAGTAACGTAGACAGTACCGTACATATGAATAGTACCGTACATGTGAACAGTGCCATTTTTCCTTTTATGCTCCTCCTAAGGTTTTCGATCGTCCTAAGTTCAAAAGTGATGTCCGTTTTGCCGTTTGATCTCTCGTTTATTGTGAAATGACTATGATGCCCCTAAAATACACAAAATACTTAATTAAAATAAAACACACATAATTAAATTACAAGAACCTTAAATACATAAAAGTAAGGGTTGTTAGTAAGACTTGAAATGTAAAATGACGATTTTCTCCTTTATAAATATATATTTTCTAACACTCAATACATAACAACACATAAGAACAATCAAGCATCCATTAGATTGTTTGTCACGCAACTACAAGCAAATCTAGTTCATATTTTGAATGAGAAAACAAACATTAATATATTGTTCACAGAATACATCAGAACAGTCAAATAAAGAAGAAAAGTATAAGTTGAGAACGACAAAAAGCAAATCCAAATAACTCTGCAGGATTCCTCAATACTGCTGACGCCGCTCTCTTCAATTCCGATCTTATTCTCCTTCTTTTTCTCTAATGTCTCGATGATAATTCCCTTACTGCCGTTTTATGTAGTGCGCGCCACCTTTTATACTGTAAACTAGGGTAAATAAAAGTCTGTGGACGTGCATGAGTTAAATTAGGAAACATGCATATCGTAATTCTGCAGCTGACCCGCACTTAAGTTTTCTCCCTCAGTGCTTGCAAATTGCTACAGCACTGGTTGCTCTAATAACAGCTACAACACTGCATTGTTCCCGATTGTGCTTTACTTCTTTTGCGGCCATCTTCTTTCCTCCTCTTGCTAATCTAATGTCTAAGCATCCCTTCATGAATTAAGGATTTCTGAAAACCTACAATTATGTACCTGTTTTGAGCACAAATTACTTTGATTCAAGTAAAACTTATTAAGACTCAACTAAAATGACTGTTTATGCAAAATATAACCAAAATGTAATAAAACCACCTTATTTGCTCTCTAAGTGATCTTGATTTAAGTATAGAATTGATGTAATAACTCTCATTTCATAGAGTTATCACACAGCCTAGGAAAGATTTAAATGAGAAGGCTATTCCAGTGGTAGAAATCTTTTCTTTGGCAGAGGAGGCATGAATTACTCTCCAAGAATATTTAATTGAGGTTTTAAAAGTGGATATGGCAGAGGATATTTTTCTGGCAATAACTATACTGGTTTCAATCCTTTTTCAGCACCTAAGAATCCAGCACTTAGGGAACCGAGCTCATTTGATTAAGAATGGATTTGCTAACATGAATGGATCACAATGAATTCTCAATAATATGGGAGAGCTGATATGTCAGATTTGCTTTAAATTTGGTCATATTGCTGATGTCTGTTGGCACAGATTTGTTCAAGATTATGTGCCTATTCCAAGAGGTTTTGGCAAAGGCAAAGCACCAAGAGCAGCATATTTTTCAAATTCTGATGGCTCTGCTGCTAATCCAGACTTTATTGGCTATGAAAATTTCAATAATATGTTTCCAGGATATGATTATATATCTGGCAGTGGCTACTATTCTGGCATGGATGCATGTACTCCTGACGCAGCTTTTATGGCTAACTAAGAATGGATCTGCTAATGATGGATGCTATCTGGATAGTGGAGCAACTTACCATTTGACCAACAATATGGAGAATTTACAGATCAGTGAAGAATTTAAAGGTATTGATCAACTTATCATTAGCAATGGTCAAGGTTTGTCTATCACTCATGTTGGACAAGCATTTCTATTATTAAAAGGTGTGTCCAAACTCACATCTGACAATCCTATATCTGTTGAATTTAGTGGAAATGTTTGTTTTGTGAAGGTCATGAAGGGCCAAGTTCTTCTGCAGGGCATTGTTGAAAAAGGCCTTTGCAAGCTGCTGCTGAATTCTAGTTCTCTTTCCTCATCACCTACATCTCATTTTTGTCAATCTTAGCTAAATAAACCTATTTCTATGTTGTCTGTTTTTAGAAACTGTGATAATGTTACTAAAGCATGTTATCATTTTGTTTCCAATAAGTGTAATGCTAAACCCGATACAATAACTTTGTTACATAGAAAGTTTGGCTATCCAAGTTCAATGACATTGATGCATTTGCTTAAATCATGTAAACAGTTTAAAGTCTCTCAAAATGATATTTTGTCCTCTGCAAGTTCTTCATGTGAAGCATGTCAGTTAGGCAAAGTCCTTAAGCAATATTTCTCTACAACCGAAACAAAAACAAAAAGGTGTTAAAATTGATCCACACTGATCTTTGGGGGCCTTCACCTACTATATCTAGAAATGAATACAAATACTACATTAGTTTTGTGGATGACTATACTAGATACACCTGGATATATCCTCTTAAGCTCAAATCACAAGCATTTGAAGTCTTTAAACTGAAATGACCCACCTCGAACCTCCAGGGCAAGTCTATCTAAGTCTATCAAATCGAATAGAAATTAATCTAATTAACAACAATTCTATCGAAAATTCGGCAGAGTCTCTCCTATAAATATAATATACCCAAACCTGCAATTTATAAAATTAACACTCCCAAAATAATTCCAAATACAACCAACTTCCTTAGATAAAATAACGAATATCAAAATACAATAACTTTTCCTCAATCACCAAAACATAATAAATTATACAATCCAAAATATCTCAATTAAAATATCTAAAATTCCTAACACCATCATGTAGCCATAATATCAAAATAACTATCGTTGTTGGGTCGATTGATGTACCTGCAAGTCTCCTATGGGGGAAAAATATAATAAATACAGGGTGAGTATAAAACTCAGTGAGCTCAGTGAGTGGATAATAAATTTTTAAAAAAATAAACTTATTTAAAAATAAGTTAATCTTCCTCTAACAATCTCATCAAAATATCATAACAACTTAAATAAGCTTATTTAATTTAAATCATGCACTGGAATAACAATATTATACAAATCTGCATAAAATCAATAAATCATAAAACTTATAATATCGAACATTGAATATCGAAAACTATCGCCAAACAAGTACTCGAGGGAATAATCTCGTCATACTCGGACCTCAACTGACAGGCAATCAGGGAACCATCATGCCCCGAAGCTGCAACAGGTATTCAGGGAAATGTCATCTCATATGTCTCATATCTCATATCCGGACCTCAACGGACAAGAAATGACGTACTATCTAACTACCGTCATGCCCCGGAACTACACGGATAGACAGGGAAATATCATCGCATATATCTCATCATATATGTGCATACATGATCTGGTCCCCAAAGGACAATGCGCCCAAGTACACGGTTCAAAGTCTATGTGTGTACTCAGACGGGCCCCAAAGGCGTATATCACATCTGTATCATAATATCTCATCTATATCACCATATCTCATCTGTATCATCATATCTCATTTGTATCATCTTTATCTCAATATTTGTATCTCTGTAATCATCATATTGCATGCATACGCCCCCAAAAGGTAAAAGCGCCCAAGCACACAGCTCAAAACCTCTATGTGTGTTCAGACGGGCCCCAAAGCCCTATATTATAAAAATAGATTTTGTATATTCCACTCACAGTGACAATATCCAGACTCGGTATCAACAACGTCCGCAGGTTGATTCTCGTTCGCGAGTCCTCCTAATTACATAAACGATAAATCATTTTCCGTAAACATGAAATATAATAAATTTTACGCGATTAATCTCTAAACGAATATTTATCCGCATTAAACTATTCTTGTATGCATCAAATTACCAAAATACCCCCGCATGCCAAAATTACCAAAATGCCCCCAACATCAACTCAGATCACAAAATAACCACAATATCAGAAACTATGAAATCACCCCGGAGTGTAAAATTACCAAAATATCCTTGACAACGTAAATTATTGAATAACCCCCGAAATCTCAAATTACCTCAGTGTCCTAGTCTGAAATTACCAAATTATCCACTATTTTTAGAAATTACAAATTTATCCCAAAGTTTTATAAAATTACCGAATTACCCCTACCGGTCAACGGTGACCGAACTTAGTCAACGTCGACAGAAAGCTCAGGTTTGAAAGTTCTGGCCACGCTGAGTCCAATGGTGCCGGCGGTGATCTTCCACGCGCGGCGACGATGGCGGATCGAGCTTCCAAATCCGTGAGCTCCAAGTGGTCGATCGGCAGCAATCCGGCCGTTTCAGGTGACGAAACTAGTCGAAAATGGAAGCTGGTAACATGAGGAGTCGAACCCAGCCGGTGGCGCAGCCTAATCCAAAGAAATCGACGGCGATGGGTTTGGGCCGTGGCTTTTCGAGCTTCCAACGGCGGTGTTCCGGTTAGTTTTCGACGGCGAGGACGATGGGGATGTGATGGCCGGCTACTAAGCTTCAAATCTGTACCTTGGTCGGCCGGTGAGGTGGCCGGAATCGGCAGCTGGAGTTGAGTCAAGGACGTGGGTTTCTGGGTCGAATCCGGGTTAAATTAATGCCGAAGGGGAAAAATTAAATACTACCCTTAATTAGAGAAATTAGAATACATATATTTCATAAATTGTTCAAAATTCAAGTTGAAAATTAGTTTAATGCCAAAATCAAGGTGATACAATCTGACCTGGGGGAGAAGTTAGAGTATTTACTGACTTCCTTAATCAAAATGGGATAATCTTCAGGCACTCATGTCTTTACATCCATCAATCAAAATGGGATAATCTTTAAGCACTCATGTCTTTACAGCCATCATCAAAATGGTTTTGTTGAAAGAAAACATAGGCATATAATTGAGCTAGGCTTAACTCTCATTGCTCAAGCAAATTTCCCGTTTCAATTCTGGTGGGAAGTTGTTCACACAGCAATATACCATATTAATAGATTGCCAACCGTTGTTCGAAAATTTCTATCTCCTTTTGAAAAATTGTTCAAGCACAAACCAGACTATACATTTCTCAAGTGCTTTGGTTGTCTTTGCTATCCATATTTGAGAGACTTTAACAAGCATAAATTTGATTTTCACACTTCTAAATGCATCTTCATTGGCTACAGTCCCTCTCATAAAAGATACAAATGCTTAGCAAGTTCTGGTAAAGTTTATGTTCTTAGACATGTCATTTTTTATGAAAACACATTTTCTTATTCAATAAACATTACATTTCATTCATCAGAAACCCCTACATCCTCTGAAATATCAATGTCTAATTTCTCTCTACAACAGATTTATCATCTTTCTACAATATCCTTACCCAACAACAGCTATGAAGGTTTTCAGTCAGCAGGTTCAGCAAGGAATGAACAAATGTCTTCTATTCCTATACATACAAATAATCTGAATCAACAAGAACATTCACCACACACACTCTCAGAATTGTCATCCTCAACCTCACCATCACCAAATACATTAGCAACACAACCACAAACTGACGCAAATACATTACCAACACAACCATCTATTCCACAAAACACAGATCAAAATCAAACCAGAAATCTTCTCCCACAATCCTCTCATCCAATGATTACCATATCAAAGTTTGGAATCTTCCAATCAAAGGTCTATACAGTCACTTTAATCAACAAAGTACCCAGTACAGTTCAAGAAGCTCTTAGTGATCAAAATTGGCATCAAGCCATGAGAGATGAGTATTAAGCCTTGATAAAGAATAAACTTGGTCATTGGTACCATTTTCAAATGCATATAAGGTGGTTGACAGCAAATGAGTGTTCAGAATCAAGCAAAATACTGATGGAAGCATAGCTAAATACAAGGTCAAGTTAGTTGCAAAAGGTTTTCAACAGGCTGAAGGTGTGGATTATTTTAAGACTTTTAGTCCGGTTGTAAAGGCTTCCACAATAAAGGTTGTTTTAAGTTTGGCTGTAATGCATAAATGGAAAATAAGGCAAGTGGATGTGAATAATGTCTTTTTGAATGGGAATTAACAAAAGATGTCTACATGTATCAACCTGAAGAATTTGTTGATTAGCAAAAACTCAATTATATATGTAAGCTGTAGAAGGCCTTGTATGGCTTGAAACAAACTCTTAGAGCTTGGTATGACAAGCTTAAGAGCTGTCTGATTGCTAATTGGGGGTTTCAGAATTCTGAAGCCGATACCTCTATTTTCTTCAAAGAAATGCAGGGTTCACTAATCTATGTTAATGACATCCTAATCACAGGACCTGATAGCAGAGAGCTGGAGAAATTCATCTCGGAATTCAGTATGACTTTTGCTTTAAAGGACTTGGGAATACTGTCATATTTTCTTGGGATAGAAGTTTCTTATATTGAAGACTATATCTATCTATCTTAGAAGAAATATATCAAGGATTTGTTATCCAAGGCTAATATGCTAAATTGTAAAGAATGTGACACTCCTATAGTTACTGGATCAAAGCTTCATAAAGAAGTGAAAGGTAATTTGGGTCAGTATATTGAGGATGCAACAAGCTATAGAAGCTTAGTTGGAGGATTACAATATCTGGTATTAACTAGACTAGAGATAGCATTTGCTGTGCATAAATTGAGTCAATATGTGATAGCTCCAACACTGCAGCATGTAATGACTTGCAAGAGGGTTCTCAGATACTTAAAGGAAATTGCAAACTATGGATTGAAGTTTTCAGCTGGTGGGGAAATGAAAATCACAAGCTTTACAGATGCAGACTGGGCATGTGATATTGATAATAGAAAATCAATAGGAGTATATTGCATTTATTTTGGAAACAATCTAGTTTCATGGTCATCCAAGAAACAGTCTGTAGTTACACGGTCCAGTGCAGAGAGTGAATATCAAGCTCTGGCTTCTGCAAGTGCAGAGATAACATGGTTGCAGTCATTATTCGGTGAACTTAACATCAAATGCACTTCATTACCTATTATCTGGTGTGATAATATGAGTGCAACATAGTTGGCCAAGAATCCAGTCTATCATTCAAAAACTAAACACATTAAACTGGATATGCATTTTATTGGGTACAAAGTATTGGCAAAGGAATTGGACATTAACTATATTCCCAGTGAGGAACAAATTGCTGATATTTTGACAAAGTCTCTGACATTCATCCATTTCAACTATTTCAGAGCCAAACTCAATGTGCAACCATGCTCCTTGAGTTTGAGGGGGGCTGTTAAGGAAGCACATAATGTATGGAAGCATGTTGCACACGTGTGAGTAGAATCTGAAATACTAATTAGGCAACCAAAGAGGGGGGTGAATTAAGATTTTAAAACTTAAGCTAAATAAAACACACAACAATTCAATCTATTCCCTTAATGAAATCAAAAATAATAAATTTAATAAAGCACAATAATAAAATAGTAAGGAAAGAGAGAGCAAACATAATGATTTTTACGTGGTTCGGCAATCCCCCGCCTAAGTCCGCGCCTCCAAGCTCACCCGGCTTGAGGATTTCACTATCCAAACCTCCCAAGGCTTCAAGTTCTTTACAATTGACTTCCAAAGTGTCAATAAACATTTACAACCAAGAGATTATCTTTTAATCTTTTTACTCAAATGTTTCTCACACTTAAACACTTACAAATTTGATGATCAAATAAAGATTACAATAATGAACTCTCTTTTAGAGTAAATGTACAAATGATAGCACAATAAAGATTTAATCTATGATGATTTTCAAATTTGAAAGCTCAAAATATGTTCTTTTCGGTTGTTTATGCTTGCAAGAGTCTTAAATTCAAAGTTGGAGTTTAGTTTTTATAGTTAAAGCCCGAAAACTAGCCGTTATGGGTAAATTCCAGCGAGCAAGCGGCTAGCCACTTAATTTAGTCAGCTGCCTGCTTTAGAACAGTAAAGTTACCGTTAAATTTAAATTTTGCTACAGTAGTACTATTCACAAAATTACATTTTTGCCCGAACTTTTTGTAATTATACTATGGCCCAAAGCGTCATAGAACTTTGCAAATAAGTCAAATTTCAGAATTTCTAAATAATACTTGTTATTCACAAAATTTTTTGAAAATGTGACATGGCCCAATACATGATAATATTTTTCAAAATAGTCCTTTTCAAAATTTAACATAATACTTATAAATTTTAAAGATTTCAAAACTTTTTCAATTTAGTCCAAAATTTGAAATGTGAAGTTTTCCTCAGCAGCTAGCCACTAACTCTCTGTCCACTTATGATATTTACACTCAGACCCTCAAACTTTCATAAATTATAGTATGGCCCAATATGTTTCAAATGTTTGCAAATAAGTCCAAATCCAGAATTCAAGAAAAATACTTATTAAAATCAAATATGGCAAAACTTTTTTTATTTTAGTCCAAATTACTCAAATCCAAAAAATACTTTATCTTAAAAAATATAGAATCTTTTGGTTTATGAAAAGTAATGATTTAAATAAAATCTTAAGCTTCTCAAATGTTAAACCATTCATCAATTAAATCATACCGGTTTTACAAGAATTTATCGCAATAATTAATATGTTGAGCTCTAAACTTTATTCTTGATTGTGTCGTTATCCGTCGAGTGTCTTGAACTTGATTTCACTTGTATAAACATTATCCTTCAAGAACTAGTGAACTTGTGAAATACAATATTTATTATATCACTTTAGACACATGTTTATTATCATAAAAATTACAATATGTGTAATCTTTTAGGCTAAAAGAATCCAGTTAGCTGAATTAGTTGAAGAATGTAATGTCAGCTCAGCAGAAGTTAGTTAAGCACACTAAGATTCTGTTTTAGTTTGTTTTTCTCTTCTGTTAGCTTAAGAAAAACAAACTGAATATAAATAAGTACATTTTGTAATCATTCTGTAATTAGAGAGAGAAATAAAAATAAGAAATTCCAAAAGCCTCTTTACAATTTTCTTAGCAATAAAAACACATTTTCTTGATAACCAAACAAATTGATCATTGAAATTTCAAGCTTTCAAATAATGAGGGTGATGAATTTCAAATATTTTTACGACACATATGTGATGCAAACATAATGCTATTAAAAGGATATCGGTCTTAGTAGTCTGCAAACTTCATCACTAAAATTGAACGATCCTCAAGAAGACCTTGATGTAATTTAAAGAGATATGGAAGTTGCATTTGTGTAATATCCCAGCAACTCTAGTTGTTTGTTGCTTTTGTCAGCTCAATAGCAGTAAATCGACAATTAGGATTACATTTACCATTGCAAGAGGCAATCAATTTTCTTAATAAAAATTCCATCGTTCCTCGTCATATCATAATTGCTTACTCATCCGCCTTTCCACTGTTGGAGAATTTTAAAAAAATCAACACTCAAAAAACACAATATTTTATTTCTTCAATAATACTCCTCAACGACAACTCTTATTTTTCACTCTCTACAACTTAGAGACTTTGTTACTTCACTTAATACATAAACCAAAGGGGAGAAGGGGTATTTATACATGAAACAAACTAATCACAACCATTCATTTATTCAACTACTACACAAATCCTCACCATTCATTAAAACCTACCACTCATCTACTTCACCAGTCATACCTACCACACCTACCACAAGAAACTTCAATGTATTTGGGCTTGAATTTGTTTATTTTGGATCAAGTTTATGATCCAACATCCACAACACTAGAACGCTTTTCAATACATATATGCCCATTTAATCTATCCAACAAACCCATAAAATTGAACTATTGGATTGGAACTCTTATTTGAGTTCATAAATTCACACAATCATAAGAAAACAATAACAATAATAATAATAATAACAACAACAACAACAACAATAATAAGAGGATAATGAGAAAAAGGTTCTACCGTTGATGGGCAGTTTAGCTACTAAGCCAGAGAATGCAAATTTTGATAAGCGAAAGAGCTCTGCCTCTGCACTTAATATGTAACCCTTGAGTTCTCAAATTCGGCAATCGGACAATAAATGGTAATTTACACCCAAATCCTTATTGTATAGTGAAAATTCAAATATATCAAAAAATTTCTAAATAAAATCAACTAAGAGTTACTACTATCACAATCAAAGCTTTAAAGGAGAAACAATAATCATATTAGCACCACATCCTTTTGTTACTTAAGGTTATTTGGTAACTTCAATGACTTTTAGTACTTCTAAATTCACCTCGAACGGCTACAGCTAAAACCCCCGTCTACTCATACAGAGAGGATTGAAGGCAAATCTTGTAAAAGTTTCCATTTTTTGTTCTTTTCCTAAGCATAACATTATTTGAAACAAATTTAAGAACCCTTAAGTTTTAATAATTACAGGAGTAAGCGTGAGACTACTTGGCTAACAAATTAAAAAATTTCTAATAATATTGTCAAAATAACGATCTATACATAAGTAATAAAGGAGCAAAACCCATTATTCAAGCATTTAAATGTTCGCATTTGCTCATTAGGTGTTAAAATTAAAATCCGGGTATTTTTTTAGTTGGATCTTGGTTTTTTGGAATGAGCTTAAAAACCCAAATAAGTTTTCGAAATGTATCATTTAAGTTCTTAAAAGATAATTATACCCCTATATTTCAAATTCATGATTTAAAATTAATTTTATTTTATTCTTTTTCGATAAATTACTAATTTTTACGATGTTAAAAATCAAACCATTTACTAAAATATTACAACAGATAAATGGCTACAAAACTTTCAAATTATTCACATTATTTATTAAATTTTATTCTCCGTAACACATAAGTACCCTTGAATTTCAGTAAGCTATTAGTTATTTTTTTCCTCTTTCAGCACCAAATTTCTTACAATGATATACAATCTCATCATTTTCAATATACTTTAGTCACAGTTAAATTTTATATGAACGTAATATTTTGAAGCATAGTTGAGCCAAATATGTGTATGTGTATGTATGGATGGATGTGTGTGTGTGTGTATTAACCTTTGCACAATCACATTTTTTCTTCTTTGCTGATATCATTAGGTAGAATTAGTTTTTCTAAATGTACTCACAGAAAAATGTTCTTTTAATTGTTTTTTGGCATTATGCTATTACAAATATTGTTGTTTTCTTTTTATTCACTAACTAGGAAAATTTGAAATAACATATCTGTAACATTGAAATTTTAAAAGATTATAATTTTGTTTACATTTATATATGTATGTGCATAGCACATGCACACAAATGCATACGTGTATATTACACACCTTTCCCGATAAATGTTTTAACATTTTGCTCAGACCTAGTTCAGACTTCAACAATTCTAATAAAATAAACAAAATAAGAAATATTTTTGGTTTTATGAAAACAGGCCAATTGGATTCATCTTTTTGTGAATTTCTTGCTAGGGATTTAGATTGATTAGAGTTTAAGCATGTCAAAGTTTCCCTTTGTTCTCATTCCTTGTTATGTAACAAATTATTATTTGCCATAGTTCTTTTGTTTCTTTTATTTTTATTTGTATTGTTATTTTTGTTATTGATTTTCCTATTTTACTTTTCAGAGCAACTCCCCATGGTGCGAAATGACACTACGTTGAGCATAATCGACCACTTCATCAAGGAATGTATGCCTAAATCGTGTCTCTTTGGCCGATCCCAGACTCAGTATCTCGTCACCCGACCCAATTAAAAACTTCACCGTATTGCCCAGCCACTTCTGAAAGTCTGTGCAGCTGCTTTCTTCCTAATTTTCTGCCACTGGTGTGGAGAACTAGAAATTTTGAATTTGATGGTACCTGTTAACTATTTTATCACTCGATCACTACCTCATCATCGATGAAATTTTATTGGCTACCACGTTTTCGAGGAATGGACGCCCTAATTGTGCCTCTTTTGTTGGCATCGATATGCAGCTCTGGAAATTTTATATTTGATTGCATCGATTAACACCTTTTAGCTACTACCCATTACTAACAATGTTATATTGCCCTGCAACTTTTGGGAGACGTGTGCTTAAAGTATGATGTTGTTTTGCCAATAACCGTCTCACTGCCCTGTAGGTCTTTAAATCTTGGGGTCAGCTATTGCACCCTCACCGACAATGCCGATGGACCCATTAGCTGTGTTGACAATGACAAGGTACTTTTAATTTTAAATTTTTTGACATTATAAATAATTGATTTTTAATAATTATATATATTTTCATTTACTAATAGCCTAATAATTAAGTAAAAGGATGTTTTTTTTTTCACTTGATGACTTAAAGAGATTTAACTTAATTAATTTAGTTAAGTAGAGGTATTTGTATTTGTAACTTAATGAGAATTTTAGATAATTTTTACTTAATAAAATAAGCTAATTTTTTTGGAATAGAGAAATATGAATGAGCTAACTAATTTTCAATCTCAAAAATATCCCTACTATATAAATTATTTTTCATGCCTACTCCAAAACTCACCCATAAATATTTACTCACTAATAATTTTATCTTATATTATGTACTATTATTGAGAAGTTGTGATGAAATTTGAAACTTATGGTACTTTATATATTATGATTTCAAAACCATTATCTATTCAATTGAATATGTTTTTGCTTATATATGTTGAAGTATTATGGTATTTATTTTCTTTGGGATATATATATACTTTTACATTTGTATCCTTATTAAATTTGAATCTCAAATAAATAATATATATATATATATATATATATAATTTAATAAGGATATAAATGTAAAAGTACATTTTTCAATTCAATACTTATTTTTAGAGACACGGAGCCAAAAAAAAACATATTATTCAAATTCAGACATTTAGGTCTACTTAGAATTCCGAGCAATTTAGGTCTATTCAGATTTTAGATAAAAAAATAAATGCCACTAAATTGATTTCAAAAACTATATATGTAGAACCATGAACCAGTGCAGCACTGGATTTGGCTCTCCAATATCCACTCTAATCACTTCTTTATGCTAAAACAACAATTAATCAAACTAATCTTGATGTATATGATTAAACTAATCAAGATAAGCAAAATGAATCAATGAGAGATCAATGCAAGGCAAATTTAAAGTGGTTCGGGCATTGATGTGCTTACATCCACTGTGAAAAGATTAACCAAGCTTTCACTGAATGAGAGTTTACAACATACATATTTACAGAGAAGATGTAACTGAATCAACACCATGACATGTCAAAGTGTGAGACTATATATACAAGAAGAGACTAATCTAGAAAGATCCCCTAGACGCCGGCACATGACCCCTGAGCTTAATAACAAACTCAGCTGCTTCCCGCGCTTGTAGCAACCTTCAACAACCTTTGAAAACTGCCCCTGACCATGTGTCTACGTCTCATTAACCTTATTTGCCGAAACGCCAACCTTAGCTACTGTTTTGGTTAAGATATTCACGTGCTTGGCCACATGTGTTACTAATGCACGCAACTGATATCAAAAGCTTGTCATACAGCCTCCTTGGAGACTTCAACCGACATGTCGGTATATCCCTAAGTCTACAACTGACTTGTCATACTCGGTTGAGAGATCAAATTTGCAGTTCATTCTCCAACAATACGTATCTAAAAAAAACATATTCAATATTATTTCGAGAGAAATAATAAGTACTCTCGATGTCTATATTGTCTCCAATTGAATTATTGACTTGCTCGTGACAAAATTCTATAAATGAGAGAGTGCACAAGCGAGTACTTAATATTTTTCTCTGTATAGAATCTACCACAAATTCTTTATACAAATTATATTTTACAAACATTTGTGATGTAACAGTATTAGTTCAATCCACATAATCAATACTATTATGCCACTTCAGTGTATATACAAAACAATATGTGCAAAGAGCTTATGATGTTGGTTGATCAAATCTAGACAAATAATTTTTCTATCTATTATAAAATCAATCAAAGCTAGGAACTTTTCTTGATTATGTATACATGCACAAGGTTAGAGAAATACCTTGATTTCCTGTTGAAGATCTGAAGAAGACGACAGCAATCTTTTCCACCACTGTTGTTGGGATCTATAGAATATGGTTGTAGTCTTCTTTATTATCCTCATCCGTCTCTACAAGTCTATATAGGAGATGGAAATCCTAGAGCTATATTTTTCATTTTTAACAAAATCTATACGTAAAATCATATTTTGGTTCTAATTTCCTCTCTTTTACATAGGTATTTATTAGAATCAGAGTTTGACAAGAATTTAGCTAGTAGAGGAATTATAGACCCATGAGCTTTCTAGCTCCAACTTAATAGTAAAGGCCTGGTCATATCATGACACACTAAAACTACTAAGTTAACCCAGATTATTCCACTAAAAGTCCAACATTGCACTCTAGTAAACCATGTAATTAAATAAAACCTAATTAATTAAAACTCTTTTTATTAATTTTGTCCTTGGTCTTAGACCAATAATAACCACTTAATTGACACTCTATTCGACCTCATAATTAAAGCTAGGCCAAAGACAAATGTCGTGCCTCTGTAATTACATAGTTGTCCCTAGGTCAATATTTGTTCTGGTGATTACTTTCAATATATCTATATTTGTAAATTAAATTAAAATAAATATTATCATTCAATAAATAATTAATTAAATAAACTGTGGCAATAAATTTAAATGATCAAGTACCACAAATAACTTGGATAAGCATCATTAGTATAGATTCCATCTTGTAAGTATATGTTCCCATGATCCATGAAATTACACCTCAAAGCTATTGAGGTTTTAACTGTTTATATGGATCTCACTCCATCACAACTCAAAAGAAGCAAAAAATGAAAGCGAGTTCATTGCCCACTCAAGTATAAGGTCAACTAAGCTTATTAAAGGTTATGTAAATTACAATCAACGACATTTGTTAAATTAGATCATAAATTAGTATAGTCTAGTTCAATATGCTTATAACATATACATATTAACTATTCTACTCCACGCCTCCACTTCAATGATCAAGATAAAATCGTCACAATAGAAGTAGAAAATTATAGCCTTGCGTATGAAATGCCCATTTCATTAATAGTTGTGCATAATATTTTATTTATAAAGAACTTGTGATTTATATCTTCTAATATTGACATCATAAGTCCAATACGTAAATCACGTACTTTATGGATAAGGGTTGATAATGTAGTGCTCAAATAAAGGGTTAAAGCTTATTTACTCTCTATATTTTGAGGTTAATGCCCGTTTAGTCCTTGCAGTTTTAAAATATCTCAAAACATCCATGGCGTAAAATTATTAACAATCTTGTCGCTACTATTTGTTCCTTTTGGCTTGATTTTCAAATATTATATTCTTACAATAATGTTTTTTTTTTTGGTAAAAAAAATATAGCTAGAAACTATATAAAATAAAATGAAGACAAAAGAATACATTTATTTTTTTGGAAGCTCGTGTATGTCCAAAAAAATAAATATGGTAAGAAAAGTTAAATTACCAATTTTTTTGGACAATAATAAAAAAAATATATTTACTCATCAGCAAAGTGTTCAGGAAAAAATAATATATGTTCATTTTGTTTCTATTTTATTTTTAGGCTTAAATTGGTAATTTAATTTATTTCTTTTATTAATGTCCAAAAAAAGGAAACATTATTCTAAGAGGATAATATTATAAAAGTTAGCCAAAAGGAAAAAGAAACAATGGCAGGAATGTTTTGAGGTATTTTTAAAAAGTACAGGGACTAAATGAACTTTGACCCTAAAATAAAAAATGAATAAATAAATTTTATGGAATTCAGGAATTTTTGTTTTATCACTTGCTTTTAGGGCACAAAATAACAATAAGTCTAACATATGATTCTAGCATTATTCTTTGTAAAATACCTTTGCATGCCAATACAAACACCAAAAGATTTTAGTGGATGAAATCTGCCTTTTATGAATTATTTTACATTTTAGAAAACATTGAGGATATATAATTAGTATTTAGTACATACTAGAGCAACATTTTAATTTGTTAAAATATCAGATGCACTTCTACAAGATTTTCTCTCTATTGTTGCAAATAATACGACATTGCTACCATATAAAATAGGCTAAGCTCAATCAGCAATTTCCGGGATGAAAGGGATTGACTAATTTCTTTTTTTCTTCTTTTTGAACAAAGTGATTTTCATGTCCTTTGACATGGTCATTTTTCTAATGAAATTGTAAAAGGAAAGACACAAAGAATTAGTTAGGAGGTCACAAATCTGTATAACTATTCTAAGTTGTTACCTTATCATATTTTCTTCATAATTGTTAATGAATTAAAATCTTTAGAGTTTATGGTACCTCGCTTAGCAACTTTACACACTCGTCTTTATAGTCGTTAATGAATTAAATTGTTTAGAGTTTAAGGTATCTCATTTAATAACTTTACAGACTTAGGTAGCGTTTGTTTGTTTTTTTTTTTTTTTTTGAAATCTAAATGGGTCTGAATTTTTCTAAAGTCTGAATAGGTCTGAATATAAAAATCTGAATGACATGTTTGTTTTTTCTTTTTTTAATATCACAATATAAATGACATCTTGTTTGTTTTTACAATAAAAAATATCTTAAACTTGGTTATTTGACATTTATGTCCTTGTAAATTAAAACAAAAAAAGAGGATTAGATTTTGTAGTTTAGGAAATAAGTTATTTTATAGAGATATTTTTTTAATATAATATTTAATTGTCATTCAGATCTTTTCCCATTCAGATAAAAATCACAAAAGTTCATTTTTTCTATTTAGATGTAAATGTCGAATATCAGACAAAAGTTCCAAAAAAACAAACAAGCATATTTTAAAAAAGCTGTGAAATTAATAAAATTTTAGATTTAAGATATTTAACAAACAACCTCTTACATTAAATTTTGAAATATATGGTAAGTTAACAACTTATACAGAGAAATTCTTGACCTTATACTAATTAATTCCACGTGCTTTTCCTCTTATAAATTCATCAAAAAATGACCATATCAGAGCACAGAAAAATCGTTATTAATAAAAGAGAAACCAGCCAATTACATTGATTTTGGATATGGCAGGTAAGAAAACCAAATGGAGAAAAAAGATTGAGACGAAAAAGAACGAGAAAGAGGATGAAAGATTAATAACATTCTCTAAACGTAGATCAGGGATCTACAAAAAGGCCTGTGAACTTGTGACTCTAACTGGCTCTGAGATTGCCGTTGTTGTGTTCTCACAATCTGGGAAGCCATACACCTTTGGTCACCACTCCGTCGAGGCTGTTGCAAATCGCTTCCTTGGGATGAACCAGTTGCCTAATGACAACGTTCATTCGTTGGTTGTAGGTCACAGCCAGGTGAGAATTAACGAGCTGAATCAGCAGCATAATGAGCTGCGGCGCCAGCTGGATGAGGAGAAGGAACAGGAGAAGATGTTGACGCAGATGAGGAGGGGTAAAGAGACTCAGCCGCGTTGGTGGGAAACCCCAGTTGATGAGCATAACCTGCAGGAGCTGCTTTAAATGGATTCAGTCGTTGATGATCTGCACCAAATTTTTCTGGCCAAGCTCAATGAAAGGGCTGCTACTGCTGCTGCCTCCTCTCCCGTGGCACCTTCCTTGTATTTTCATCATAAATAATATACATCATTTTCCATTTGGTTTTTCATTTGTCTATAAAATATCTGAGGCTACGGGTCCAAATGATTAACTTGATAATGCTTAGAAACTACCTATCGTAAATGCCGATGATATAATTTGTGAATGCAAGTTATTGTTGTGCCTAAAAATGTGATATGGCTTGGTGAGCATCATTAGCAGCAATATTCAAAGTAATCTGTCAATTTGTCCAAGTAATTTACTTGTTCATGCTTGGTGAACTAGATTTATTTTGAAAACCCCAACTTTCCAAATACATCATCGAGCCAGCTATTTAAACTATGTTTATAATCACAAGTAGATAAATGAACCCTCAAGGAAGTAGGTAGCTACAAATATATTTAATTTCCTCAATTTGAAATTTGATTAAAAACAAAGATAAAAGATTTTTGTGGGCAATCAAATGATATGAATGTATGTGTACGATTTCGATGGAGATAAAAATCCTTTTCCATTAAATATTAACACGTACCCCAAGTATTTCTTATCGAACTCCAGTGATCGGAAACAAAGTGAATTCATAGCCAATTGTCCTACGCCCATGAGACGTATGGTTCCACGAAATTGTTTATGACATAGGGTAATAAATATTTTGACCGTAAAATCTTAACAAAAAATTCACAACTATTCAGGTAAAATAGAACTATATAAAAAGAGTAAGGTGAACTTCAATTCATTCCCTAGATAGAATGATAATGTTTAATATATTCCGAAAAAGTGTGAAAACCTCAATTTACCCCAATTTTAATTCAAAAGATGATAGAAAATAGCGGGCGCTTTGATGGGGTGTGTGCATGTGTGCGTCTATATATATATATATATATATATATATATATATATATATATAAATTTTTTAATTTAGGATTCTAATGTGTGAGAAAGTCCGAGAAAACTTTAAAACCCTATGGTTTTCTAGTGTTAATTTCACAATGCTCTAAAAATGTGCGGTTTTAAAGCTTTCTCAAACTTTTCCACACTTTAACATCCCTAACTCAAAAACTACTCTGTGTGTGTGTGTGTTTGTGCGCGCGCGCGCTAAATGCGGAAAAATTGATATTTTCACACTTTGATAGAGTAGATTGAAGATTGTCATTTTAAATAGGTGGTAAATATTCTCTCTCTAGGTAGGGGTAAATTGACGATATATTTGCGAGATTATCGTTATAAAGAATTTAACATAGCAAAATGGAACTGCGATTATGGCACGTTTATTGAACAAGCCTGTGGAGTATGATAGGATGACGTGACGTAATCCTAGCAGTAAGAGAGAGAAAGAAAAGATGCATAAAGTAGAAATGCCTTAAAATCTTCATTTCAAAATCAGCCTAAGTTGTTTTCGAACATCTACCATTTGTAGGTCTCGCACGTACTCATACAGATAGATAAATTAATTGATGACAACCAAAAGCTTGCAATTTTTTGTTGTTTTGCCCAGCATAATTTCGGAAAGATTTATTAATTGATGACAACCAAAAGCCTTGAAATTATAATAATTACTGGAGTGAGCGCGAGGCTAATTAGGTAACAAATTAAAAAAATCAAATATTGCTAAAATAATAATCCATATATAGAAATAATTAAGGAGTAAACCCACAATCCAAGTATTAAAATATATGCACTTCCTTATTGGGTGTCTAAAATGGTGGGAATATTTCCAATCTGCAAGTTGGGTATATCCATCCCATTGTAGATAATTAATTTTAAAAAACTCAAATAATAAATAAAAATAATTTAATCTTAATAATAATAATAATAATAATAATAGTAATATTTTTAATATTTGCAATAATTTTAAATTTTTATATTTTTATATTTCTGTTAATAATATATTTGTGTTCATTATAGAGATTGTAAATAAATCTTTAGGTTACCTAAATTTTACAATTAAAAAATATATTTAATGTACTAATAATATTAAAATTATTTTATATAATAATTTAAAATGACTCAAATTTTTACACTTATTTAAATGATACATTTCTATTTATTCTGAAATTTACTTTGGTATGGTAAAATATGTCTAACAAATTGTCAAATATTAAAAAAAATTTATAATATTGAAAATATATTAAAATGCATATATTATTTCATTTATTTTAATATTATATTTCTAATAAAATATCGGAAATAATTTTTTGGGTTGAGAGAAACAAATGGTATAATTTTAAAAAGGTAGTCTTGATGTCACTTGTTGAAAATATAGGGGCTACATTATCATTTTTCTAAACCTTGGGAGTGTAGCCATATTTTTCTTTCAAATTGAGCCCAAAAAATTTTATTACAATCATTTTTTTTTCTTCTTAATTTGCTTATTCCATTATGTACAATTAGTTTTTTCAAGTATGTTTGGAGAAAAATGTTCTTTTAATTGTTTATGGCATTATGCTATCCCAAATATTATTGTTCTATTGTTGTTCACTAACTAGGCAAATTTGAGTTACACTTATCTGTAACATGTTTCAATTAGTGACCATGAGAGCCCGAGTTAGTAATTTTTAAAAGAATATAGTTGTATTTACATTTATGCATATTACACATACAAGCGCGCGCATAAGCATGTGTATTTTACGCGCTTTTCCCTGTAAAGATTTGACATTTTCCTTAAACCCGTGTCAAGTTTCAACATTTTTAGTTCTAGCAAAATATAAGAATTATTTATTTAGTTTTATTGAATTGGGTTCATCTTTGTGTGAATTTCTAGGGTTTTTATTGATTAGGTTTTAACATGAAAATTATGATTAAGAATCAAAACAAACAGACACGCTTGCAAATCCAAAAAGCTAGCCAGTGTCAAGCATGTCAAGTTTTCCCTTAATTCTCATTCCTTGTTAACAATTGATATGGTTCTTTTCTATTGTTTATATTTTTATTTTTGTCATTGATTTTCCTATTTTACTTTTCAGACTTCCCCCCCAAGATTTGAAGATGACACTAATTGAGCGATCTACCACTTTTGCAAGGTATATGAGATTTAATTGTACCCTTTTATGCCCAGTCACTTCCGGAGGCATGTATGCCTACATCTTGCCTCTCTTTATAAGTAATTTTTTATTCATCCTATTCACTGTTCGTCTTTCGTTGGCATGGACTTGTAGTTCACGAAATTTTACATTTGTTGGTATCCATATAACGCTGCTCGGCCACTAAACTTCATTGACAATATTATGTTGACCTACAACTTCTGGGAGAAATGTGTGCCTGCATCATGCTGCTATTTTGCCTATAACAATCTCACTGTTTTGTAGATCTATAAATCTCATCGCCAGTCATTACGCCATTCCCAACAGTACCAACAGAGCCATTAGTTTTGTTGACGATATCACGGTGCTTTTTTTTTTCAAAATTATATTACATCATTAATAATTGATTTTTAATAATAATATATTATATTATTTACTGATGGCTTAACATCAGTTAAATTGATTTTTCAAAATTATAAGTATTTTAACCAAAAAAAACATGTTCAGTAGTTTTTTAGTTTTTTAAGAGAAAATAGTAAGTGCTTTCGACGTGTAGATTGTCTCTAGTTGAATTCTTAACTCATGCATGTTTGCCATGAAAAAAATTCAATAGCAGAGGGAATACACAAGAGAGAACCTAATATTTTCTCATAGGTAGAATTTACCACAAATTCTCTATACAAGCTATTTAATTTATACAAATATTTGTGGTATAACAGTTAAAGTTGAATGGAAATATCACATGATCCATATACTTGATAATGTTATTCCACTTTAGTTTGTACACAAAATAGTTTATACAAAGAGTTTATGATTCTAGCATTACTTTTAGTAAAATATGGCATATGTGTACATATCAATATGTACGCCATAAGTTTTTGGTGACGAAATCTTATTTTCATTAGTTTGTTTTATATTTTAGCGGACAATGAGGTTGTTAATTAGTACAAACTAGAGTAACATTTTGATTTGCAAAAATATTAGATACATTTTAAAAAAATTTTCCCTTTTTTGCCGCATATATATGGCGCATTACTACCATATATAATAAGCTCAATGAATTTTTCTTGGTTGCCATTTCCAAAATGGATGTGCTTGCCTAATTTATTTTGTATGAGCAGTACAGTGGTTTTCATGTACTTTGATGATATGGTAACTTTCTGGTGAATTTATACGAGGAAAGACACAAAGAATTAGTTAGTAAGGTCATGAATTTATCTATTCCTAGTGGTTACCTTATCCTATTTTCTTTTTATAATTGTTAATGAATTAAATTCTTTGGGGTTTAAGGTATCTCATTCAGTAATTTTACACCTTGTATTAGATTTTGAAAAACATGGTAAGATAATAAGGTAACAACTTAGTAAGATAAATTCTTGACCTAATACTAATTAATTCTACGCGTCTTTCCTCTTATAAATTCATCCCAAAATGACCATATCGGAGCACGGGAAAATCATTGTTCATAAAAAAGAAACTAGCCAGATATCATTGATTTTGGAAATGGCAGCCAAGAAAACCAAAGGGAGACAAAAGATTCAGATGAAAAGGATTGAGAATGAGGATGGTAGGTTGATCACGTTCTCAAAACGTAGATCTGGGATCTACAAGAAGGCCAGTGAGCTTGTGACTCTCACTGGCTCTGAGATTGCCATTCTGGTGTTCTCACAGTCTGGAAAGCCTTTCTCATTCGGCCACCCCTCCATTGAAGCTGTTGCAAACCGCTTCATGGGGTTGAACCAGCCAGTAAATGACAACACACATCCGCTGGTTGAGGCTCACCGCCAGGTGAGAATTAATGAACTCAATCAGCAGCATATATAATGAGCTGCTTCGCCAATTGGATGAGGAAAAGGAACGGGAGAAGGTGTTGAAACAGATGAGGAGGGGGAAAGAGACGCAGCCGCGTTGGTGGGAAACCCCAGTTAACGAGCTCAACCATCAGGAGCTGCTTCAAATGGATGCCACAATTGATAATCTGCATAAAACTTTTCTTGCCAGACTCAATGAAAAGACTGCTGCAGCCTCTTCCTCTATGGCACCTCCTATGTATTTTCATCATAAATAATATTTCATATTTTCCTTCTGATTTGGTATTTGTCTATAAAAAATCTGATGAAGCTGCCGGTCCAAACGATAAACTTGAAAAATGAGAATGCAACTTACTGTTGTGTCCAAAATTGGATATAAAATGCTAAACAAAACTATCAACCGTGAGAAATAGAATTTTCACCATGACGGAAAATGCCTATGATATAATTTGAGAAAAAAAAAATTAATTGATGTGCCCTGGATACAATGGAGCTTGCTATGTTACGGATTATGTAACATACACACCCAATGGTTAGCAGCCATGTGTCCTGAGGAGAGAGAAAAAGCATTGACATACAAGCAATGGGAGTCGGCAGCCACTGGATCTGTAAGTAACATGATCCGTAAATTAGCCAACTCCGGATGTAATTAATCAGGTCAGAATCATTAGCAATCATACTCAAGTTAATTTGTCGTTCAAAGTAATTATTAAGTGAATAGAAGTCATACACAAATTAATCTGTCGTTCAAGTAATTATTAATTGATTCGCTTTTTCAACAACATCATCGAGATATTCATAAATCATGATAGAAAGTAAATAAATATATTCCCCAAAAAGAAGTGGGTCGTCTATGCAGTCTATTTAATTTTAAATATATATGAAATTCCTCCGCTTGAAGGAGAAAGGATCAATGGCACCTTCAAATCACACAAGTTTATGCTACAGATATAAAATGAGGAACATCTTGAAGAACTTTTTATTCCAAAATTAAATAGGATTTTCTTTTTTTTAAAAAAAAGTTGAGAAGGGAGAATATGGAAAAAAATCATAGAAATTAATGGGCAAAAATTAATGTTCCATGCAATTTAATATTTATATAATGTTCAATCTTTGATCTAATGGTTAAAAATTCGTGTAAAACCTGTGTAATTTTAAGGGTCATTAATTCATCCTTTGTTTGAAATTTGATTAAAAACAAAGGAATGTAGTAGGTAATCAAAATATACACAGGTAAACACCTATACACACACAAGTTAGGAATAGAAATTTCCTCACACGATCAGACAAAACGCACTCATCTTCAGTTTCTCGATCAACCGCCCTCTGTGTAGTCAAGAGCTCGAGTAGCAACATACCAAAACTATAAACATCACACTTCTCATTGCAGTCACCTGTTGCAATGTATTCAGGGGAAGATATCCAAATGTTCCCATCACCCAGCCTCTTATGCGTGTTTCACCATCTGGAATAGATACAGAGCACGAAAAATCAAACAGTTTGGCAACAGATTGTCTTGGAATAAAACATTCGATGGTTTTACGTTTCTGAAAAAAATAGGCCTGGAGAAACCAACATGGAGATATGCAATTCCATAAGCTATCTCCATTGCAATCTTTAGCCTCAGTGTCCACGTGACAGGTTCAAAATTGGGTTGACGAGCATGATAAATACGATCAGCAAGAGTTCCATACTCAACATATTCAAACACCAAAACAGGATTTTCGGTTTCTAGACAGCATCCAATCAGCGTCATCACATTCTTGTGATTCATTTGTGATGCAAATACAAAGTTATTAAAACAAAATTCAGCTGCATAGTCGGAGTTTACAAATTTCATGATAGAAACAGGATAGTCATGCAGAACACCCTTGAATAATTCATAGCCCAATCCAGTTGTTATAACTTTCTGTCTGTCATAATTTTTTATTGCTATCTTGAGCTCGTTTTCACGGAAACAACGAATAGGGTTACGTTTATTATCACAAGATCGAAACAATTTTTCAAGAAAAACTTTGCCATTCCTCAACATAAATGTCTTCTTATCAGCCTTGCCCAGATGCTCGATCTTCCTAAAAAACGAACTCATCTAATACCTATTCAGAAACCAACGAAATGCTTTCACTGAATTGAAATAATATAAAACTAGTATAGTAGTACAACTTTTAAATGATCTAGTAAGTTTTTAGGAAAAAGAAATATTTTCATCAGTGACGTTTCATGTTTAATATGAAGTTAAGAGAAAATATTGATTGTATATGTCCTCTGTGTTAAGCAAGCTGACCAAGATTACCAAAAGGAAAGTCATCAACGGTCAAGTCAACAAAGGGTTTATCACTCCACACAGCTTGCTCACGTCAAAGCTATTTGTCAAGGAATATCTCCAGCACGATTTTTACACTTGAATGCCAATATCATGTAGGAATATTTCATTCCTATTTTATAAAGATATTGTGCAATAGTTTAGGAAGTTACTTATTTTCCTTTAATATTATTAAGCCTTTCAACGGCTACTTTGTCTTTATTTTGTATAAATAACTCTGTAAATTTCATTAAAATTACAGAACAAGAATTATACTCTTCATAGAATTTCTTTCATGGTATCAGAGCCAGCCATGAGTACTAGCAATATAACCTCTTCATCCTTTATCAAAGAGCCAAGTCTAAATATTCAGTCTTTTCATCAATGCTCAAGTCTTGTGTCTATTAAACTAGACAACACGAACTTCTTGTTGTGGCGCTCACAGGTTCTCCCTTTGGTCAGAAGCCTTGGCATTCTGCACCATATTACAGACGCTGAGAGACCCGCAAAAGAAATATTATTGTCTGATGGGGAAAAGGCTGGCAACGAAGATTTCACCATGTGGATCAACAATGATGGGCTGTTAACATCTTGGTTGTTAAGCCTGATGACAGAAGAAGTGATGAGTGGAATCGTTGGAGTAGAAAATGCTCAACAAATTTGGTCATCTTTGGAGGATCAATTACTTCCGATGACTAAGGAAAAAGAGGTACATCTCATGGACAGATTGGCAACATTAAAAAAGGGATCTCTATCAGTTGAAGAGTATGTGCGCAAATACAAGCATATTTGTGATTTTTTGGCTGCAATAAATAAACCAGTGAATGACTTAGATAAAGTCTTTGGTCTTGCAAGAGGTCTTGGCTACAGGTATCAAGACTTCAAACTTGCTCAACTTTCAAAACCACCTTATCCCTCATTTAAACAGTTTGTCATGGCCCTCGAAAATCATGAACAAACTCTTATTAATTTTGAAGAAGAAAAGAAGAATACAATCAATCTGGCTCAAGCCTTTTTTAGCCAACGAGGCAAGGGAAAAGGTCGTGGAAATGGAGGTTTCTTTAACTCAAAAGGTCGTGGTTTTACAGCAGCAGGAGGACAAAATTTGGCTAATTCGAGTGGTCAAAAAATCAACTACAATGGTGGAAAAAGTTGGAATAATAATGCAAGTCAGCCATGGCAAAAATCAAACAATAATCCAAGTCAACAAGGGCAACAATCATGGCAAGGAAATTGGGGACAACAGTGGCAGCAACCTCGGCAAAATAATTCTGGACAGCCTTGGCACAAAATTCAGAATCAATCCAAACAACAAGCTGAGGAAGTCAAAGAAGAAACTGTCATATGTCAAATTTGTCATTTACCGAAACATACAGCCATTGAATGTCGACGTAGGTATGACTACTCACATCTTACTGAGGAAATTCCACAAGCCTTAGCTGCAATGAACCTGGATGCAAATGATGCCAAATTATATGCTGACTCAGGAGCAACTACCCATATGGTCAATGATCCAGGTAAAATTTCTGAACTTAAACCTTATGAAGGGAATGATGCCATTATTGTTGGAAATGGCGATTGTCTTAATATTTCACATATAGGAAACACCTCCATAGACACTGGCATTAGTAAACTATATTTAAAAAATGTGCTTGTGGTTCCAAGCTTGAAAAAGAATTTACTTTCGGTAGGGCAGCTCACACATGATAATTCATGCATTATTGAGTTTTCATCTAACAAGTTTGTTGTTAAGGATTATCAGGGAAACATCTTGGCAAAGGGAACTAAGACAAAAGGGCTTTATGCTTTAGATGAAGGACATCATGCAGCCTTATACTTATCCGAAGGCAGGAAAGCACCTTACAACATATGGCATCAAAGAATGGGACACCCCCAAATCAAGTCCATTAAGTTTTTGAATAAAAAAAAACTTATTGATGTTTCAAATTGGATTACGAAAGATTATGTATGTTCCAGTTGTCAAATGGGAAAGAACTGCAAACTTCCTTTTAATTTTTCCAATAAAATTTCCAGCGTTCCTTTGCATAAAATTCATTGCGACTTGTGGGGTCCTGCTCCTATTTCTTCTGTTCAAAATTTTAGATATTATGTTGTCTTTGTTGATGACTGCACACGTTATACATGGCTATACCCTTTGAAAAATAAATCTGATTTATTTGATGTTTTTATCAAGTTTCAGAAACAGGTTGAAAATCGATTCGATAAGAGGATAAAAATATTTCAAAGTGATGGAGGAGGTGAATTCATATCAAATGAATTTCAAAGTCATCTCAGTCAATGTGGAATACAGCATCAATTGTCATGTCCTGCAACTCCTGAACAAAACGGTGTTGCCGAAAGGAAACACCGACATATTGTAGAAACAGGTTTGACAATGCTCTTTCATGCAAATATGCCATTACAATATTGGGTTGATGCTTTTTCTACTGCTGTTTATGTTATTAATAAGCTACCTTCATCCACTTTAAATATGAAGACTCCCTTTTACAAACTTTTTGGTATAAATTTTGATTACAGAAGGCTTAGAAGCTTTGGGTGCCGATGTTTTCCATATCTACGTATTTATAGGAAAAACAAATTCTCACCAAAAACATACCCTTGTGTGTTTATTGGATACAGCCCTTCACATAAGGGGTATCGATGTTTGTATCCACCAACAAACAAGGTGTATATCTCACGTCATGTAATTTTTTATGAGAATTTGTTTCCCTTTAAAACTAATAGTCTGCCAAGTTTACCTATACAGGTCAGCCAAGAAATTGTTACATTTCCTGATGTTGAGAGCTGGACTAAAAAGGAGAAAGCAACAAACAAGCCTTATCATACACATCGTTGCCATGATATACTTAGTTTAGATGAAAATAGCTCCCCATTTCAGCAAGCCCAGCATGAATTTCACGTAAACCAACAACAAGTTGCTCATGCAAATCCAAACTCTATAGGTTTTCAAAACACAATGAACTCAAACATGCATGACTTGGACACAAGCCAACAAGTCCCACGTGAAATTCATGATATAGTCATCCACACCGATTCAGCCTCTACAGATAATCAAGCCAGCTTAAGCCCTAGCTCAGCATCACTTGAAGAATTTGATATCACTTCAACTGAGCAAGAGTCAGAGAACAATATAGGAACTGGCAACACTCATTTGGAGTTAGAAACTAATACTCCTCAGTCAACTAAAGGCATTGATATATTTGTAGATCTTCGTATTCCAAAAGAGCCAGAAACAAGCAACACTCATCAAATGATAACTAGACACAAGTTGCGTCATCACCCTGAGTTGGTTGATAAAATGGCTCTTACTACAACAATAGAGCCAAAACACTTCAAAACCGCCATTCGACAACCTCATTGGCGCACAGCTATGTTAGAAGAGCTTGATGCTCTCCATCAGAATAATACATGGAGTTTGGTACCAAGGCCAGTAAATACAAACATAGTGGGATCAAAATGGGTGTATCGAACTAAGTTTAAGGAAGATGGGTCCATAGACAAATACAAGGCGCGTCTTGTAGCACAAGGATACACACAAATTCCAGGTTTGGATTTCGAAGAAACCTTTAGTCCTGTGATTAAACCTACCACAATTCGGTTAATTTTTTCTCTTGCTGTAACATTAAATTGGACCATGAGACAACTTGATGTTAAAAATGCTTTTTTACATGGTTTTTTAAAAGAAACTATTTTTATGGAACAACCTCCTGGTTTCTCTAATCCTTTATATCCTGATTATGTGTGTAAGCTTAACAAGTCCTTGTATGGTCTTAAACAAGCACCCCGTGCTTGGTTTGATAGGCTTTCTCATTATTTACTTCAATTGGGTTTCATATGCAGTAAAGTCGACTCTTCCTTATTTATATTTCATAATAATGACTCATTAATCCTAATGCTAATTTATGTTGATGATATAGTGGTGACAGGCAACAATACTTTTCTAATTGACCAACTTATTCATCAACTAAGCATTGAGTTTGCTTTAAAGGATTTGGGACAGCTCCATTTCTTCTTAGGGCTTGAAATTCGGTATTTCTCTGGAGGTATTTATGTTTCTCAAACCAAATACACCAAAGACTTACTGACCAAAGCAAAGATGCTAGAAAGCACTAGTTTGTCAACTCCTATGGCCATCAAAGAACAAGCCAACCCCATTGATCACAAGCCCGTCAATGCAACCGAATATAGACGATTAGTTGGAGGGCTCCAATATCTCACTCTAACAAGGCCGGACATCGTTCACGCAGTCAATAAGGTATGTCAACATTTTCAAACACCCACTGAGGCTAATTTACGTGCTGTTAAACGTATTCTCAGGTACTTAAAAGGGAGCTTGGATTATGGGATCAGATTTCTCTAACAAAGCTCTCTTAATATTACTGCCTTTTGTGATGCTGATTGGGGAGGCTGTCCAGACACTCGGAGAAGTACCACGGGATATTGTGTCTATATGGGTGCAAATTGCATCTCATGGTCTTCAAAACGACAGCCAACTGTCTCTAGATCCAGTGCTGAAGCTGAGTACCGAGCCCTTGCATCTACAGCAGCAGAACTCACGTGGATCACATACCTGTACCGAGAAATTGGCATTCCTCTTGCTCAACCTCCACAACTTTTAAGTGATAATTTAAGTGCCTTGCATATGACTATTAACCCAGTCTTTCATGCTCGCTCGAAGCATATTGAATTAGATTATCACTTCATTAGAGAAAAGGTTGTTGATGGTGCCTTGGTTACGAAGTTTGTCCCTTCTTCGTTACAAATTGCAGACGTTTTTACTAAGGCTTTGTCAAAAGCCATGTTCCGTGATTTCAGATACAAGCTTGGCGTTCATCAAATGTCACTTGCCAGCTTGAGGGGGGATGTTAAGTGTTGTGCAAATTTTAATGTACTCGCAAGCGCACGAATCTGTTGTAGTATAGATCTATGGTGACGAGTGTCGATCCCACGAGGAGGTGGATTTTAATTGTGTATAGAATTAATTTTGTAAATGGGTTGTTGGATTTATGGTGGAAATGATTTGGTATATGCTAAAACTTAAATTAAAATGGCGAGAATAAATTCTAAAATTGGAATTGCAATGGCGAGAATAAATTGAAGATAATTCTATTGAAATGACGTACTTGGGTATCTGGATTCGTATCAACATGCATCATGGGCTAAATAATCCGTATTAATGCCAATTAAATCATGAGGGGGGGAATTCACACCTCATGAACCACGCTCTAATCAATATGGTGCTAAGGGCTTATCGTGCCAAATAATAATAACCTTATACTAGAGAGCCGGTGTAACCAAGGCGGTATCTAGACAAGATCAGTATTATTTGTCGACGATAAGTCAAATCATCCACAAAAACTAGAGGGGAAAAGAAAATAAATTTACCAAATAAAGCCCATGACACATGTTGAGACTTCACCTTCAACCCAAGCTTGAAAGAAAATTAGCCACTCATAATTGAACTAGGGGCAAAAAGGGAATTTATTAAAATACAAAGAAAATACAAGATGGAGAAGGAATTACAGAAAATGGATCCCAAAAATGGATTCAGAGATATCAAATTAGGGGGGGAGGCCCCCTTTTTATAGATACATGGAGTAAATCATGGCCATCGGATTAAAAACAGTTTGGACGCTCAGGATTGCGCCACGTCATCAGTCAACAGTCCACGGTTTGACCACGCGGATGAACAGTAACACGGTTTGACCCGGATGAACAGTAACGCGGTTTGACCCGGATGAACAGTAACGCGGTTTGGTTGAAAATAATCCTGTGTGATGCATGCACCGTATGCGAGATTTTTCGTCCACTGATATGCTGCCACGTCACCATCAACAGTATATAAGAATTTTAGTCCAACAGGATCGTGACACCTCATCAGTCAATGCCACGTCATCGGTCCGTCTATGTGAACAGTGTCGTGAACAGTAACGTATACAGTACCGTACACGTGAATAGTACCGTACAAGTGAACAGTGCCATTTTTCCTTTTATGCTCCTCCTAAGGTTTTCGACCGTCCTGAGTTCAAAAGTGATGTCCGTTTTGCCATCTGATTTCTCGTTTATTGTGAAATGACTATGATGCCCCTAAAATACATAAAATACTTAATTAAAATAAAACACATGTAATTAAATAACAAGAAGGTTAAATACATAAAAGTAAGGGTTGTTAGTAAGACTTGAAATGTAAAATGACGGTTTTCTCCTTTATAAATATGCATTTTCTAACACTCAACACACCCCCCAACCAGCTTATTGCTAGTCCCTAGCAAATAAAGCGAAAACAAAATTCAAATTCAAAATGATTTTTCTTTTCTTTTCTTTTTTTTTTTTTTTTTTTTTTTTTTGAAACACTCATATTTATTCAATCAGATTAATGATAGCAATCAAATAAAAGTATAAGCATTATCTCCAGTCTAAAGAAATATCACACCCATATTAACCATCCACATGAATCAGCCCAGTAGACTTTGTTATATCTACTTTCAAGAATGACATGTCAAACCCCAAAATTTCACTGGAAGTGGGAACACTCTCACAAAGAAATTAAAACCCAATAAACATAGTCACTCCAATGAATGGTAATTGAGAGAGAAAATAATAAAGAAATGATATCACATGCTCTCACCAAGATGAAATAAATATGCCCTCTTCTTAGAATAATACGATCTCAAGTCAAATAAAATGTTAGTCAACCCACTTTATTTATCTTTTTTTTTTTTTTATGCATCACTACATCTTTTTAGCCCATATAACTAGCTTCTACTTCAAACTATAGTTCCCTAAAATCAAAAAGGACTTTTATTAGGACGTAACGTAGGCTAGGGATATGGCTAACAAAGAAAGGAAATAAGGAAAACAAAGTGTATGTTTGAAAAAAATGCAAATTTTTTTTTTTTTTTTTGAAAGTTGCAAGGGGGATTTCACCTATTATTGTTATTTTTATTCTTTTGAAACAACAACTTTTGTTTTGTTTTGTTTTTTTGTTTTTTTTTTTTTTTTTGCTTTTATTTGGCATAACTTCACTGAACAACATAATTATTTACATTTTCTCAAACATAAATAGGGATGGAACTTAAAAAACATTGGGTAATACTCCAAATCGGAGTGGGTCAAGATGATAAGTTGACAAAGAAAAGGTTTTTTTTTTTTTTTTTTTTTTTTTTTTTTTTTAAAGGCTCAAAAGGGGTAACTATGGATATTTAATAACAGGGATGGCTAGAAAGGCTCAAACGGATCAAAGATGGCCTTTCCATCGTCTTTTAGGGCTCTAAATAATTATCCATATCTACTAGTTAGATGGGCCTCCCAATGTAGTAACACACATTTTTTTCTTTTTTCTTTTTTTTTTAATTTTACCATTTTTTTTTAAAGGGTTAACTCAAAAAAAATCTAGAGATCGTGTATAAAATAATAAACTGCTAAGCTGTATAGAGAATGGGCAAAAGGGTTACTCTCCAAGAAAATGATAGGCTCAACAACTCACTTGGCACTTATTTATGACATGTTCATTCCTTCAAGCAACTCATATTTGTCTCCGACATCAACATGTAAAGTAGCAAACATAGCGTAACATCACTTAAGACCAAAGATAATACAAATACTAAAATTTGAAATTAATCATGTCATCCAATGTTAAAACAAACCAAACAATTTTTTTTTTTTTTTAAAACAACATTCTACCCCCCAACCTATTCTAAACATAAAAAAAAAAAAAAAAATATATGCATGCAGAAATGTGAAAATGATGTAGAAAAATTAATTTAGAAAAGTTACATTTAAAATGATAGAAAAAGAAAATGATTTTTTTTTTTAAAAGAAGATGCGTTTCTAGAGGCACTACACTCCATATTCAGCCATCTTCGACTCAAAAGTTGGAAAATGTATATTTATAGAGGAGAAAATAAAAAGAAGAAGAAAAATAAACATAAAAACAGAATAAAGAAAAAGAAAATGTCTGAAAAATTTTTTTTTTTAGTTTTTTAATTTTTTTTTAACGATGAAGATGCGTTTCTAGAGTCACTACACTCCATATTCAGCCATCTTCAACACAAAAAGTTAGCAACAGTTAGTTTCTACAACAAAAAATTAGTAAAAACTTAACCAAAATTCCATAATTGTCGACTATTCCCTCCCCCCAACCAGAACGAAACATTGTCCTCAATGTTTGAAATGAAAGAAGTAGAGTTTAGAAGACATCACCTGGGTGGTGCAACACAGAAGAAAATATTTACAGGCGGAGAGTTAAATCTAATTTGTACTTCTTACTGCTGCTATTGTTACCATCATTATTTGGACGCTCCAACACAAAGGTCCAGGGGTCTGGCTCCGGTCTATAAGCTTGTAACAGATCAAGTAGCTCATTAGCAGTGTGAGCACAAATAAAGAGTTTTTTTACATTAGAAGGAATGAAATAGGTTTTTATTGCATGGTTAAGAAATGCGATAAAGCCATCATAAAAGTTATTGACATTTAACAAACCGATGGGTTTCTGGTGAATGTGTAGATGGGCCCAAGATGCTAGTGTCATAAGTGCCTCTAGTGTTGCAAGATCTCCTGGAAGGAAAATAAAAGCATCAGCATAATTAAGCATTTCAGTTATTCTTTCTTGCATACCTGAGACGACTAACTCTTCTCCAGTTGATGAGTCAGACGAACTGCCCAATGGTTTTAGGACTCTTGGGATGATGCCTAACACTTGACTTCCTCTGATAAAAGCTGCTTCTGAGACCATTTTTGATAACCCTCGATTACCTCCTCCATACACCAAGTGTAATTTTCTCGCTGCTATGCTTCGACCAAGATCTATGGCTGCCTCAACGAACTCTTTATGTTTGCCATAGGTAAATCCAGAAAGCACACAAATGTTCTTGAATTGTCTATTGGGAGTAGCTGCCATTGTGATACTTCTCGAAAATAATTTGTGAGTGCTTGACAAAAAAGAAATCACATTTAAGAGTCTTGGTGATAGTGGGTCATGGTTGTGTATGAGGTAATATGTCAGTGTCAAATAACGCGTAAAGCACGTGGCTCGCAAGTCAAAAAGAAAACAGTAAAAGGAAAAAGCAAACAGTAATAAAATTATTAAAGGCAATAATGCAAACAATAAGACAATAGTGAAATAAAATAACAATAAAGTAAAAGGATATTTACAGGTAGTTGCGACTGTGGCTCACATCTTCCTCTGGTTTTACGTCCAGAAACGGCTTGAACGCCCTCTATGGGTCGAGGATAGGCTTCCTATTCAGTTTTCTTATAAACTGGCAAACAGGGTCGTTTATAGTCAGATTCCCGAGACTATATCGTGCATGCTCTTTCTGGAATAATGGCCATAACTGGAGAATCGCTCCTTGCACATATCCACTGGGATGCGTTTCAAGAGACAAAAGGATATCATCCAATGACTCCTTATTCAAGCCATCCCTAATGAATTGAATCTTATCTTCCCTGTTATCAGACATCATTCCTAAAGAACATGGGTTTTTATTGCAACTCATTCTGGCACACTTATGACAAGCAACAGAAATTCTTCGAGCTCGTCGTTTTCTTGCATAATTTCCTCTACCACAACCAGGCATGTATGCAATAAATTTTGGAGGTAACTCACCTGCCGATCGTACTTTAGCCTCGATTAACCAACGGATGTCAGCAGGTATGTTATTCCTCATGAGTAATCGCATGCGTTCGGACCGAGCTTTATAGATCGTAAGGAGGGCATTCTGAGGAAGTGAAGGGAATCGCTTGTGAAGCTTTGCTAGAATCTCGTTTCTGTCCATACTTTCGCCTCAGAATATCAGTTATTATGGGAAACTGAAGTAACCGACTTGATTGTCACGGAGTACCGTTATCCGCCACTTCACCGGGGTAACAAACTAAAGCACACAAACAGAAAAACAAATTAAAACACACAAAGAAAATTAAAATCGTCCTCTTATTGAATTTACCTCAAGCTCCAACTGGATGTCGTAAACACTTCTCTCAATGTCTCTGAGTTGGCTTTCTAAACCCTCAACATAGGCTACTAATTCTGGTGGTTGTAGAGCCCAAATGCGATGTGTTTTACAAAATTGAATCTGTCTTTTGAGATGAGTTTTGACACGTTGAAGTGGTTTAAGAATGTTCAGGAGGAACGGTCTAAGTATGAGACTCATGATTAAAAATGATAAGAGAAAACTTAATGGTAAAATAAACACACTTATGCAAAAACAATTTCAATTAGCAAAAGAATAATAATAAAAAGAAAGAAAGAAAAATCAAATCAACGAAAAGAAAAAAAAATCAATTCAAATTTGGTGGGTCACTCAAATTTATTTCGGTGTCTTCTTCATGTGGTTGGTACTCTAGATATGGCTTTAATCTTTGACCATTAACTTTAAACGTGACACCATTCTTTGGGTCTTTAATTTCAATTGCCCCATGTGGAAAAACAGTATGAACAATAAATGGGCCAGACCAACGAGAGCGTAACTTACCTGGAAATAGGTGCAAGCGAGAATTGAACAAAAGCACTTTCTGACCTGGAGTGAAAGATTTTCTCATAATGTGCTTGTCATGAAAGACTTTCATTCGTTGCTTGTAAATCTTGGCATTTTCGTATGCATCATTGCGAATTTCTTCAAGTTCTGCCAGTTGTAATCTTCTTTCTGAGCTGGCATGCTGCATATCAAAGTTGAACTTCTTGATGGCCCAATATGCACGATGTTCGAGTTCCACAGGTAGGTGGCAAGCTTTTCCATACACTAGCCTGTAGGGTGACATCCCAATCGGGGTCTTGAAAGCCGTTCTATATGCCCATAATGCATCATCAAGTCTTAATGACCAATCTTTTCTGTCTGGCCTCACCGTCTTTTCTAATATGTGCTTTATTTCTCGATTGGATATCTCAACTTGGCCACTGGTTTGCGGATGATACGGGGTTGCCACTTTGTGTGTGATTGAATACTTTGTCAAAAGTGCTTTGAATGCTTTGTTACAAAAGTGGGCACCACCATCACTGATTATTGCTCGAGGGAATCCAAAGCGCGAGACAATGTTGCTTTTCAAAAATCCTATCACCACTTTGTGATCATTGGTCCTACATGGAATTGCTTCTACCCATTTCGAGACGTAGTCAACACCAACCAATATGTATTGATGGCCAAAAGAAGGGGGAAAGGGTCCCATGAAGTCGATACCCCATACGTCAAAAATCTCAACCACTAAAATTGGATTTAGTGGCATCATATTCCTTCGCGTAATGCTCCCCATTCGTTGACACCTATCACATGAAGAACAGAAAGTGTAAGCGTCTCGAAATATAGATGGCCAATAGAAACCACATTGTAAAACTTTAGTCGCTGTTTTCTTAGCACTGAAATGGCCTCCACAAGCTTGTTCATGGCAGAATGAAAGAATATTCTGAATTTCATTTTCAGGGACACATCGTCTAACAATTTGGTCTGCACAATACTTGAACAAATAAGGGTCATCCCAAAAGAAATTCTTTATCTCTGCAAAGAATTTAGCCTTATCTTGCTTGGTCCAATGCTCTGGAAGTTTACCTGTAACAAGATAATTAACTATATCAGCATACCAAGGTAATACTTCCACACTCATTAATTGTTCATCTGGAAATGACTCATTTAATATTAATGGCTCTGTAATTGTGTCAAAGTGAAGACGAGAGAGATGGTCCGCCACAACATTTTCTGACCCTTTCTTATCTTTGAATTCCAAGTCAAATTCCTGCAAAAGTAACACCCAACGAATTAGTCTAGCTTTTGCATCTTTCTTTGTGAGAAGATATTTAAGAGCAGCATGATCTGTGAATATAATTATTTTACAACCAATGAGATAAGATCGAAATTTTTCCAATGCAAACACTACTGCTAGCATTTCTTTTTCAGTAGTTGAATAGTTCAACTGTGCATCATTCAATGTCATACTAGCATAGTAAATAACATGAGGAATTCGATCAACTCTTTGTCCTAAAACTGCTCCTACTGCATAATCAGATGCATCACACATAAGCTCAAATGGTAAGCTCCAGTTTGGGGCCTGAATGATGGGTGATGATGTCAATAATTGCTTTAATTTTTCAAAAGCCATAAGACATGAATCATTAAAGATAAAAGGTACATCCTTAGCAAGTAAATTGCATAAGGGTCTAGAAACTTTGCTAAAGTCTTTAATGAAACGTCTATAGAAACCAGCATGCCCAAGGAAAGATCTTACTTCTCTGACTGTTTTAGGTGGAGGGAGATTAGAAATGAGATCCACCTTGGCTTTGTCAACCTCAATACCTTTGCTCGAAATGATGTGACCGAGAACAATACCTTGTTTTACCATAAAATGGCACTTCTCCCAATTCAAGACTAAGTTCTTCTCGGTACATCTCTGCAGAACTAGCGTTAGATGATGTAAACATTGATTAAACGAGTCACCAAAGACAGAAAAATCATCCATAAAGACTTCAAGGAATCGTTCAACCATATCAGAAAAAATGCTCAACATGCATCGTTGGAATGTAGCAGGTGCATTACATAATCCAAATGGCATTCTCCTATATGCAAATGTGCCAAAAGGGCAAGTGAAAGTAGTTTTCTCTTGATCTTTTGGTGCTATGGGAATCTGATTATATCCTGAGTAGCCATCTAAAAAGCAATAAAATTCATGGCCTGCTAATCTATCAAGCATTTGATCAATAAATGGTAAAGGAAAATGGTCTTTACGTGTGACAGAATTCAATTTTCTATAATCAATGCATACACGCCATCCTGTAGTTACTCTAGTTGGTATCAATTCATTATCGGCATTCGTAACTACTGTGACTCCTGACTTTTTGGGGACAACTTGTACAGGACTAACCCATGAACTATCAGAAATGGGGTAAATGATACCTGCATCTAATAGCTTAAGGACTTCAGTTCTAACCACTTCTTTCATATTAGGATTTAACCGACGTTGCATTTCCCTAGTAGATTTAGCATTTTCATCAAGGTGAATGTAATGCATGCAGTCTACTGGATTTATACCTTTGATGTCTGCTATGGTCCATCCTAATGCTCCTTTGTGCTCTTTTAAAACATCCAACAACTTACCTTTTTGTTCATCATTGAGGGATGATGAGATGATTACCGGCAGAGAACTTTCTTCTCCCAAAAATGCATATTCCAAAGTGTTGGGTAATGGTTTGAGCTCGAGTTTCGGTGGTGATTCTGATGATGGGATGAGTTTCTTCTCTGATGGTGCTAGTTGTTCAACTCTTGACTTCCATTTATTAGTGTCCATAGATGGTGCTGAGTCAAGTAGGGCATTGACCTTATCGACCGATCTGTCAACATCAAAATCCAAACCAAAGTGAGTTAAACATGTTTGTAAAGGATCATCACTAAGGTTTGAAAGAAAAGTGTCATCAACTAATGCTTCAATTAAATCCACATCAACAATTCCATCATCTGCACTGTGAGGTTGTTTGGCAATGTTGAAGATGTTCAGCTCCATAGTCATGTTGCCGAAAGACAATTGCATATTTCCAGTCCTGCATTGAATGTGAGCATCCGCAGTTGCCAAGAAAGGTCGGCCTAGAATAATGGGGATGTGCTTCCTTGAATCCTGTATTGGTTGAGTGTCAATTACAATGAAATCAACAGGAAAATAAAACTTGTCTACCTGGATAAGCACGTCCTCCACAATACCACGAGGTATTTTTGTGGACCGATCTGCAAGTTGTAACACCACTGGAGTTGGGTGTAATTCTCCCAGTCCAAGTTTCACAAACACAGAGTAAGGCAATAAATTTACACTAGCTCCTAAATCCAACAAAGCATTCTCAATTGTGTGGTTCCCTATACTACATGAGATAGTGGGGGAGCCTGGGTCTTTGCATTTTAAAGGAATTTTATGTTGGAGTATAGAACTAACGTTTTCTGTTAAAAATGCCTTCTTTTGAACATGCATGTTTCTCTTTTTAGTACAAAGGTCTTTAAGAAACTTGGCATAAGATGGAACTTGTTTTATAGCATCTAGCAAAGGGATGTTAACACTTACCTGTTTGAAGATTTCGAGAATCTCACCTGTAGATTTTCCCTTTTTTCCTTTCGCTAACCTCTGAGGAAATGGAGCTTTGGGAACGTATTCTCGTGGGTTGGCTTCTTCTCTCTCCTCCGGTGGTGAGTCCTCAACGTTCACAGGTACAATTTGATTTTCCTTTGTCACCGGCATCTCCACTTTGTTGTCGATTTCTTTTCCTTTTCGCAAGGTCATTATTGCTTTGACCTCTCCATGCTGCTGTGGTGAACTGGTACTCGCTTCATGTACTCCTTTAGGGTTAGGCACTGGTTGACTTGGAAACTTACCTTTCTCAACGGTCATTGCCAAGGTCTGAACTGAAGAAGCAAGTTGTCCTACCATCTTCTCGAGGCTTGAAACTGATTGGGCTTGTGAGTTGAAGCCCGCTCTCAACTCATTTCGTAGTCCATCAATGGTGCGATTCTGTTGCTCAATCGTAGAGTGAGTAAGATTCTTGAGATTCTGGAATGAATCCTCCCATGGTCTGGGTTGAGAGTAATTATGGTTCTGATTGTATGGTCTGAATGGTGGCTGAGAGGCTTGAGGATTTTGTGGAATTGGTTGCATTGGTGGAGCTGGAGCTGCTGGTCCATTCTGTTGGAATCCTTGAGACCATGAAAAATTGGGGTGGTCTCTCCATCCAGGGTTATATGTATTGGAGTATGGGTTGTAATTCGATGGTTTTCTCATTACACCTATGGCATTGGCTTGATCTGAGTATGAGTCCTGGTCATGTGGTTCTGTTGATTTAGCAGTCGATAACGATGCTATTTGTCGAGCAAGACCTTCAACCATCTCCTTGACTTCTTTGATTCCTGAAGTTGATTCGCCAATTTGAACCTCATTTACTCCTTTAATTCTTCTAGTATTCCTGAGTGATCGACTCCGTTGTTGGGAATTATCCGCTTGTCGCTGAAAGAATTCCCAAATCTCGGATGCACTTTTTGACATTAGCTCTCCTCCACTTGTCGCCATTAGCCATTCTTGCACATTCGGCAATAATCCCTCCAAAAAGTATTGGCATTGGTGCCATTTCTCGTACCCATGATGTGGACACTTCAAGAGTAGCCCATTGAATCGCTCCCAAGTTTCGAAAAATTGCTCGTCTTCTCTCTGGGTAAACTCTGAGATTTCCCTGCGAATAGCATTGGTTTTATGCACTGGGAAATATTTATTCAAAAATTTTGTAACCATTTGTTCCCATGATGCAATGCTATTAGCAGGCAATGTATTAAGCCATGAACGAGCCCTATCCTTTAAAGAAAATGGGAATAGTCTAAGTTTAACATCATCGTCTGAAAAATTTTCATATTTAAAAGTTTGACAAATGGCATGAAAATCGTTCAGATGATTATATGGGTCCTCATTTTCTAGGCCATAAAATGTGGGGAGACAATTTAGCACACTAGGTTTTAATTCAAAACTCCTAGCAGCTACATTTGGGTATCTTATGCATGATGTGCTCAAATTAGCTAAGGGACTGAAGTAGTCCTTAAATGGCCTCTCCTGTGGTGCTTGTAAATCCATTTTATTTTTAACGTGTTTGTGTGTGCGAAGTGTTTTCTCAAGTTCAAGGTCTATAGGTTCAAGATTAGGTAATAATGACCTTCGACCATGCATGCAAAACAAATAAAATAAAAAAATAAAGATGGGAACAAAATAAATAAAAATAAAGATGAGGGAGAAATTACGATACTAACCTTATTGCGCTATTAAAACCTTTCTATAAAAATACACAAAAACAAATACGTGAAATAAATTAACTAAAAATAAATTAATAAGATAAACAAAAAAAAAATTACAAAGAAAAATAAATTGAAAAATAAATTACAGAATTTTAAAGAAGAGAAAAAGAAAAGAAATACTAACCTTTAAATGTAGATTCACTTTTTTTTTCTTTTTTAATTAATTTAATAAAAAAAATACAAGAAAACAAATAAAAGAAATTATTCAAAAAAAATTAATTCTATGAATTAAAATTACTTACCTCCCCGGCAACGGCGCCAAAAACTTGTTGTGCAAATTTTAATGTACTCGCAAGCGCACGAATCTGTTGTAGTATAGATCTATGGTGACGAGTGTCGATCCCACGAGGAGGTGGATTTTAATTGTGTATAGAATTAATTTTGTAAATGGGTTGTTGGATTTATGGTGGAAATGATTTGGTATATGCTAAAACTTAAATTAAAATGGCGAGAATAAATTCTAAAATTGGAATTGCAATGGCGAGAATAAATTGAAGATAATTCTATTGAAATGACGTACTTGGGTATCTGGATTCGTATCAACATGCATCATGGGCTAAATAATCCGTATTAATGCCAATTAAATCATGAGGGGGGGAATTCACACCTCATGAACCACGCTCTAATCAATATGGTGCTAAGGGCTTATCGTGCCAAATAATAATAACCTTATACTAGAGAGCCGGTGTAACCAAGGCGGTATCTAGACAAGATCAGTATTATTTGTCGACGATAAGTCAAATCATCCACAAAAACTAGAGGGGAAAAGAAAATAAATTTACCAAATAAAGCCCATGACACATGTTGAGACTTCACCTTCAACCCAAGCTTGAAAGAAAATTAGCCACTCATAATTGAACTAGGGGCAAAAAGGGAATTTATTAAAATACAAAGAAAATACAAGATGGAGAAGGAATTACAGAAAATGGATCCCAAAAATGGATTCAGAGATATCAAATTAGGGGGGGAGGCCCCCTTTTTATAGATACATGGAGTAAATCATGGCCATCGGATTAAAAACAGTTTGGACGCTCAGGATTGCGCCACGTCATCAGTCAACAGTCCACGGTTTGACCACGCGGATGAACAGTAACACGGTTTGACCCGGATGAACAGTAACGCGGTTTGACCCGGATGAACAGTAACGCGGTTTGGTTGAAAATAATCCTGTGTGATGCATGCACCGTATGCGAGATTTTTCGTCCACTGATATGCTGCCACGTCACCATCAACAGTATATAAGAATTTTAGTCCAACAGGATCGTGACACCTCATCAGTCAATGCCACGTCATCGGTCCGTCTATGTGAACAGTGTCGTGAACAGTAACGTATACAGTACCGTACACGTGAATAGTACCGTACAAGTGAACAGTGCCATTTTTCCTTTTATGCTCCTCCTAAGGTTTTCGACCGTCCTGAGTTCAAAAGTGATGTCCGTTTTGCCATCTGATTTCTCGTTTATTGTGAAATGACTATGATGCCCCTAAAATACATAAAATACTTAATTAAAATAAAACACATGTAATTAAATAACAAGAAGGTTAAATACATAAAAGTAAGGGTTGTTAGTAAGACTTGAAATGTAAAATGACGGTTTTCTCCTTTATAAATATGCATTTTCTAACACTCAACATTAAGCAAGCTGACCAAGATTACCAAAAGGAAAGTCATCAACGGTCAAGTCAACAAAGGGTTTATCACTCCACACAGCTTGCTCACGTCAAAGCTATTTGTCAAGGAATATCTCCAGCACGATTTTTACACTTGAATGCCAATATCATGTAGGAATATTTCATTCCTATTTTATAAAGATATTGTGCAATAGTTTAGGAAGTTACTTATTTTCCTTTAATATTATTAAGCCTTTCAACGGCTACTTTGTCTTTATTTTGTATAAATAACTCTGTAAATTTCATTAAAATTACAGAACAAGAATTATACTCTTCATAGAATTTCTTTCACTCTGATTCCAGAAATGTAACATTAGAAGCATATAAATGAAAGCATGGCGCCGTACACACAGATGTACTTGAAGAAAATGAAGCAGAGCATTGAAAGATGTACCTTTGGGTGGCCAATTCCAGTGTTCAGATGAAGGAGATATGGCACTTACAAGTTTGGGAAAGAAGCTCCAAATTTGGCATGTGTGTACAAAATCTGAAGCAAGACTTCAAATAACTAAAGGGAAACTTGATATCTTTGCAAGTCTTCCCAGTCAACCATATGCAAATTTCCATGTCTAATGTTGACATGCAATGTAAAGTAAGCCACAGACATAACATGTGCTAAAGGCTCATCTATTTGTTTCAGATGATTGACTGTGTGCATTTATAAAATGTACTGTTTTATACTTAAATTTTGACTTGAAATTTAAACATATTCTAAATCATTCATCCGCCATTCAATCAAAAATGCAGAGAGTTGCTAAGTTGGTAACATTAAACTAAAGGAATTTTGTCAATCGTGTATCATTGTTAATAAAACAACACGATATTGCAAAAGATATCTTTTGCGGTAGCTTTTCAGATATAGTTACGCAACAGTTGCACGAATTTGGAAATAATATGCATATTAGATCCTTGAGCTAAGCAACAGTGTAATATCCAACTGATTAAATCTACTTGCATTTGAAACCTAAGCCAGTAATAAATCAAGCGGAGTGATCCTCGATGTGCTATAAGAAAAGAAAAAAACCCACAAACAACCAAACATTTGAAATATCAACAAGATAAAAAAGGGAAAGACCCATAAACAAAACAGGAATTTCCAGTTCTCCCCCTGTGTATTAATTTTAAACACATAGTGAAAGCTAAGTTACAGTTAATCCAGAGAAAATTGAAGGTATTAATTGATACATTTTTCTAAGTCGTTTTGCCACTTGAACCATTGTCGGCCTATTCTCTGCTGATTCAGAGACACATTTAATAGCAAGCTGCTTCCACTATTCCATCTTTTTGTGAAAAGAGATAACCTGGCACCGCCCTTCTAGATGGGGTGTCAGCCATTGTCAACATTCAAATCTTTGAATGTTGACATTCAAATCTTTGAATGAAGAAAAGAAGCAAACAACTTTGACAAGGAAGAAGAAAAAGGAAGAGTTGAAGAAGATAATGGCGGTGGAAAATATAATAGTATTTTAATAGCAAATTTTGGCTATAAAAAGGGATGCTGCTCATTTGGTTTGTGCATCCAGTTTTGCGAAGAAACAAAGTTTAGAGCTTGAGTAATTTTAAGGAATTAAAATTATAAAGTTCTTGTGGGTGAGAGAAAATTATTTCTGAGAGTGTGGTTGTAATAATTTTTCACATAGTGAATATTTTTTCTCTAGTTGTCTCTCGACAACGGCCGTGGTTTTTCTCCGGATTTGGAGTTTTCCACGTAAATCATGTGTTGTGTGATTGGTATATTCTCCATTTAATTTTTCTTATTAATTTGTTACTTGATAAATTGCTTGGAGAGATCTTGGGAGGAAGCTCAATTTCCTAACACTTTTTTAACCACATGGTCTGTCTCCAAGAATCACAGGGTCGGCTACTCTTATCAAATCCGTTATCTTCAATATATTTCTTGCAATTTTTAGCCTATGCTTCAATTTTAAAGACTTAAAATGTGGTTCTGTTATATTCATGAGGGTGATGAATTTCAAGTATTTTTACGACACATTTGTGATGCAAACATAATGCTATTAAAAGGACATTGGTCTTCGTAGTCTGCAAACTTCATCACTAAAATTGGACGGTCCTCGAGAAAACCTTGGTACAATTTAAAGAGATATGGAAGTTGTATTTGTGTAACATCCCAGCAACTCTATTTGTTTGTGGCTTTCATGAGCTCAGTAGCAGTAAATCGGCAATTAGAATTACATTTACCATTGCAAAAGGCAATCTATTTTCTTAATAAAAGTTCCATCGTTCCTCCTCATATCATATTAATTTGCTTACTCATCCGCCTTTCAACAACACTAGAATGCTTTTTAATGCATATAAACCCATTTAAAATATCCAACAAACCCATTTAAAATATGAAGCATATTTACAAACTCTTATTTGAGTTCATAAGTTCACACAATCATAACAAAATAATAATAATAATAACAACAACAATAATAAAGTGGGTAATCAGAAAAAGGATGTACCTTTGACGGGCAGTTCAGCTACTAAGCCAGAGAATGCAAATTTTGAGAAGCGAAAGAGCTCTGCCTCTGCAGTTAGTAAGTAACCCTTGAGTTCTCAAATTTGGCAATCCGATAGTAATTTACACCCAAATCCTTGTTGTACAATGAAAATTCAAATATATCAGATATTTTCTAAATAAATCAACTAAGAGTTACTACTGTCACTATCAAAGCTTTAAAGGAGAAACAATAATCATATTAGCACCCCATCCTTTAATTTGTTAATTAAGGTTATTTTGGGAACTTCAAATGACTTTTAGTACTTCTAAATTCACCATGAACGGCTACAGCTAAAACCTCCATCTGCTCATACCGAGAGGATTGAAGGCAAATCTTGTAAAAGTTTGCAAATTTTGTTCTTTTCCTAAGCATTTTATTATTTGAAACAAATTTAAGAACCTTAAAGTTTTAATAATTACAAGAGTAAGTGTGAGACTACTTGGCTAAGAAATTAAAAAAATTCTAATAATATTGTAAAAATAACGATCTATATATAGAAGTAATAAAGGAACAAAACTCATTATTGAAGCATTTAAATGTTCGCATTTGCTCATTAGGTGTTAAAATTAAAATCCGGGTATTTTTTTAGTTGGATCTTTGTTTTTGGGAATGAGCTTAAAAACCCAAATAAGTTTTCGAAATGTATCATCTAAGTTCTTAAAAGATAATTATACCCCTATATTTCAAATTCATGATTTAAAATTTATTTTATTTATTCTTTTTCTATAAATTACTAATTTTTACGATGTTAAAAATCAAACGATTTACTAAAAAATTACAATAGATATATGGCTACAAAACTTTCAAATTATTCACATTATTTATTATATGTCGGTAAGCTATTAGTCATTTTTTTCCTCTTTCAGCACAAAATTTCTTACAACGATATACAATCTCATCATTTTCAATATACTTTACTCACAGTTAAATTTTATATGAACGTAATATTATGAAGCATAGTTGAGCCAAATATGTGTATGTGTATGTCTGGATGGATGTGTGTGTGTGTGTATTAACCTTTTCACAGTCACATTTTTTCTTCTTCGCTGATATCATTGGGTAGAACTCGTTTTTCTAAATGTACTCAGAGAAAAATGGGAAATTTACAAAAATAGCCAAACAAATTAGGCATTTTTCAACTTTAACCCTTCAAACTTTTTTCTATCATAACTGGCCAAACACCCTATTTTTGGACTACATTACCCTCATCATTTTCATCAAATTTACAAAGGCATGCCACTTTCCCTTATCAATTCCAGCACTTCCACCATTTTTCCCTTTTCAACTTAACAAATTTCATCACTCAACAAACTCCATTACTCTCAATAAATTAGCAAATTTCATCAAACAAGTATTACATAATTGAAGATATAATTATCAATTGGAAAGCTTCTTAAGGTTAGTTTATACTCTTACCATAACCTAAACTTTTAATCTATTGATTTTATCATTTGAGTTCGAAATTGATGTGAGTTTTTATTGCAAATGTTGTTATTTTTCATTAACAAAACAATGTGACTTGTTAAAGTAGTTAGTTTGAGTTGAGAAATGAAAATCAATCATTGAAACCCTTGAAAAATCGAGTGAAACAGAAGCCCAGAACAAGTGAGACAGGCACCTGTCTCACTTGCCTGTCTCACCAAAATATGTGCGACAGGCAAGTGGGATAGGCGTGTGAGACAGGCGCCTGTCTCACTTGTTACCACTGGTTTTATGTGAGACAGGCAAGTGGGACAGGCGCCTGTCTCACTTGTTACCACTGGTTTTATGTGAGACAGGCAAGTGGGACATGCGCCTGTCTCACTTGTTACCACTGGTTTTATGTGAGACAGGCAAGTGGGACAGGCGCCTGTCTCACATAAATTTGCTGGTTTTATGTGAGACAGGCACCTGTCCCACTGCCTGTCTCACTAAATTTAAGTTATTTTCCGAAAGTAATAACTTGGGCTACATGTGTCCGTTTTAGGCGTATAATATATCATTTCGAAGCTTACGATGAGACGAAGTAAATCAAAAATTGTATACTTCATATAATCCACATAAATGTACTGCATATTCATTTTTACTAGGTTTTGTAGCGTGAAATCTTATCTCTTTTGTTTTTTTTTTAGGTTTAATGGATTCCGTTGTACTTCAATTATGTTATGACGGTTGGTGGGAGACATTAGCAGATGGCCGTACGGAGTACGTGAATGCGAAGAATACAGCATTTTTAGTTCGGAAAGATTGTACGTTTGAGCAATTTATGGCAAGGGTGTATGAAGTTTTACAGATAAATCCTATTGAATATAGTTTGTCGATGAAGACAACTTTGAGATCTAGTAACACAATGTATCGTGCATGTTCACTACCTATGGATATATTTAATGATGAAATGGTTAATGTTGTGCTGCACATGGCCTCTGATGTGGTCAATTATGGATGCATCCCTATATTTGTCACCACACATCCTCGAGTTCCGGCCGAAAATCCTGAGCCACTTGTGCAAAGTGAAAGTTCGTTTAGAGCAAACGAGTCTGTCCCTGATATTGAGGAAGAGGTGTTACCACAACAAATGTCGTTCCAACAACATTACTCACCAGTCAACGAAAACAATGACACTATTGATGATAATGGCATTACGATAGCGGATGTTGAAGATAATGTGTTACCATTAGGGACATTGTTAGGGCAACATTACTCTCCATTTCAAAATAATGAGTTCCGCAGTTATGATGATCCTGGTTATAACACCAACAACACAGAAGCTGATAATGTGCAAGGCATGAACTCCAATACTGAAGTTGATGATAGGGACACTGGTCATTCCGATATTCCTATCAATAATGAGGATGAGCATCAGTATGATATTCCTGTTAACAATAGAGAGAATCGACCTATTCCTCCGATGGCCCGTTCGAGGAGGAGGACAACAGTTGATCCCCTGGTGAGTCTTGCTCCAGTTTTGCCTTCAAACTTGGTTGCTCCAGACTTAGTTAGAAGCTGTAATTCTGCCGACATTGGTGTGGGAAAGTTGTTCGTTGAGAAGAATGAGTTAATACTGGAATTGCGCAAAGTGGCCTTGCGGGAAAAATTTGATTTCAAGATTGCACGGTCCACAACGACACGCTTTGAGGCTCATTGTTCTTCGGAATCATGTAATTGGCGTCTTCGCGCAACAAGAGGTTCGGATGAGCATAATGTTCCTTGGGTAGTGAGAAGAGTTGACAATGTTCATACGTGCTCTAATGAGGTTTTGCCTAGTGGCCTCCGCCAAGTTAGGAGTCGGGTTGTTGGCCATCTTATTGCGGATAAATTTATTCAAGATAAACGGATATACACGCCGAATGACATTAGAACAGACATGCAGCAAGAATACGGGGTCCAGTTAACATATCAGCAAGCATATCGGGCTAAAGAAGTCGGTCTTGAAATAGTACGAGGGAACCCTACAGAGTCATACAACTTACTTCCCAAATACTCTCACGTTTTGACCAAAGCGAATGAGGGCACAGTGACACACCTCCAGCGGGATGGAGATGATAATTTCTTATACTACTTTGTTGCGCTTGGATCTTCCATTAAGGGCTTCACACAGTACATAAGGCCTGTGATTGCTGTAGATGGCACTCATTTGAAGGGGCTATATCGTGGAAGCATGTTTGTAGCAACATGTTTGGATGGTAATAATCAACTGTATCCGTTAGCTATTGGGGTCATGGATTCAGAAAACAATGATACTTGGGAATGGTTTATGACGAAGTTACACGGAGTGATTGGCTATAGGCCAGAGTTAGTATTTATCTCTGATCGATGCACTGCCATCAAGCGAGCCGTTTTAAAAGCATTTCACACTGCTAGTCATGGAGTTTGTTTTTACCATGTCAAAGGCAACATTAAGTCTAAATTCAGAATGTCCAAAGCTATTTGGGATCAATTCGAGCCAGCTTTTATTAATGCAGCAAAGGCATATGGACACGAAGAATTTAAAAGACAACTTGAAGGGTTGTGGATGCTCCACTCGGCCGCGGCTGATTACTTAGAGAATAATGTGGGCACGTGTAATTGGGCAAGGTCTGAATTTGAAGGTAGGAGATACAGCATACTTACCACCAACATTGCAGAAAGCGTGAATTCTTTAATGAGGGAACCGCGAAAATTTCCTATTACTCATCTTGTTGATCACTTTAGAAAAACATTACAGCAATGGTTTTATGATAGGAAAATTGTCGCTGAATCGATGAGCACTCGTCTAACGACGTGGGCAGATGAGATAGTCGGCGAAAGGAGAATTTTGGCCGAAAGAATGACCGTTCGGCCAGTGTCTCAGCATCGATTTCATGTTTTGGGTGGTGGTATGAAGGAAGGGATAGTTGACATTCATGAAAGAACTTGCTCCTGTAGAGTATTCCAACTCGATCAGCTTGTTTGTGCGCATGCAATTGCTGCTTGTCTGATCGTCCGTGTGGATTACATAAGTCTTTGCTCTGATTATTACTCTAAAGATTCATTGGTCATGGCATATGCAGAACCAGTAGAACCGGTTGGGGACATGACAGATTGGGACATTCCAGAAGAAATCCAGGAAATCAGAGTTAACCCACCGATCGAAGCACCACCACCTGGTCGTCGTCCAGAGTTAAGAATTCCTTCTATCGGTGAGGATGTTAACCGAAGAACTGTGAGATGTAGTCGATGCAACCAACCAGGTCATAACCGCAAGAGATGTAAAAATCCCATTGTGTCAAATCCAAACTGACTGTGTCGTTGTAACTAATTATGGATTATGAACTCTTATTATAATTTATATTACAATTATATGTAATGAGGTATATTATGTTATGTTCATTTGCATAATGAGTACTAAAGTTGATCAATAATTACTTATAGCTAAATATATGAATATATCAAAAGTTTATATCTATTAGAAAAACAATCTACATCCATACATCAAGTCTTAATACAATACAACGACTTACAAGGCAATATCGCCCGTGAATATATCTACAGCAATTTTCTTCCTGAAGTAATGCCCGTGGCTACTATCAAAATCAAGTTTTAGCCCGAACATCAAATACATTGTAAACATCAACATAAATACACCGCAATCACCACTTCCAGGTGATTGTTGGGGCACATCCTTAATGATTCTTACTTTCCAAGGGTCGGCACTCTGCAGCTCAGATCGAAGGTTGTAGAATCCAACATCTTGAAGCCATTGAGGGAAGACGACCTGAAGAGGTTTGAATTTACGCAAATATGTTTTGTCCTCGCGAAAGGTAACCAACGAGTCGTAAATCCGCATCCTCCTCGCGTGAAGGTCCGCTCGAGCTAGTACCCAATGATCGCCGCCCAAATTCACAGGGATGAATATCTACATAAATAAATTGGTAAATTAGTATATTTTATACACAATTACCATAAGATTGAGTGACAATTCTTACCATATCGACATCCGTAAACGGTTTGGACATGAGATCTTCCCGCCCATCCATATAGCTGCTCAAGTTGTTGCCATATTGTAATGAATTGACATCACAACTACCATTGTTCCATAATTGCTTTAGAAACACCTATTACACGATGAGTAGAAAATTAATAACATTTCGAGATATTTAAAACATCGAAATTATAATTAATGATTATAAAATTTAAAAACATGCCCAAAAGTATGTATCTGTATGCGTGACGCGTTGTGGTAGTGCATTTGGAAACCGCCGTTGCTTCTCGCTGATCAAACGGTAATACGTGTGAATATGCTGTGAAGGGATTATACCAAGTTAATTTATATCAATATCCATGCCAGCAGAAATATTATTGTGTATTGTAATGTACTGACCATTAAACACGCTTACCTCGTCACCAAGCCACCCCATCGAAGCATTGCCCATGAGTATTTCAAAGAAATTTCTAGACTGTTGGACGGGCCGATCCACGGCAATGTTGCCGGCAAACCACTGATCAAACTCCTCACATAGTCTTGAGTCTTCTAGTCCCCTAAGCGGATTCATATCCACACTCGATCTTTCATCAATTTCATAGTCCGTAATGTTGAGTGCGGGTAGAGCCCTGACATTCCTAACTCTCTTGAAAGGAGGAATGAAGTAAGGACTGCCAAATATATACGACGGTCGGTACGGACGCCCAAACTTACTAACGCCGGGAGGTGCCTCCGTGAATATCTGTACACTGTCATCACATATGTCCCCATGTTGACTGTACAAGGACATAGGGGTGTGCTCGTCGTCATTACCAGCATCAGTATGCGTACCATAGCCAGCATCAACGTTCGGACCATAGCATTCTGGGGCCTGTTGTTTCGAGGAGATGAACATATTAACATAAGTTCGGGTTTGAAATCATAATAACTGATGGTTGTCGAAGCCAACAAAAATAAATTCCTACTCTAAATAAATTGTGTATAGTGATTGAGCAGGGTCGTGTCCACAGAGATCGGTAATTATTTAAATCCTTTTGAAACGTAAAACGTAAAATGGGGGAATTGTTGACAATAATAAAAATCAAATTAAAATAACAAGAATGCAAATTAAAGTTGTAATTCAAATTGGAGAAAGCTCTGGTTGAAGGAATTAACTCAGCTTGATTCGACTACTGATCATTGATTCAAATATAGATTATTATTACTCATGAATAGACCGGTTATAGCTACTGAGACCCTCTAATAGCCAATCTCTCCTTAACTAGTCGATAACCAAGGTACGACCGTTGGTTATTTCCCTAATCAATAGACAACCCTAGATACGATCATAGAATTTAATCAATTGACAGCCTGAAAAACCAGAGAGACCCAAATCCTAATCAACACATATGATGATTCATTTAAATTAGATTGTTTATTCTCACAACACAACTCTCTGCTATGTTATTTGTCACAAGCATTAAATTCTTCATACGATGAATCCTTTAATTGACAATAGATTAAGTTGATAATTAAATAGTGGCCAATTACCTAATTAACAAACATAATCATGAAAATAATACAGAGAATAAACAAATACCCAAAAAGCAATAAAACAATTAAAGCACAAGAAAGATCTCACAGTAGTGATGAATCAAAGCTTCATTAACCTTCAACCAGAAAAATGGGTTTAGTTCCTCATAGAGAGAAGAGAAAAATTAGATCTAGGGTTTCTTTCTTTTTCTCCAATCCAAAAATCCCCCCTTTTCACAATAGATTCCTCCCTTAAATACTCTCTCTCTCCTCTCTTTTAGAATTCTATTTAAAATAAAATACTAATATCTGAAATATTAAATTCGTAATTACAAAAATAACCAAAAATACAAAACACGTTAAACTAAAAACTGCAGGTCCGCAGTTGACAGCACGCGCCCACGCCTTATCAACAAAGTTCTTCTGACGTTCATAATTTCTCCAAGAGAATAATCATCCTTAAACATCATCTTATAGCTCAATTTTATCATCAATCAATAGAATTGCACCTACAAAAGTAAAACATAAGTAAATCACTATTATTAAGTGCAAAACATTGATATTAAGGGAAGTAAATAATGCAAAACTAGTGCATAAATTGCACTCTAACAAATTCCCCCACACCAAGATGATGCTTGTCCTCAAGCATATAACTCAAGACTAATCTCAAATCTCCACTAAATTCTCATCTCAACTCATCCAAAAATAATTTTAAGCAAGCATACCTCAAGAAATTAAGTCGTTCAACGTTCGAGAGACAAGGATTTTAAAGCATAGAATTTCATAAGATAGAATAAGAACATTCAACCACCAAGAAGATTCGTTCAAAATTCAAGTGCAACAAGATGTAATAGCCCTCTCAATAACTTCACTCCATGCACTCAAAGTGTTTAGGGTGTCATTTATCCACTCAAATCAAATCAAAGAATGCTATTACCATAAGCTTGCTCATATATCACATCTCAATCCACAAAACATGAATAAAATGCAAAAATCTAAGGGTCTTAAAAGGGTTGTAATGGGGTTAAATGTGTTAAATGAAAAAGAAAGGTTTACGAAAGAAAAAGAGATCAAAACGAGAAGAATGAACTCATTGAATGAACTTATGATATCAAAATGCTTATTTCTACTCAAGTCACCAAGAATGTAAACATTTTTTATTTCGATTTTTTTTTCAAATTTTCTTTTTTCTTTTTTTTTTCTTTTTTCTTTTTTTTTCTTTTTTTTTTTGTTTTTTTTTTGTTGTTTTTTTTTTTAATCAAACAAAAGAAACGAACCTTGCACAATTTAATTCAAGCATAATGCTTGTTGATCTAATTGAGAAACTTTATTACAAGGTAGAAAAAGCAACAAAATATATCCACACAATGAGTCCAAAAATCTCCTTAAATTGAGGCTCAAAAAGAAGAAAAATGGTTAAGTAGACGGAGAGAATTAGATGGGTAATGGTTAAGGCTCAAACAAAGATAGCAAATAAAGGTCTTCGGGTAGAGAAAAAGGAAAATGCGAGAATAGAAAAATGGTAAATGGTTTGCCCTTATCATTTTAATGCATAAAATCTCGTAATGTGGCTTCAACATGCATAATAAAGCAAGTTCTAGAATAAACAAACTAGGATTGATATTCACATAACAAAAATAATTAGAGCAAAGTGGTTGCTCATAGGCTCAAATCCTCACAAAGTTGGTAAATTTACCATCAAATCCTGTACACTCTTCAAATGAATCAACCATCAATAGTGGTGTAGAATGAGAAGAAGGTATGAGTGAGATATAAAAGGAAAGGTAAAAAGGATAATAAGCAAGAAAGATGTATGTAGTAAAAAAAATGAAAGATAAAATGTGAGTGATGAAAAAGTATGATAGAAAAAAAAATAGATGTAAATAATGTGAGATAGATGGGAAAAGAGTAGTGAGAGATAAAGGAAAAGAAAATTAATAATATATAAAGCATACTAACTCCAAAATCATTTAAGGATGAGTAGAGTGAAAAAAAAAATAAAATAAGTAGAGTGAAAACAATAATTCCAGACATCAATAATGCAAAAATCCCTCCCCCACACCAAGAACTTACATTGTCCCCAATGTAAGATAATCAAAGCTCACATAAAAATTAAAGCGTCAGGATAAAAGATTAAAGGCAAAAACTTCCCTGAATTGTGAGCTTTGATCCTCATAACGTCTATGGGCTTGGCGGGAATGGTGGGATAAATCCCACACTCTTGAAGTATGCGGCCAAATTCTGCTCCATCTTGTCACAGATTTCGATTCACGCGGCTGGAATGCAGGTCGTAGGCTGGTTGCGGACTATTGCTGCTCGACTGGAGCTTGCGGGTACACGGCTGCTGGTTCAGTTGCGCGCGGATGGGACTGATGCTGCGAACTGGTGACGCTGGATCTGCGTGCTGCGGCTGTTGCTGCGCGCTGGGGGATTGCTGGTTGCGCGTTGGTGATGCTGGTTGCGTGCGGGATGCTGCGCGCTACTGGGGCTGGTTCTGCTGCGCTAGTGGGTTGCTGGATCTGCGCGCTGGGGTTGATTGCACGTGAGACCTGGGCTGACGTTGGTTCTGCGCGCTGCTAGGCAAAGGCTGGATCTGCGCTCGCGGGTTGCTGCGTGGCTGCTCGGTGAAGGCTGAATATGCGCACGCGTGGGATGGAGCTGGCTGGGCGCACAGTTGCTGCTGCTGCTGCGTGGGCTGGTTCGCGATGGTGGATCGCTGGTGCTGCGTGGCTGCTCGGTGAAGGCTGGAGAAGAAAACCAATTCTGTGAATTAGGGATTTTGTGAACAGTAAAATTTTTTTTTTTTCGTTTTTTTTTTTCAAATAAAAAAAATATATATATAAAAAAGAAAGAAAAGAAAGGAAAAGAAAAAAAGTTTTTTTTTTAATTTTCAAATAAATAAATAAATAATTTTTTTTTATGATGAACCACTTTGAGACACAAAAAAAAAAAAAAATTTCAGAAGTACTTTTCTAATAAGCACGTGGGCACGCCTTAAAACCATTTCACGTTAAAAATCACAGAAGTACTTATTAGTTAAGACGTGGGCACGCCTTATCAAAAATTTTCTTCTGACCAAAATAAGCAAACACATTATTTTTTAAAAAAAAAAATCTGAATCAAAATTAAAAGAAGATATGACAAAAACCAAAATAAATAAATCATTTGGGTTGCCTCCCAAAAAGCGCCTTTGTTTTATGTCTTTGGCTAGACACATTTATGCATCAATCTCCATAATTGGGACTCTCGAGAGCCACATCCTCCACGATATTCACCGAAAAACCTTCATAAAAAGGTTTTAAGCGATGACCATTAACCTTAAGAACTCTGTCAGAGGTCGGACTCCGAATCTCAACTGCACCATGAGGAAAAACATTAGTAACAATAAAAGGTCCAACCCAGCAAGAACGTAATTTACCCGGAAAAAGTTTAAGTTTAGAATGAAAAAGAAGAACTTTTTGACCAACAGAGAACTCCTTTCTCAAAATCATTCTATCATGAAATGTCTTCGTCTTTTTCTTGTAAAAAACTTCCTGCACTATAGGGTTAATAACATCCACAGAGAATACTGAATGTTCATCACTATGATATTTCATGGCATCATTCATATTGAATTCTATAACCTCTCCATCAAACTCCATAGTGAGAGTCCCTTTATGTACATCCATTTTAGTCCTAGCAGTCTTAAGAAAAGGTCTTCCTAGCAAAATTGGGACAGAATTAGAGGAGTTATCATCTTCCATATCAAGTACATAAAAATCAGCAGGAAAAACTAACTCATTAACTTGTACTAAGACATCTTCTAATACCCCATCAGGATATGCATTAGACCTATCGGCTAGTTGAATTATCACGCCAGTTTCTTTTAATGGACCAATATTCAAAGATGAATAAATAGAACGAGGCATGACATTAATAGAAGCTCCTAGATCTAACAAAGCCTTTTCAATTCTAACACTACCAATTTTACAAGGAATAGTAAACATACCTGGATCCTTGCACTTAGGAGGTAGTTTCTTTTGAAGAACTGCTAAAATATTCTCCCCCATGTGAACTTTTTCATCTCCTCTTAATTTTCTCTTAGAGGTGCATAGTTCCTTAAGGACTTTAGCATATCGAGGTATCTGTTTTATAGCATCTAATAAAGGAATATTTACCTCAACCTTGCGAAATGTCTCAAGGATGTCTTTCTCTTGTTCCTCCTTTTTGGATTTTGCAAACCGGCTTGGAAAAGGAGGAGGTATCACAATAGGTAGGGGTTTCGCTCTGGTGGGTTGCGCATCTTGAGATTGAGGCATCAATTCATTCTTCTCAAGCTCATCTTCTACATACTTTGTCACTTTCTTACTAGGCTCTTGCAACTCTTTCCCACTTCTAAGGATGACAGCACTAACGTTTTGCTTTGGATTCACCTCAGATTGTGAAGGCAATCTCCCTAATACTTGAGACTCCAGACGACTCACTGTAGTCGCCAATTGACTCATTTGGTTCTCCAAGTTCTGAATGCTTGCTGTAGTTGCCTGCTGAAATTGTTGTGTGTTAGTCGCAAGTGATTTAACAATTTCTTCGAGAGATATACCTGACTTGGAGTTTGACTGTGGAGGTGCTGGTTGTCTTGGTGGATACTGTTGTGGGAATCCTGACTGCCTAACTCCATAGCTGAAGTTGGGATGATCCTTCCATCCCGGATTGTATGTTTGTGCATAAGGATCATACCTCCTCTGAGGCATGCCTGGAAATCCTCCAACTGCATTGGCTTGTTCAACGGGTTCTTCTTGAAGTGTAGAACACATATCAGTTGAATGACCCATATTGTAACAAATACCACAAGTCTTCACTTGTTGCACATTACCTACAACAAACTTTTCCACAAGAGAAGTGAGTTTATCTAAACGTTGTTCAACTGAAGAAATATTTACCTCATTCACCGTTCTTGAAGTGGCATCTTGCCTGCTGCCAAATTGTTGTGCATTGGCAGCCATATTTGAGATCAACTCCCTTGCTTGAGTAGGGGTCTTGTTCACCAACACGCCTCCACTAGCAGCATCTATCATACTCCTATCCATCAATGATAATCCTTCGTAAAAATATTGAATAAGAAGTTGATCAGAAATTTGATGCTGAGGACAACTGGCACACAATTGTTTGAATCGCTCCCAATACTCATACAAAGTCTCCCCAGGAAGTTGTCTGATCCCACAAATATCTTTTCTGATGTTGGCAGCTCTTGAAGCAGGAAAGTACTTCTCGAGGAACTGCTTCTTCAAACCATTCCACGTTGTAATCGATCCAGGAGGCAAGTAGTACAACCAATCTTTAGCTAGCCCATCCACAGAGAACGGAAAAGCACGCAGCTTAATCTGCTCTTCAGTCACGCCTTGTGGTCTCATACTTGAACACACAACATGAAACTCCTTAAGATGTTTATGAGGATCTTCACCTGCAAAACCATGAAACTTGGGTAATAAATGAATAAGACCAGACTTTAATTCTAAATTTACCTCCAAGTCTACATATTGAATGCAGAGTGGTTGTTGATTCAAGTCTGGTTCAGCTAACTCTCTAAGAGTTCTTTCTACAGGTGCAGGTCTATCCATCACTTGTTCTTCTGAATCGCTAGATGATTCAACTAAATCAGGCACTGTATCTGTTTCAGAAAGCAAAGGCGACGAGGATCGTTGCTTAGCTCGCTTTGTCTGCTGTCTCAGCTGGCGAGCTGTCTTCTCAATTTCAGGATCAAACGAAAGTGTACCTGTACGAGAAGAACGAACCATACACCAAGTAAAACGTAAAAAGGATTAAATAAATGACACCAATCCCCGGCAACGGCGCCAAAATTTGATGGTTGTCAAAGCCAACAAAAATAAATTCCTACTCTAAATAAATTGTGTATAGTGATTGAGCAGGGTCGTGTCCACAGAGATCGGTAATTATTTAAATCCTTTTGAAACGTAAAACGTAAAATGGGGGAATTGTTGACAATAATAAAAATCAAATTAAAATAACAAGAATGCAAATTAAAGTTGTAATTCAAATTGGAGAAAGCTCTGGTTGAAGGAATTAACTCAGCTTGATTCGACTACTGATCATTGATTCAAATATAGATTATTATTACTCATGAATAGACCGGTTATAGCTACTGAGACCCTCTAATAGCCAATCTCTCCTTAACTAGTCGATAACCAAGGTACGACCGTTGGTTATTTCCCTAATCAATAGACAACCCTAGATACGATCATAGAATTTAATCAATTGACAGCCTGAAAAACCAGAGAGACCCAAATCCTAATCAACACATATGATGATTCATTTAAATTAGATTGTTTATTCTCACAACACAACTCTCTGCTATGTTATTTGTCACAAGCATTAAATTCTTCATACGATGAATCCTTTAATTGACAATAGATTAAGTTGATAATTAAATAGTGGCCAATTACCTAATTAACAAACATAATCATGAAACTAATTCAGAGAATAAACAAATACCCAAAAAGCAATAAAACAATTAAAGCACAAGAAAGATCTCACAGTAGTGATGAATCAAAGCTTCATTAACCTTCAACCAGAAAAATGGGTTTAGTTCCTCATAGAGAGAAGAGAAAAATTAGATCTAGGGTTTCTTTCTTTTTCTCCAATCCAAAAATCCCCCCTTTTCACAATAGATTCCTCCCTTAAATACTCTCTCTCTCCTCTCTTTTAGAATTCTATTTAAAATAAAATACTAATATCTGAAATATTAAATTCGTAATTACAAAAATAACCAAAAATACAAAACACGTTAAACTAAAAACTGCAGGTCCGCAGTTGACAGCACGCGCCCACGCCTTATCAACAAAGTTCTTCTGACGTTCATAATTTCTCCAAGAGAATAATCATCCTTAAACATCATCTTATAGCTCAATTTTATCATCAATCAATAGAATTGCACCTACAAAAGTAAAACATAAGTAAATCACTATTATTAAGTGCAAAACATTGATATTAAGGGAAGTAAATAATGCAAAACTAGTGCATAAATTGCACTCTAACAATAACATAACGAAAACATACGAAACTTGCTCACCGAGGGTGCGGGGCCAAACGGAGAATCACCGTACGCGCCCTTTGGAGCACCCGTGCCAAACGAAGCCATAAACCCCATGACCGCTGCTCTATATTGTTGTGCTTCTCTGCGTTCCGCCATAAGTTCTGACCTCAGTTCGTTAATGGAACTGTGTCCAGTCTGAAGTTCCGACCTCAACTCGTGAATGGAAGACTCTATTTTATCCAGTCGTCCAACGAAATAATCATTGCGGAACTTAGTCCTTGCCTACAATTTACGCAAATAAGAAAGTAATGACAAAATGTCGGATAGGTATATGTGCATTGTAAATGTTCAGGACGACAGAAGTTACCTCTGGCTCATTTCTGTCATCTGAATCATGTGCGGATTCATAATGGTCGTCGGCAGCACCGGCATCCTCAACAGGACTCTGCTCCAGTCCTATTGGGCTCGTGGGGTCAGGATCCACCTCGTTTGGCCTTGTACTGGATGGCGCATTGATTGAAGGCTGGTGCTGCACCAAGTAAAACAGAAAACAATAAATACCTAAAAAACAAACATATAAATGACTTTGCACCTGGTTTTCAATGATACTATAGATGATACCCACATTACGGACCCAACTTGGCAAATATGGCACGTAATCCTCGACACTCTTCCAATAATTTGTGGCTCTCTCCTTTGCATCCGGTTTCAGGGTTTGGAAAATGGTGTCATCCTGTCGTAAAGATTACCAAATTTCCAATTAGTATAACCATATATTATGTAATACTTATATACAGACATACATATAAATGACTTACAAGACGCTCGTTCAGGTATGAATACACTTCGCCGAAATTAATATTTGAAGAAGCCACAGGCTTCCATCGCACGATCCGAGCACCCTTCCTCTTAATTTTCTCTACCCACTCTAATGGTAGTCCTTCGATCGCTTCAAAAATCCATGCCTTCAACGAGGAAAGATATGAAGTAAAAAAACGTGTCATTAAATATTTATTATAACAAAACTAAGTTATAAAAAAAACTTCTTCACTCACATGCACTGCCGACGTAAAGCCGTAAAAGTTGTATTTCTCAATTCTATGCAATGGATTTTCTGCGCTTGCCTTCTTAAATTTTTTGGCTTTGCCGTTCAATACATTATCAATGCTTTTATATATTGTTTCCCATGACAAACGACCCCACGGAATACTTCGAAAATGATTTATGTCATCTACCTCATTAAGTAAATTGAAATTGATTTGACAATGATCCTTTCTTCCGTGTAGCACTCTATCAGCAAAGTAAAACATGGCAATTTTTAGCGCATCGGTGTCATTCATAGTCTTGAAGCGTAAGTTCATAAATATGTCCTCGAACTGGCCAAGATTTATATCGCGAATCCTGCCTCCAAAGTACTTATTAAGTAACCTATGATTTGTTTTATGCTTCGTCAGGAATACTTTTTCGCCATAGCAAAGTCCCGTTACTAGGCACCACTCTCCAATCGATAGCCGTATCAAATGGTCGCCAACTTGAAACCATAACTCATCTTTGTCATTTCCATCGCCATGTGACACTTGCCGAAGCAATATATTGTGCACAATCACGCCACTGAACGGATAGCTCCGGCACTGTAAGAAATGCCCAAATATATCGTCTTTGAATAGCTTCAACTGTTGCCTTGTTAATTTTTCCCGGATGGCATTAACAACGACATCTAATTTGCACATACTCGTGATACGCCCAGGGAAGTGATCAACATAAGGTATCTTCATCATTCCCGGTTCTTTAATCGGTCCGGGTGGGTTATGCAATGCTAATTTTGATTTGCCCATTTATCTGGTACAAGTTAAAAGTATCACACATTAAAAAATTATGAACAAAAGAAAAAAAAATTAAGGCAGCACTGCGCGCGCATCTCGCGTGCGACGCAGTGCGAGTTAGCTTCCCCCCTTTCTCTTCTCTTCCCTTTCCCACATGCATCTCACCCACCACCGCCATTAAAACACCACCAACAACAACAACATCCCAAACAACAACAACAACCCAAACAACAACAACATCCCAAACAACAACAGCAACAACAACAACAAGAAAAATGGCAATAACAACTCACCTAGGGTTTTCAATTTTTTTCTTTGATTTTGGAGACCTCCGAAGATTTTCAACGTGATTTAGCTTCTTTCAAGTGCCAACAACTTCCTCCGCTGCCGATGTACGCTGCCGCCGACAATCTATAGAACTTCCGGTGATGAGATTTTGGTGAGAGGGGAAGGAATTTGCTTGAGGGAAACGTGAGAATGAGGAGGGTAATTTCGTCCAAAATGTGGTGATTTGGCTAATGTTGAAAGAAAAAAATTTGAGGGGTTAAAGTTGAAAAATGCCTTCTTTTTTTGGCTTGTTTTGTAAATTTCCCGAGAAAAATGTTCTTTTAATTGTTTCTTGACATTATGTGATTACAAATACTGTTGTTCTATTATTATTCACTAACTAAGCAAATTTGAAATAACTTATCTATAACATTCTTCAATTTAAAATTTTAAAAGATTATAATTTTGTTTACATTTATATATGTATGTGCACAGGCACATGCACACAAATGCATACGTGTATATTACGCACCTTTCCCTATAAATATTTTAACATTTTGCTCAGACCTAGTTCAGACTTCAAGAATTCTAATACTAGAAAATAAACAAAATAAAAAATATTTATGGTTTTATGAAAAAAGGGCAATTGGATTCATCTTTTTGTGAATTTCTTGCTAGGGATTTAGATTGATTAGAGCTTAAGCATGTCAAAGTTTCCCTTTGTTCTGATTCCTTGTTATGTAACAAATTAATATTTGCCATAGTTCTTTTGTTTCTTTTATTTTTATTTGTATTGTTATTTTTGTTATTGATTTTCCTATTTTAATTTTCAGAGCAACTCCCCATGGTTCAAAATGACACTACGTTGAGCATAATGGACCACTTCAGCAAGGAATGTATGCCTAAATCGTGCCTCTTTTGCCGATCGCAGACTCAGTATCTCGTCATCCGACCCAGTTAAAAACTTCACCGTATTGCCCAACTGAATAAGTCTAAGTTAGTTGAGATATTATCAACTTAGTATCTAGTTGCTGATATGTTGGGATTATTTTGTTTTCATTCCTGTTTCTGTTTTTTTTTTTTGGCTTCTATAAATTAGCCATGGTTGAATAATAAAGTCATGAATCATTCAATCAAAAAAATACTTGTGTATATCTTGGAGGGATTGGCTTCCTCGAACTAGCCAACTATCAACGTTCCCAAGTGCAAAGGCAAGATAGGAAGAGACAAGCAGAATAAAAATAGCTTGCCTGTACCAAAGTAGTATCAGAGCCTGGCTATGGATCAAAGAATGGAGTAGATTGAAAAAGGTATTGAGTCACTAACCACTAACCAAAATGAAATCCTCAGCCAAATTAACTTAATGTTTGAAAAGCTGAATGCACGGATAGATCAATTATCAAGTCAAGCAGCTAACGATAAGGCTGAAGATTTTTCGATTCCTCAGTAAGTCCAAAGAGGACATAGCAAGGGCAACGACAACACACCTCAAGCAAGTTCCAGCCACTACTATGCACCAAAACCAGTAAAATTGGACTTTCTAAGATTTGATGGTGGGGTGGATCCAACAAGCTGGCTATGCAGAGCTGAACAGTTTTTCGAAATCCATGAAACTCATGCTGCTGATCGAGTTTCTTTAGCCTCATTTCACTTGGAGGGCGATGCACAATTATGGTACCAACTACTGAAACAAGAAGCAGTTTACATATCTTGGAATGAATTTAAAGAAGGGCTTCACTCAAGGTATGGTCCTAACAAATTTCTTGATTTTTTTTGGAGAGCTAACCAAATTGCAGCAAATTGGAAGTGTATAGGAATAACAAAGTAAATTTGAGAAACTCTTAGCTAAAGTCGGGCATCTACCTCAAGCACGCCAAGTGAGCTGTTTTATTAGCGGTTTGTGTGAATCAATTCGTACCGATGTACAAGCCAATCGACCAGATAGCTTGACTTCAGCTATTGGGTTGGCTCGGTCATATGAAGCAAGAGAAATCTCTAGATGCAAATCCTCCTTTGCTGCAAAAGGGAGTTCTTAATCTCGCAGTGTGGCACCCCCAAGCTTGCCTCGTGTGCCAATAAAAAAGATGACAATTGAAGAGTTGAACGAGCGAAAAAAGAAAGGGTTGTGCTTCAAATGCAATGAAAAATTCAGCCCTAGCCATGGCTGCAAAAGGTTGTTCCTAATTCAAGCAAACTTTGATGATAGTGATAAAGATATCAAGATGGAGATTGAAGGAGATGAGGTAGTTGAACAAACTGAGACAACACCTGGAATTTCCTTCCATGCCATGGTGGGAACTCAAACTCCCGAAACGATGCGAGTTATGGGAAGGCTGGTGCAAAAGGTGGTGACAGTACTTATTGACTCTGGAAGTACTCACAATTTTATCTGACAAGAGCTAGCCGAAAAGGTGGGGCCGCAACTGATACCAATCAAGCAACTCAATGTGATGGTACCCATTAGCTGTGTTGACGATGACAAGGTACTTTTAATTTTAAATTTTTTTACATTATAAATAATTGATTTTTAATAATTATATATATATTCATTTACTAATAGACTAATAATTAAGTAAAAGGATGTTTGTTTTAATGACTTAAAGAGACTTGACTTAATTAATTTAGTTAAGTAGAGGTATTTGTATCTGTAACTTAATGGGACTTTTTAGATAATTTGTACTTAATAAAATTAGCTAATTTTTTGGAATAGAGAAATATGAATGAGCTAACTAATTTTCAATCTAAAAAATATCCCTATTATATATTATTTTTCATGCCTATTCCAAAACTCACCCATAAATATTTACTCACTGATAATCTTATCTTATATTATGTACTATTATTGAGAAGTCGTGATAAAATCTGAAACTTGTGGTACTTTATATATTATGATTCCAAAATCATTATCTATTCAATTGAATATGTTTTTGCTTATATATGTTAAAATATTATGGTATTTATTTTCTTCAGGATATATGTGTGTGTGTGTGTGTGTGTGTGTGTTTGCTTATTTTCTTTATTTGATATTCAAATTTAATAAGGATACAAATGTAAAAGTACATGTTTTTAGTTTTTTAAGTGGAAAAAACAAACAATTCAATACTTATTTTCAGAAACACGGACCCAAAAAAACATATTAGTCAAATTTTGACATTTAGTCTACTTAGAATTCCAAGCAATTTAAGTCTATTCAGATTTCAGACAAAAAAATAAATGCAACTAAATTGATTTTAAAAACTATACATGTAGAACCAAGAACCAGTGCAGCATTGGATTTGGCTCTCCAAGATCCACTCTAATCACTTCTTGATGTTAAAACAACAATCAATCAAACTAATCTTGGTGTTTATGATTAAGCTAACCAAGATAAGCAAAACTAATCAACGTAAGATCAACAACAGAACAACAACGCAAGGCAAATTTAAAGTGGTTCGGCCACTAATATGGTTACATCCACTGTGAAAAGATGAACCAACCTTTCACTGAATGAGAGTTTACAAGATACAAATTTACAAAGAAGATATAACTGAATCAACATCATGACATGTCAAAGTATGTGACTATGAGTGCGTTTGGGATTGAGGTTGGGCAGCTATAGCTTAAAAGGTACAGCACTAAAGTGTTTGGTAAACACTAGCTGCTGTAGTTTGGAAGTTATATTGATATGATTTTTCACTTGTATAATGGAAAATCTATTATATCTTTAATAATTTTATCAAAATTATTATTTAAAATTTACATTTACTATATATTACTAACTTTTGTTTAATAGTTACAACTTTTTTTCCACAGCAGCTGTAGCTTAAAAGATACAGAATCTCAATCTCAAACGCACCCTATATATAAAAGACGAGACTAATCTAGAAAGATCCCCCAAACGTCGGCATATAACCCCTGAGCTTAATAATAAACTCAGCTACTTCCCGCGCTTATAACAACCTTCAACAGCCTTTTAAAATTGCCCATGACCATGTGTCTATGTCTCATTAACCTTATTTGCTGAAATGCCAACCTTAGCTGCCGTTTTGGTTAAGATGTTCATGTGCTTGGCCACATGTGTTACTAATGCACGCAGCTGATATCAAAAGTGTCACGCACCGCTTGGAGGAAAAAAAAAAAGGCCAAGCGTGGTAATCTTCAAAAGCAACAGCCAGCTGCCTGCTTCATGACTGCATGCTTCATTCGTGAGTCGGTGGCCATGTATATATAAATTGAAATAATTGAAAGCAGCTCTCATTTGTGCTTCCATCGTTAAAGTGAAAGCAAAACCGAGAGAAGTAAAGAATAAAAACCGAAGAAAAGAAAAGAGAAAAGAAAAGGAAAAAGAAAAGAAAAGAAGAAAGGAAGAAGTCGAGAGTGGGGAAGAGAGTAACTGAAAAGAAAAGTTACAGAAAATAGAATTGGATAGTTAGATTAAAATCCAGCAAACCAGTGGGTAATAGATTTATGAAATTTGAGCAGTTATGTTACAGTTTGCATGATACGTATAAGTTTATATATCAGTTCTAACAGTTAATTTTGAACCCTGTATTCTAGGAAAAATCCACGAGTTTAGAGACCCACAACGAACCCTGGAGTGAAATAGGATCTGTGAGTAGATACTATTATTACTATTATGTATTATGTGCAGCATTTATGTTTGATATTATGATTTAATACCATATTATGATTACATGTATGCATATTATATGTTTGATTGAGTCATAAGATGTGATTGCAAATCACCATATATGTACCATTCTCCATAGACTCTACGCTTGCGTATTGGGAGTTAGGTTACTCTACCCGTGCAAGATAGTTTAATTACGCCAGGTATTGAGAGGTTTTTCCCCCGCTCTACTCGTGCAATGATGATCCCGACGAGTATTGAGAGTTATTTCCCATGGGTACTATTTGGTATAGTTTGTGATGTGTATATGTATGAATTCCATGTTTGCTGATGTATGATATTCAATGTGGAGTTATGTTACATAATTATGCATAAGCACTAGTACACTATTTATTATTATTATTATTATTATAATTACATCCACTCACTGAGTCGCAAGCTCACTATTTTTCTATTTACCCCTTTCCTCCTAGGATTCCGCAGGATTTCGTGCAGATTAGTTATAGTTAATTGAAGTGGTCCACGAGACGCATTGCTGCATGTCTTGCATTTTGAGCACGTTTATGTTGCTTATATTTTATATGTAAATATACTTGTAATGTCAGTATGTACAATGAGACATGATCTATGCAAGTTTTGAATTCATATATGATTTAAGAAAAGGCACAGAGGTTGTTATGTGTTTATAAAAAAGGCCATATAATATACATATTTTCATGAATTAAATTTGTACCACAAAATTTAGTTATTAATCCGCATGATTCGCATCAAATCCGACATGTAGGTCGGAGCGGGTCGTGTCAAAAAGCCTGTCATATAGCCTCCTTGGAGGCTTCAACCAACATATCGCTATATCTCTGAGTCTATAACCAACTTGTAATACTCAGTTGAGAGATCAAATTTGCATTTCATTCTCCAACAATACATATCTAAAAAAAACAAAAGAAAAAACATATTCAATATTATTTTGAGAGAAAATAATAAGTACTCTCGATGTGTATATTGTCTCCAATTGAATTCTTGACTCATATTGCTCATGACAAAATTCTATAAATGAGAGAGAGCACGTAATATTTTTCTGTGTATAGAATCTGCCACGAATTCTTCATACAAATTATATTTTACAAACATTTGTGATACAGTATTAGTTTAATCCACATAATCAATACTATTATGCCACTTCAGTGTATATACAAAATAATATGTACGAAGAGCTTATGATGTTGGTTGATCAAATCTAAAAAAAATAATTTTTCTGTCTATTATAAAATCAATCAAAGTTATGAACTTTTCTTGATTATGTATACATGCACAAGGTTAGAGAAATACCTTGATTTCTTGTTGAAGATCTGAAGAAGTCGACTGTAATCTTTTACACTGCCGTTGTCGGGATCTATATAATATGGTTGTAGTCTTCTCTATTATCCCCAACCGTCTCAACAAGTCTATATAGGAGATGAAAATCCTAAAGCTATATTTTTCTTTTTTAAGAAAATCTATACGATAAATCATATTTTCGTTCTAATTTCCTCTCTTTTACATAGGTATTTATTAGAATCAGAGTTTGACATGAATTTAGCTAGTAAAGGAATTGCAGACCCATGGACTTTTTAGCTCCAACTTAACAGTCAAGGCCTAGTCATCTCATGACACACTGAAACTACTAAGTCAACCCAGGCTATTCCACTAAAACCCCATGCACTCTAGTAAACCATGTAATTAAATAAAAACCTAATTAATTAAAACTCCTTTTAATTAAGAGTAATGATATAGCCACAAACTCTTGTACAAATTTATTTTGTACAAACTGATGTGGCATAATAAGATTGGTTGAATTAAATATCACTTGGCCCACATGATTTTTTTTATTATTTTATATTTTCATTCAACCAATGAATTAATACCACGTCAGTTTGTACAAGAGTTTGTGGCAGTATCATTACTCTTTAATTAATTTTGTCCTTGGTCTTAGACCAATAATAACCACTTAATTGACCCTCTATCTGACGCTCATAATTAAAGCTAGGCCTATGACAAATGTCATGCCTCTGTAATTACATAATCCTTAGGTCGCTATTTGTTCTGGTGATTATCTTCAATATATCTATATTTGTAAATTAAATTAAAATAAATATTATTATTCAATAAATAATTAATTGAATAAACTATGGCAACAAATTTAAATGATCAAGTATCACAAATAACTTGGGTAAGCATCATTAGTATAGATTCCATCTTGTAAATATATGTTCCAATGATCCACGAAATTACATCTCCAAGCTATTGAGGCTTTAACAGTTTATATGGATCTTACTCCATCACAACTCAAAAAAAAACAATAAATGAACGCGAGTTCATTACCTACTCAAGTATAAGATCAATTAAGCTTATTAAAGCTTATGTAAATTATAATCAACGATATTTGTTAAATTAGATCATAAATTAGTATAGTCTAGTTCAATATGCATATAACACATACATATTAACCATTCTACTCTAAGTCTCCACTTCATTGATCAAGATAAAATCATCACAATAGAAGTAGAAAGTTACAGCCTTGTGTATGAAATGCCCATTTCATTAATAGTTGTGCACAATATTTTATTTATAAAGAACTTGTGATTTATATCTTCTAATATTGACATCATATGCCCAATAATCACATACTTTATGAGTAAGGGCTGATAATGTAGTGCTCAAATAAAGGGTAAAATCTTGTTTAGTCTCTATATTTTGAGATTAATGCCCGTTTAGTCCTTGTAGTTTTAAAAATATCTCAAAACATTCATGGCGTTAAATTATTGACAATCATGCCATTACTATTTGCTTCTTTTGGCTTGGTTTTAAAATATTACGTTCTTACAATAATGTTTCTTTTTGTAATATATAGCTAGAAACTACATAAAATAAAATAAAGACAAAAGAATATATATTAATTTTTGTGGAAGCTCATGTATGTCAAAAAAAAATATTGTAAGAAAAGTTAAACTACCAATTTTTTGGACAATAATAAAAAAACTAATATATTTACTCATCAACAAAGTGTTCAGCAACAAATAATATATGTTCTTTTTTATTCTATTTTATTTTAGGCTTCAATTGATAATTTAATTTATTTCTTTTTATTAATGTCAAAAAAAAAGAAACATTATTTTAAGAGGATAATATTGTAAAAGTAAGTCAAAAGGAAAAAGAAGTAATGGCAGGAATGTTTTGAGATATTTTTAAAATATATGGATTAAACGAGCTTTTACCCTAAAATAAATAATGAATAAATAAATCTTATGGAATTCAGGAATTGTTGTTTTATCGCTTGCTTTTAGGGCACAAAACAACAAGTCTAACATATGATTCCAACATTATTCTTTGTAAAGTACCTATGCATGCCAATACACACACCAAAAGATTTTGGTGGATGAAATCTGACTTTCATGAATTATTTTACATTTTAGAAAACATTGAGGATATATAATTAGTATTTAGTACAGACTAGAGCAACATTTTAATTTGTTAAAATGTCAGATGCACTTCTACAAGATTTTCCCTCAATTGCTGCAAATAACACGGCATTACTACCATATATAATAAGCTCAATCAGCAATTTCCGGGATCAAAGTGATTGATTAAATTATTTTTTTCTTTTTTTTGAACAAAGTGGTTTTCATGCCCTTTGACATGGTCATTTTTCTGATGAAATTGTAAAAGGAAAGACACAACGAATTAGTTAGGAGGTCACAAATCTGTATAACTATTCTAAGTTGTTACCTTACCATATTTTCTTCATAATTGTTAATGAATTAAAATCGTTAGAGCTTATGGTATCTTACTGAGCAACTTGACACACTCGTCTTTATAGTGAATAATGAATTAAATTGTTTAGAGTTTAACGTACCTCATTTAGTAACTTTATAGACTTATATTAAATTTTAAATGTATGGTAAGTTAACAACTTATACAGAGAAATTCTTGACCTCATACTAATTAATTCCACGTGCTTTTCCTCTTATAAATTCATCAAAAAATGACCATATCAGAGCACAGAAAAATCATTATTAATAAAAGAGAAACCAGCCAATTACATTGATTTTGGAAATGGCAGCTAAGAAAACCAAAGGGAGACAAAAGATTGAGATGATAATAACATTCTCTAAACGTAGATCATGGATCTACAAAAACGCCAGTGAACTTGTGACTCTAACTGGCTCTGAGATTGCCATTGTTGTGTTCTCACAATCTGGGAAGCCATACACCTTTGGTCACCCCTCCGTCGAGGCTGTTGCAAATCGCTTCCTTGGGATGAACCAGTTGCCTAATGACAACATTCATTCGCTGGTTGTCGGTCACCGCCAGGTGAGAATTAACGAGCTGAATCAGCAGCACAATGAGCTGCGGCGCCAGCTGGACGAGGAGAAGGAACAGGAGAAGATATTGACGCAGATGAGGAGGGGTAAAGAGACTCAGCCGCGTATGTGGGAAACCCCTGTTGATGAGCATAACCTGCAGGAGCAGCTTCAAATGGATTCAGCCGTTGATGATCTGCACCAAATTTTTCTGGCCAAGCTCAATGAAAGGGCTGCTGCTGCTGCTGCCTCTTCCCCCGTGGCACCTTCCTTGTATTTTCATCATAAATAATATACCTCATTTTCCATTTGGTTTGGCATTTGTCTATAAAATATCTGAGGCTGCGGGTCCAAATGATTAACTGGATAATGCTTAGAAACTACCAATCGTAAATGCATATGATATAATTTGAGAATGCAAGTTATTGTTGTGCCTAAAAGTGTGATATGGCTTGGTGAGCATCATTAGCAGCAATATTCAAAGTAATCTGTCAATTTGTCCAAGTAATTTACTAGTTCATGCTTGGTGAACTAGATTTACTTTGGAAACCCCAACTTTCGAAATACATCATCGAGCCAGCTATTTAAACTATGTTTATAATCACAAGTAGATAAATAAACCCTCAAGGAAGTAGGTAGCTACAAATATATTTAATTTCCTCAATTTGAAATTTGATTAAAAACAAAGATAAACGATTTTGGTGGGCAATCAAATGATATGAATGCATATGTAAGGTTTCGATGGAGATAAAAATCCTTTTCCATTAAATATTAACCCCTACCCTAAGTATTTCTTATCGAACTCGGGTGATCGGGTACAAAGTGAATTCATGGCCAATTGTACTATGCCCATGAGACGTATGGTTCCACATAATTGTTTGTGACATAGAGTAATAAGTATTTTGAACGTAAAATCTTAACAAAAAAATTCACAACTTTTAAGGTAAAATAGAACTATATAAAAAGAATTAGGTGAACTTCAATTCATTCCCTAGATAGAATGGCAATCTTTAATATATTCCGAAAAAGTGTAAAAACCTCTATTTACCCTAATTGTAATTCAAAAGATGATAGAAAATAGGGGGCGCTTTGATTGGGTGTGTGTGTGTGTGTGTTTATATATATATATATAGAAATTTTTCAATCTAGAATTCTAAAGTGTGAGAAAGTCCGAGAAAGTTTTAAAACCCTGCAGTTTTATAGTGTTAATTTCACAATATTTTAAAACTGTGCAGTTTTAAAACTTTCCTAAACTTTTCTACACTTTAAGATCCCTGACCAAAAAACTAATGTGTGTCTGTGTGTGTGTGTGGTAAATGCGGATAAATTCATATTTTCACACTTTTATAGAGTAGATTGAAGATCGTTATTTTAAGTAGGTGGTAAATTAAATATTCTCCCTCTAGGTAGGGGTAAATTGAAGATATATTTACAAGATTATCGTTCTAAAGAATTTAACATAGCAAAATGGAATTGCGATTATGGCACGTTTATGGAACAAGCATGTGGAGTATAATAGGATGACGTGATTGTAGTCCTAACAGCAAGAGAGAGAAAGAAAAGATGCATAAAGTAGAAATGCCTTAAAATCTTCATTTCAGAATCAGCCTAAGTTGTTTTCGTACATCTACCATTTGTAGGTCTATCACGTACTCATACAGATAGATAAATTAATTGATGACAACCAAAAGCTTGCAATTTTTTACTGTTTTGCCCAGCATAATTTCGGAAAGATTTATTAATTGATGACAACCCAAAGCCTTGAAATTTTAATAATTACTGGAGTGAGTGTGAGGCTAATTAGGTAACAAATTAAAAAAAATCAAATATTGGTAAAATAGTAATCCATATATAGAAATAATTAAGGAGTAAACCCACTATTCAAGTATTAAAATATATGCACTTCCTTATTGAGTGTCTAAAATGGTGGGGATATTTCCAATCTGCAATTTGGGTATATCCATCCCATTTTAGATAACTAATTCTAAAAAACTCAAATAATAAATATAAATAATTTAATCTTAATAATAATAATACTAATATTTTTAATATTTACAATAATTTTAAAATTTTAAAGTATTATATTTATTTTAATAATATATTTGTATTCATTATAGAGATTGTAAATAAATCTTTGGGTTACGTAAATTTTACAATTAACAAAATATATTTAATGTACTAATAATATTAAAATTATTTTATATAATAATTTTAAATGACTAAAATTTTTATACACTTATTTTAATGATACATTTCTATTTATTCTGAAATTTACTTTAGTATGGTAAAATATGTCTAACAAATTGTCAAATATTAAAATATTTTTTATAATATTCAAAATTTATTAAAATGCATATATTATTTCATTTATTTTAATATTATATTTCTAGTAAAATATCAGAAATAATTTTTTGGTTTGAGAGAAACAAATGGTATCATATTCAAAAGAGAGTCTTGATGTCACTTGTTGAAAACATAGGGGGCTACATTATGCTGTCCCAAATATTGTTGTTCTATTGTTGTTCGCTAACTAGGCAAATTTGAGTTAACTTATCTGTAACATGCTTCAATTAGTAACCGTGAGAGCTCCAGTTAGTAATTTTTAATAGAACATAGTTGCATTTACATTTATGCATATTATGCATTCAAACGCGTGCATAAGTACGTGTATTTTACGCGCTTTTCCCTATAAAGATTTAACATTTTCCTTAAACTCGGGTCAAGCTTCAACATTTTTAGTACTAGCAAAATATAAGAATTATTTATTTATTTAGTTTTATTGAAGAGAAGGTGATTGGGTTCATCTTTGTGTGAATTTCTAGGGATTTTGATTGATTAGGTTTTAACATGAAAATCATGATTAAGAATCAAAACAAACAGACACGCTTGCAAATCCAAAAAGCTAGCTAGTTTCAAGCATGTCAAGTTTTCCCTTAATTCTCATTCCTTGTTAACATTTGATATGGTTCTTTTCTATTAGTTATATTTTTATTTTTGTCATTGATTTTCCTATTTTACTTTTCAGACTTACTCCCCACGATTTGAAGATGACACTACATTGAGCGATCGACCACTTTTGCAAGGTATGCGAGACTTAATTGTGTCTCTTTTGCCAATCACAGTCTCAATATCTCGTCATCCAATCGACCACATTGCTGACTTCATTATATTGCCCATTCACTTTTGGAGGCATGCACGCCTACATCGACATCGTTCCTATTTCTTCTGGTGTCGATGTGTAGAATTAAAAAATTTGAGTCTGGTGTTACGTATTTATTATTTCCTTTATCGCTGGATCACTACCTCCTCACCAGTCACATTATACTGGCCTACCACTTTAAGGACGCATGCACGCCCTCACTGTGCCTCTTTGGTTGGCATCGAATTGTAGTTCTCGACATTTTAAATTTGATGGTATCCATTACAACGCTGTTCAGCCACTAAGCTTCATTGACAATATTATGTTGACCTACAACTTCTGGGAGAAATGTGTGCCTGCATCATGATGCTATTTTGCCAATAACAATCTCACTGTTTTGCAGATCTCTAAATCTCATCGCCGGTCATTGCGCCATTCCCAACAATACCAACAGAGCCATTAGCTGTGGTGACGATGTCACGGTACTTTTTTTTTTTCAAAATTATATTACATCATTAATAATTGATTTTTAATAATAATATATTTTATCATTTACTGATGGCTTAATATCAGTTAAATTGATTTTTAAAAATTATGAGTATTTAAACCAATAAAAAAAACATACTTCAGTAGTTTCTTTCGACGTGTAGATTGTCTCTAGTTGAATTCTTAACTCATGCATGTTTCCCATGAAAAAAATTCAATAGCAGAGGGAATACACAACAGAGCACCTAATATTTTCTCATATGTAGAATTTACAACAAATTCTTTGTACAAGCTATTTTATACAAATATTTGTGGTATAACAGTTAAAGGTGATTGGAAATATCCCATGATCCATATACTTACTAATGTTATATTCCACTTCACTTTGCAGACAAAATAGTTTATATAAAGAGTTTATTACTTTTAGTAAAATACGGCATATGCGTACGTATCAATATGTACGACATAAGTTTTTGGTGAACGAAATCTTTATTTTCATCAGTTTGTTTTATATTTTAACTGACAATGAGATTATTAATTAGCACAGACTAGAGTGACATTTTGATTTGCAAACATATTAGATACATTTTAAAAAAATTTCCCTTTTTTGTCGCACATATATGGCGCATTACTACCATATATAATAAGCGCAATAAATTTTTGTTGGCTGCCATTTCCAAAATGAATATGCTTGCCTAATTTATGTTTTATGAGCAGTACAGTGGTTTTCATGTGCTTTGATGATATGGTAACTTTCTGGTGAATTTATAGGAGGAAAGACATAAAGAATTAGTTAGTAAGGTCATGAATTTATCTATTCCTAGTTGTTAATTACCTCATCCTATTTTCTTTTTATAATTGTCAGTGAATTAAATTCTTTGGGGTTTAAGGTATCTCATTAAACCCATTTCCCACCTCGGAGAATCCAAATTCAAGTGTTGAGTTACCAGGGTTACAAACTTTGCACACACATGATTTGCCTTCATTTGTTCTCCCTTCAAATCCATTTGGTAGCTTCTCAAGAATTCTCAATGACTTGTTCCAAAACCTGAATAAGCAATACAAGTGGGTATTAGCAAATTCTTTCTTTGAGTTAGAGAAAGAAGCCACTGAGTCTATGTCTCAGCTTTGTCCAATACGACCTGTCGGTCCTTTAGTCCCACCTTCATTGCTAGGCCAAGATGAAAAGCTTGATGTTGGAGTTGAAAGGTGGAAGCCTGAAGATTGTTGCTTAGAATGGCTTAACAAGCAATCAAATTCTTCAGTTGTTTACATATCATTTGGTAGCCTTGCTCAGTTATCAGCTAATCAAATGGAGGTCATAGCCACAGCTTTGAAGAACATTAAGCTTCCATTTTTGTGGATTGTTAAGCAATCAGAATCTGCTTCTTCTGATGGTGAGGGTACTTTAGTAACTTTACTCCTTGAATTAGATTTTGAAAAACTTGGTAAGATAATAAGGTAAAACTTAGTAAGATAAATTCTTGACCTTATACTAACTAATTCTACGCGTCTTTCCTCTTATAAATTCATCCCAAAATGACCATACCGGAGCATAGGAAAATCATTGTTCATAAAAAAGAAACTAGCCAGATATCATTGATTTTGGAAATGGCAGACAAGAAAACCAAAGGGAGACAAAAGATTGAGATGAAAAAGATTGAGAGTGAGGATGGTAGGCTGATCACGTTCTCAAAACGTAGATCTGGGATCTACAAGAAGGCCCGTGAGCTTGTGACTCTCACGGGCTCTGAGATTGCCATTCTGGTGTTCTCACAGTCTGGAAAGCATTTCTCATTTGGTCACCCCTCCATTGAAGCTGTTGCAAACCGCTTCGTGGGGTTGAACAATCCAGCAAATGACAACACTCATCCGCTGGTTGAGGCTCACCGCCAGGTGAGAATTAATGAACTCAATCAGCAGCATAATGAGCTGCTTCGCCAATTGGAAGAGGAAAAGGAACGGGAGAAGGTGTTGAAGCAGATGAGGAGGGGGAAAGAGACTCAGCCGCGTTGGTGCGAAACTTCAGTTGATGAGCTCAACCATCAGGAGCTGCTTCAAATGGATGCAACAATTGATAATCTGTATAAAACTTTTCTTGCCAAACTCGATGAAAAGACTGCTGCTGCCTCTTCCTCTATGGCACCTCCTATGTATTTTCATCATAAATAATATTTCATATTTTCCTTTTGATTTGGTATTTGTCTATAAAAATCTGATGAAGCTGCAGGTCCAAATGATAAACTTGAAAAATGAGAAGGCACTACTAGAAAAATGGTCTTTACTGATATTAGAATGGTGTCAATAATTACTTTTAGTGACACTTATTAATTGTGTCAGTAATCTGGCAGTCAGAAAAATCATGACACTTGTAAGTGGTGTTAGTGATTACTATTACTATAGTATCACTAAAATCGTAACACCATAGTATTAGTAATTATTGATATCACATTAGTGTCTATAATTACTGTTACTATAGTATCACTATTTAATTTATTTTAAAAAATAAAAATTTAAATTAGCTCATTGCGTATTGATTTATTGGTAAAATTAAAAGACACCACAAAGTAACCCAAAAAAACTTAATTTATATTATAAAATCTTTCATTTCATATTTAAATATTATTAGTACACATTACAAATTCCAACACTCCAACAAACAAGAGATGAGAAATCTCACTCTCATAACTGAATAATCTAAATTAAATACATAAAAATTTCTACCACATCCAATCAGATGCCTACTAGTTGTGGCTAAATTTAACATTTCTAGAAGCTAAAATGAAAAGGATGATTGCCTCCACTCTTTGAACATAAGTAGTGCAATTACGTTAACACAGTAGTAGCTTCTCCATTCTCCATTCAATAGTGGATGGGTGTTTCTCCATTCTCCATTCAATAGTGGATGGGTTAGAATATAAGTGAAGTTAAGGAAAAAGAAACTTCAAACACATTGATCAAATCTGCAAATGAATACATGGAAAAGGAAAAAAAATTGCCTGTTAATTTCCAACCATGAGAGAGAAACAATGGTTAACAGAAATAAACTTTTGTCATATTTGTGATTTTGGCAAATTTCTATGTTTAAAACCATAATGTTCCCTATATCTTCAACTAGAAACAGTGGTTGTTGGATTTCAAGTTTTTCAAAATAGGGAAACTGAACCCAGTAAGCTTGTGAATATTTGCATCTTTACTAAATATACATAATCATTCAACGGTGAATAATTACTATGATAATAAAAATAGTTCATACAGTACACTGCATTGCATAATTCAAGTACATATATACTTTTAAGTCTATTCACAAAATCAATGCAAATTACAAATTCAAACAAAAAATGAAACCAGAACAAAGTGATATAGTGTGTATTAGGGAAAAAAAACTAAAAAATCACGGCATCTGCCATTTCATTTGCGAATATCAAATTCACAACACAAAACTCGAACATAAAAAAAACTTGATTTAACAAAAATAAAAAAATGACATAATTACCATTAAATTGAACTTTATAACTTATAATTTGACTATAATTAATCCAATGGCAGTTATGGTTGAGATGATATTTATCCTAATTTATTTCCCACAATTACAGTTACAGTTGCATACAAATTATTGTGAAATCTATTTACTTAAACTTTATAACTTATAATCTGACTATGGAATGGTTATTTTTATGAATATTGGCTTATAATCCTTCCTTTGCACATGGAAGAAAGTGTAGAAACATGCAGCAATCAAGATACAGAGTCCATGCTTTAAAACAAAGGAAGAAAGAGTAGAAACATGCAGCAATCAGAATACAGAGTCCATGCTTTGTAAGCTCATCAAAAGTTGAGAAATATATACAGAAGGTTTAGAGCATACGGATACCTGGTGGTGATGTGTCATGCTCAAAAATTTAAACTCGCATACCACCCTGCACAAATATTTGAACATTCAAACAAAGTCATTGAAACTGGTTCTTAAGACAGGAATATGAATTTCAATAATTAACTAAACCAAAATATTAAAAAGCCCAGCTGGCAACAATTTTTTCAAGAAAATATTAAAGGAAAAGAACAAAATAAATAAAATTCCAAGAACATTTGCAACCAAATTCTAAACAACCTCAATCTTAGAAACGCAACAACTATGAAGAGATATTCAATCTTGAACCATAAAGAAACACATTTATAAGGCAATATCATTTTGCAAATTAAGAGATTGGAAATGTTGGATGTAGAAGTACATAACAGCCTCCAAAATCAAAATTTAAGTAGCTATGCCTAAATCCTTAACAACACCCACCAACATACTGATAAAGCTATCAGGAAGTGGGGGCATGTAACATTTTAACTCTACCACATGCATCTCTACAAATATTCCATTGACAGATCTTGCAACCAGAAAACAAACTTGCGCTTCCCATGGAAAGAGCCCATGAAAAAAAAAAAAAAAAGATACCATCATAATTACAAGATAAATGCAAGGAAACACATTGAAGTCCCTAAGCGACTAAATAACATTAATACACTTTTTGATACCCTGGAAAAGTAACAATAACCAAAAAAGGGGATCAGCCGACTCTTAAACTAAAATAAAGAAAACCAATTATCATCGTCATCTTGAATCAATTCTTCTAATTTTCTAGTTAATCACTAAATTCTCTAATAAAATAAAACCTCTAAGATCACCAATACAATTCAAACAAACTCAATTCATAACCCAATTACAAAATGAAGACGAACCAACTAATGACAAAAATATTACAGCAAGGTCATCCCAGGTTTCAAAATCACCAATAGTTAATTTTTTAAAAAAATTCTTGCCTGTCTAATTCGAAAATAGAACCTCTTCTCCCTTTGCTGCTTCTTCTTTGCTTTCATAAAGCCCAGCTCCAACCAAAAACTTCAACCCTAAAGGAAATCAAAATTAGGGTTTTCCATATAGAAAGAAAAAAGTAATTATAAATAAAGATAAAACAAAACCTCTTCTAAGTCACAAGTTCTTTGCATATCACCCTCCATCAATCCCGCAATTGATATTGGCTTCGTCACTCCATACTGCTTAGGCGGTAACGGCGACAAAATCATTCTTTCTGAACTCAACATTAAAAACAATGAAATCCCCCTACAAAAAAGCCCTAATTTTTGGATTCAAACTTTCAAAAAAAACCCTAGCTTTGCCTAATTCTTCACAACACTTTCTAGTTCAAGGGTATTTTAGGTCAAGGATGGCGATTTGAAGGTTGACAACGACAGCTGAGGTAGATCATTTTTATAGAGAGAGAGAGAAAGAGAAAGAGAGAGAGAAGGAAAAGAGCTTCAGTTCATAGCAGGAAACGACCGTGGGGAATGTTTTCCTGAGAAGTCGAAGATCAAATTAGTAGAAGAAAACAAAAGTTCAGCTAATAAGAAATCCCGAGAAGTTGAAGCGAGAGGGGCGGTGCGCACTTGAGCAGGGTGAACAAAATGTGGAGATCTAAAGAGGATCTTCTGAGCTTGTGGCATAGTAGCATGGTGGATGTTTCGCAACCTGATGTAGCTCGTTAGGGTTTCGTATGGTATGGGTCTTAGAATTTGAGCAATGTTGTTAGGATTTCACATGGCATGGACCCTTGAATTTTAGGGCTCGAAGGGAGATTTTTTAGAGGTACGAAGAAGAAGAAGGATCTTGCCAAAGAGATGAGGCAGCTGGCCTTAGAATTAGAAGTTAGGGAATTTTATGTTTATGTTGATTTTAGGGTTTTTTGCTTTTGCTTTATATTGTTGTTATTTTAATATGATAATTTGAACATTTTCAACATAAACTAAAATATGAATTTGGCCTGGTGGTTTGTTGTTTGAACATAAAGCACTTCAGTTTTGAGGTCTTAGGTTCGAGTAGCAACTAAAACAAAAATAGTCTCTTTTTTTTGTTTCTGATACCTTAGTGTCGATAATCTCTGATGTTTAATCTACAAATACCATAGAATTAGTAATTTATGACACTTGTCTATTAACTACTTATACTTTTTAGAAAAGTGCCTGAAGACGAGTGTTAGTAAAAGCCATTTTTCTAATAGTGAGGCAAATTACTGTTGTGTCCAAAATTGGATATAAAATGCTAAACAAAACTATCAACTGTGAGAAATAGAATTTTCACCATGACGGCAAATGCCTATGACATAATTTGAGAAAAAAAAACTTAATTGATGTTATAAGAGACTCAAATGGTGCATTTGTGGCAGCTAGGTGTTGTAGCATTCCTGGAAGATTTAGTGCCCGTGATGCTGAAGCCCTTGGTGTTCGCGAGGCCCTTAGTTGGATTAAGCAACTACAACTGTCTAATGTAACTATTGAGATGGATTGCTTAAATGTGTACAATGCTCTAGTTAATAATCTTTCGGGTCCTAGTAGCTTTAGTCTTATTATTGAAGATTGTCGTGCTTTGTCTAATTCAATACGAGATGTATCTTTCTCTTTCGTTAGACGGTCTGCGAATTCCGTTGCCCACTCTGTAGCTCAGGCAGGGAATTCTTTGTCAGGCCACGGCGAGTGGAGGGTTGTTCCACCTCCGTTCTTAAGTACTGATTTATTTGGTTCTTCTTCTTAATGAATATCCAATTTCATCAAAAAAAAAATCTGGTCAGAATCATTAGCAATCATACTCAAGTTAATTTGTTGTTCAAAGTAATTATTAAATGAATTGTAGTTATACTCAAATTAATCTGTCATTCAAGTAATTATTAATTTATTCGCTTTTTCAACGACATCATCGAGATATTTATAAATCATGAGAGAAAGTAAATAAATATATTCCCGGAAAAAAAGTGGGCCGCGTAGGAAGTCTATTTAATTTTAAATATATTTGAAATCCCTCCACTCGAAGGAGAAAGGATCAATGGCACAATCAAATCACACGAGTTTATGCTACAGATATAACATAAGGAACATATTGAAGAAATTTTTATTCCAAAGTTAAATAGGATTTTCTTTTTTAAGAGAGAGAGAGAGAGAGAACAAGAACAAATAAGAAAATGGAGAGGTGAGATGAAGGAAAAAGAACAGTTAAAAAAAGTTGAGAAGAGAGAATATGGAAAAAAAATCATGGAAATTAATGCGCAAAACTTAATGTTCCATGTCATTTAATACTTATATAATCTTCAATCTTTGATCTAATGGTTTAAAATTCGTGTAAAAACCTGTGTAATTTAAGGGTTCATTAATCCATCCTTTGTTTGAAATTTGATTAAAAACAAAGCCAAGGAATTTAGTGCTATCTACACACACAAGTTAGGGATAGAAATTAATGAAAAATACCTACTAAACATTAATCCTTGTCTCAAAATTTTACTTGAACTCAGCTGATTGGATTGAAAGTGAATTCACATCCAATCGAACTCGGCCTATGGGAATTTTTGTTACACATAATTGTTTGTGAAACAAAGGAATAATTCTTTTGAAATTAAAATCTTAACACAAAATTCACAATCATTCAAGTAAAGTAGAATTATGAAGAAATTAAAAAAGCGAAGTTAAATTAAATTTATCTCGGAGTACCAATTATGGTATAGTTATTCAACATGCCATATGAAGTATGATAGAATGACATGATCGTAGCAACAAGAGAGATAAAGAACAGATGAAGAAACTAGGAATATATGCTTCATAAAATTACATTTCAGAACGATGCATTAGCCTAAGTTGTTTTGCCACATCTACCATTGTAGGTCTATCATCTGCTGATACAGAGAGACAATTGAAGGCCAGCCTTGTGAAAGCTTTCAATTTTTGCTCTTTTGCTGAGCATAATCTTTCTCCAACAATTTCGGGATCCACTATCTCAGTGAACCTACTCTTCTTAATATATTTTCTCACACGATCAGACAAAAACCACCCATCTTCAGTTTCTCGATCAACCGCCCTCTGTCCAGTCAAGAGCTCAAGTAGCAACATACCAAAACTATAAACATCACTCTTCTCATTGCAATCACCTGTTGCAATGTATTCAGGAGGAAGATATCCAAATGTTCCCATCACCCTGCCTCTTATGCGTGTTTCACCCTCTGGAATAGATTCAGAGTACGAAAAATCAAACAGTTTGGCAACAGATTGTCCCTGGAATAAAATATTCGATGGTCTTAAGTTTCTGAAAACAATAGGCCTGGAGAAACCAACATGGAGATATGCAATTCCATAAGCTATCTCCATTGCAATCTTTAACCTCAGTGACCATGTGACAGGTTCAAAATTGGGCTGACGAGGATGATAAATACAATCAGCAAGAGTTCCATACTCAACATATTCAAATACCAAAACAGGATTTTCAGTTTCTAGGCAGCATCCAATCAGCCTTATCACATTCTTGTGATTCATTTGTGATGCAAATACAATGTTATTAAAACAAAATTCAGCTGCATAGTCGGAGTTTACAAATTTCATGATAGAAACAGGATAGTCATGCAGAAAACCCTTGAATAATTCATAGCCCAATCCAGTTGTTATAACTTTATGTCTGTCATAATTTTTTGTTGCTATCTTGAGCTCGTTTTCATGGAAACAACGAATAGGGTTGCCTTTATTATCACAAGATTTGATCAATTTTTCAAGAAAAACTTTGCCATTCCTCAACATGAATGTCTCCTTATAAGCCTTGCCCAGATGCTTGATCTTCCTAAAAAACGAACTCATCTAATACCTATTCAGAAACCAATGAAATGCTTTCACTGAATTGAAATAAGATAAAACTAGTATAGTAGTGCAACTTTTAAATGTTCTAGCAAGTTTTCAGGAAAAAGAAATATTTTCGTCAGTGACGTCTCATATTTAATATGAAGTAAAGAGAAAATATTGATTGTATATTTCATCTGATTCCAGAAATGTAACATTAGAAGCATATAAATGACAACATAGCACCGTACACACAGATGTACTTGAAGAAAATGAAGCAGAGCATTGAAAGATGTACCTTTGAGTGGCCAATTCCAGTGTTCAGATAAAGGAGATATGGCACTTACAAGTCTGGGAAAGAAGCTCCAGATTTGGCATGTGTGTATAAAATCTGAAGCAAGACTTCAAATAACAAAGTGAAACTTGATATCTTTTCAAGTCTTCCCAGTCAACCATATGCAAATTTCCATATCTAATGTTGACATGCAATGTAAAGTAAGCCACAGACAAAACATGTGCTAAAGGCTCATTTATTTGTTTCAGATAATTGACTGTGTGCATGTATAAAATGTACTGTTTTATACCTAAATTTGACTTGAAATTTAAACATATTCTAAATCATTCATCTCATTCAATCAAAAAGTGCAGAGAGTTACTAAGTTCGTAGGTAACACTAAACTAAAGGAATTTAGTCAATCATGTAATTTTGTTAATAAAAGAATATGATATCGCAAAAGATATCTTTTACAGTAGCTTTTAAGATATAGTTACACAACAGTTGTATGAATTTAGAAATAATATGCATATTAGCTCCCTGAGCTAAGCAACAGTGGTAATCTCCAACTGATTAATTCTACTTGCATTTGAAACCTAAGCCAGTAATAAATCAAGCAGAGTGATCTTCGATGTGCTATAAGAAAAGAAAAAACCCACAAACAACCAAACATTTGAAATATCAACAAGATACAAAAGAGAAAGACCCATAAACAAAATAGGAATTTCCAGTTCTCCTCCTGTGTATTAATTTTAAACACATAGTGAAAGCTAAATTATAGTTAATCCAGAGAAATTTTAAGGTATTAATTGATACATTTTTCGAAGTCGTTTTGCCACATGAACCATTGTTGGCCTATTCTCTGCTGATTCAGAGACACAGTTAATAACAGGCTCTATAAAAGCTTCCACTATTCCATCTTTTTTTACCACATGGTCTGTCTCCAAGACTCACAGGGTCGGCTACTCTTATCAAATCCGTTATGTTCAATATATTTCTTGCAATTTTTAGCCTATGCTTCAATTTTAAAGACTGAAAATGTGGTTCTGTTATATTCATGAGGGTGATGAATTTCAAGTATTTTTACGACACATTTGTGATGCAAACATAATGCTATTAAAGGGATATTGGTCTTCGTAGTCTGCAAACTTCATCACTAAAATTGGACGGTCCTCGAGAAAACCTTGGTACAATTTAAAGAGATATGGAAGTTGTATTTTTGTAACGTCCCAGCAACTCTATTTGTTTGTGGCTTTCATGAGCTCAGTAGCAGTAAATCGGCAATTAGAATTACATTTACCATTGCAAAAGGCAATCTATTTTCCTAATAAAAGTTCCATCGTTCCTCCTCATATCATATTAATTTGCTTACTCATCCGCCTTTCAACAACACTAGAATGCTTTTTAATGCATATAAACCCATTTAAAATATCCAACAAACACATAAAATTTAACTATTGGACATGAAGCATATTTAGCAACTGTTATTTGAGTTCATAAGTTGACAAAATCAAAAAAAAAAAATAATAATAATAATAAGAAAGTGGGTAATGAGAAAAAGGATGTACCTGTGACGGGCAGTTCAGCTACTCAGCAAGAGAATGCAAATTTTGAGAAGCGAAAGAGCTCTGCCTCTGCAGTTAGTATGTAACACTTGAGTTCTCAAATTTGGCAATCAGATAGAAATTTACATCCAAACCCTTGTTGTACAATGAAAACTCAAATATATCAGATATTTTCTGAATAAATCTACTACTGTCACTATCAAAGCTTTAAAGGAGAAACAATAATCATATCAGCACCCCATCCTTTAATTTGTTAATTAAGGTTATTTTGGTAACTCAAATGACTTTGAACGGCTACAACTAAAACCCCCACTTTCGATTTTGGGAGGGTTTTAGCATTATCAACTCCAACATGGCTACCGTTCAACATCACTCGCCCCTTATCAAACTCACCCACTCGCCCGATTCAACTCACTCCAACTCACTCAAACCGCCTTTGAAAATCCACTGCAACGCCAAACGCAAGCCCAAGCCCGACCCCAGCTCACCCTTCAAGGGCAGAAGATCGGGGTTCGTTGACTACGACAAAGGCCAACACGAGGTCTCCACCCAAGTCAGCGGACTCAGAAAATCCGACATACCAAGACGGCACCGTTTAGCGGTGGAGGGCAACAGGTTCCAAAAGGACTGGTCCGTTTCTGAGGTTGTTGAAAGAGTTTTGGAGCTCAAACACTATGAAGATGTTGAGGGTGTCTTGAACAGGTGGGTGGGCCGGTTCGCTAGAAAAAACTTCCCTTTCTTAATAAAGGTAATTTTTTTTTTAATTGTGTGTTGAATTATTTAACTGCCCATTTCTAATTTCAATTTTTTTCATGTTGTGGTTACATTTTTGCTTGTAACAGGAAATAACACAAAGAGGTGCCATTAATCATAGCAATCAAGTTTTCAATTGGATGAAAAATCAGAAGAATTATTGTGCGCGGAATGATATCTACAATATGATGATCAGGTTGCATGCTAGACATAATCAAATAGACAAGGCCCGTGGACTTTTTTTCGAGATGCAAAAGTGGAGGTAAAGCTTGTTAATTTTTCTCATCTTTTTAGAATTGGAACATGTGATAATTTAATTAGTCTGTTGATTCCATTTTTATGATTTTCCTGCTAGGTGCAAGCCGGATGCTGAAACTTACAATGCTCTTATCGGTGCACATGGTAGAGCTGGTCAGTGGCGTTGGGCTATGAATATCTTTGATGATATGCTGCGTGCAGCTGTGTGAGCTTCCTTCCTTTTCTTTTCATGTTGAACGTGGTATTTTGAAAATATTTGGAACATCACTTGATGCCTCTGTTGTATTAACTAATTTTTTCTGTACGCCATATTGTTCACATTGTTCTTTTTCCAATAGGTAGCTGGGAAATTATTCTCGCTTGAATCTTAATGAGGATTGTGCTGATTCTCAATTTTGTGTGGAGTAAGAAGAAATATGTTCATGATTGCCACAAACATTTTGATGGAGATTGTAACGAGTTCCTAGGAAACTATTCTCCGTACAAATTATTTTATCTTATCTATATATTTACTTGGGACTCTACGTGGAACTTAAAATGCCCTTCTTTCTTGATATCTTGGCTTTTGTTGGATAGTACTTGGTCCTGGAGCACATTGAACTTCATATACCTTACAAGCAATCAGAATCTATGTGGATGACTGCTGTATGTTAATTGACTAAAAAACCAGATTTGAAATGCAATATGATATCACCTCACCTTCTATTTGGTTCCAAAATATGTATTGATTTCATCTCCAACTATATCCATTGACATTTCATGTTTTAATCCATTGGTTGTTTTAGCTTTCATCTTTTACATTATCACCTAATGTCATGCTGTTTTTTAGATAATATTTATCCCTTAAGTAAACTATTTGGAGATAATTTCTCATGATAATGTCATTGCCTTAGCTTTATGCGTACTTTTTTTTTTTGAAGTTAAATCTTAGGTTGATTTTTTTTCTTCTTTATTATAATTTATGTGCAGGTCGCTCCTAGTCGATCAACCTATAATAACTTGATTAATGCTTGTGGATCTACTGGAAATTGGAGAGAAGCTCTGAAAGTTTGCAAGCAAATGACAGAAAATGGAGTTGGCCCTGATCTGGTGACTCACAATATTGTGTTGTCTGCATATAAGAATGGGGCCCAGTATACAAAAGCTTTATCTTACTTTGAACTAATGAAAGGGACAAATATTCGTCCTGACACAACCACCCATAATATTGTGATCTATTGCCTAGTAAAGCTCGGACAGTATGACAAAGCTATTGACTTGTTCCATTCCATGAGGGAGAAGAGATCGGAATGCCTGCCAGACATTGTTACATTCACTAGCATCATTCATTTGTATTCTGTGAATGGGCAGATTGAAAATTGTAAGGGTGTCTTCAATACAATGCTTGCAGAAGGATTAAAACCCAACATCGTTTCATATAACGCCCTAATGGCTGCATATGCATCGCATGGAATGACTAAAGAAGCATTATCTGTTTTTAATGAGATAAAGAAAAATGGTTTATGCCCGGATATTGTATCTTATACATCTTTACTGAATGCTTATGGAAGATCACAACAACCTGTAAAGGCCAGGGAAGTATTCAACATGATGAGAATAAACAACCTGAAGCCAAATCTCGTTAGTTACAGTGCACTGATTGATGCATATGGATCTAATGGGTTGCTAACGGAAGCAGTGGAAGTCTTCTGTGAAATGGAGCAAGATGGTATTGAGCCTAACATTGTGTCAATATGCACCCTCTTGGCTGCCTGTGGCCGCTGTGGTCGAAAAGTAAATATTGATGCTGTACTTTTAGCAGCGGAGATGCGAGACATAAAATTAAACACAGTTGCTTATAATTCGGCTATTGGAAGCTATATGAATGTGGGGGAATATGAGAAGGCTATAGCTTTGTACAAGTGTATGAAAAAAAGAAAGGTTATGCCTGATTCTGTTACCTATACTGTCTTGATAAGTAGTTGCTGTAGGTTGTCAAGATACAGTGAGGCCCTTGGGTTTCTTGATGAGATGATGGATCTGAAAATTCCTTTGACCAACCAGGTGTACTCATCTGTGATCTCTGCCTACAGCAAACAGGTATGTCTTTTGCCAATATATGGTTTTTACTTCTCCATGTGTAACTTAAGGAAATATGATAAATCTGATTTTCTTTTTCACGTCTCATTTTGTTTCCCATCCTCTTTATTTTCAATGCTAGGGTCTAATTGCTGAAGCAGAATCAATGTTCAACATGATGAAAATGTCTGGCTGTTCTCCTGACATTATTACATATACTGCAATGCTACATGCTTACAACACTGCAGGTACATGGGCATATTATTAAACATCTGATTTCATCAGTTGGTGACTCTAATAACTTGAAACTTCTGAACTGAGCTGCTAGAATTCTTTCTTGTTTCAAATTTCTTATCTCAGAGGATTGGGAAAAGGCATGTGCACTATTTCTTGAAATGGAGACAAATAATATTGAACCAGATTCTATTGCATGTTCAGCACTGATGAGAGCTTTCAATAAAGGAGGCCAACCATCCAAGGTTCTTCTTGTTGCGGAGTTTATGAGAGAAAAAGATATCACCTTTTCTGATTCTATTTTCTTTGAAATGGTATTAGCTTGTAGCCTGTAAGTTCCATCTTTCTGATCTATATTTGTCTACGTGTTTTGTGTAGGCAAGTTAAGCATTCTGCTGTTTTATGCTGTTTCTTCTTATTTGAAATTTTCTATTTACTGAGTCTTAATATTCTTCTTTATACTGGATTGACCTATTCATTTTACTAAAGAAATGGTGACCTGCTGTAAGCTAATACATATATTCCTTATCAGAGATATTCCTTATCAGAGTTCTTTCTTAGCATATCCTTAATATTTTTGGACTTTTTTTTCTTTTGGAGGATACTTATAAAGCTTTAAATACTCTACTATGCTACCTGAGCTTATGCCATAGTTGATCACGAAGTTTAAAAAACAAAAAGATTGTGACTAGTGAGAGCTGATAGAGTACCACCGTTAATGCTTGTATGTTGATGACGTTCTATCTTTACTTCTTTTTTTAATTTTTCTTTAGTTTATGTTACCTTCTTTTTGTAGATAAATATAATTTCTTTTGGAATAAATTATGTTTTTCTTAATGTGTATATCCCTTTCAATTTGCTGTGATGAGCATGCTTGTGATGATAGATCTTCTGTTGTTGATACTGTGTATTGGATACTAACATCTGAACTTTGTTGAAGGTTGCGAGATTGGAAGACAACAATTGACCTGATCAAACAGATGGAACCATCATTCCATGTAGTTTCAATAGGACTTCTGAATCAACTTCTGCATCTGCTCGGCAAAAGTGGGAGAATTGAATCTATGATGAAGGTACTTGATAACTATTTCACACACGCATAGATGTTAGGATCGTTTGACTTCAAGAGCTGGCATAAATTTTTCACACAAATTCTGAGCCATTGATTTCATTGAACTCAACGGTACAGAGGATTTATGAGTTGACAATATTAAACTCTAATTTTTTGACTTTGAATTTCACCTTTAGATTGCATGAGATTAATCCTAATACAAACACACACATGCACACATGCACTGAAACTCATATCAATGTCTTTTATTTTCTAACCTTTATGTACGTTGTACTATTCTCTTTTGAAACACACAGTTGTTCTTCAAGATAGTATCATCAGGTGCTGAAGCCAACTTCAATACTTATTCCATTTTGTTGAAAAATCTTTTGGCTGCTGGAAATTGGAGAAAGTATATAGAGGTATTATTTTGTTAGTTTTCTTAAGTTTATTTCAAATTTGTTGTTTAATGCAGCTTTGTTTCTTTTGAAGTTATGCCATCAATATTATACCACATGTCAATTTGTTACACAATTGGCAAGGTGGTGAAACACTGGAAAGCATTTAACTAAAGATCAATCTTTTAAAATTTTATGCACTTCTTAATGGATTGGAAGTCAATATTGTGTGCACAGTTATGTATTGATTGGTAATTCATTCTAGGGTTCAATTAAATGGTCCTTGAGGATGTTAAATCAATTTGATTCCGTAAAGCAAGAAGGAAATGACCATGTTTTAGTTGTTGTTGCTTTAATATTCACAATTAAATTGTGAACAATGGAAGTACCATGGTCTAGTGTATTTAATATGACTGTTATGTTTGTGGAGACTAGTATGTAATATTTGTTATATTGTTTAATAAAATAATTAATGGTTACTCAATTAAGGGGCATTAGAAATTTAAGCAAATCCAAATGCAGGTCCTGCAGTGGATGGAGGGTGCTGGAATTCAACCTTCTTATGGAATGTTTCGTGATATAGTTTCTTTTGCACAAACAAGGGGTGGAGCTGAATATGCAGCTATTATTCAAGAAAGAATAGGTAAGCTTATTTTATTTCTGACAAGAAAATCAAAAATTTGTTTCATTCTTTCTGTGTTTCTCCAACTCATGTGAGACCTTTTCCCCATCACCATGTCCAGTGCTAAAGCACCCTACTCGTGATGAATTTTGTTTTTCTTTGCTTCTGCAACTGTTGAGGGTATTGAATTTAGAGAGCCAGACTGTACAAAAAATTTGAAAAAGGATTATATTTGAGGGAAGGTTGTATGATTTGCATTACAGTAATTCCTTTCAGTTCACACGCCATCCTAAGTCAATGAATGGTAGGAAACATGTCCTGCTGTAGTTTCTACCCTCGATTGGAGCCTGTATAATGGTTTTACCCCATTTCATGTATGCAGAGATGAATTTGTTTAAAATCGCGGAAACCAAAGCTGCAGCTGGTTTAAAAGCATCAGCGACTTGCATTAACTTTCTCATGCATTATGGGTTTTATTCTGCCTCAGTATTATGTACTCTGTACAAATATAGTTCGTGAATTCATTTAAAAGATCACCGAAACATTACATTTCTTGAAAACTCATCTGCTCTTGAAATTCTGCAGAATCCTTGAGAATGAAATCTGGGGATCCAAGTTTTGACCAACAATCCACGAGTTCCTCTTCTTCCATCGTCACAGTTGATAGCTAGACCAGAAGTGTAAGGACACTCCTTATTACAGCAATCTCCAGTCCTGAGAATTGGAGGGAATAAAAGTTGGAGCTCGACAATCCCTAAGCATTATATTAATTCAAAGTAATTTTTTTCCTGAATTTTTGAATTTGTATTTTGTACAGCAATAACAGAATTCATAAGGGACAATACAAAGTGTTACTTTTACATAAATATTTCTATCAATGATGTCTTTCAATCATCACGTACGTGGCCAGTAAATTCCACTTCATACGGCACTTTTCTGTTTTCTGGCCGCCACAACACCCCCTCCAAAAAAAAAAAAAAAAAAGTCATTTTTGGTAAAAGCAGGGCCGTTAAATGTGCCTTTTGCAGTAAAAAGGAGTGAGGTGAATAATGAGCTGGACCAGCTAAATTGAATCCAACATAATTATCCTTGGATTCCGTAGATCCTTAAAGAGAAATAAAATGTCAATTTTGCTTATCCAAGGTCCTATATTTTAACCAATAATTATATTGATAAAGAATTAATTGGTTCAATTAATAAAATTTTTAATACAATCAATATTAAAAAAATTGAAAAGAAAAAATATTATATTTTTTAAATTTACACTATTCGGAGTGATTTTCCTTATCAAGATGCAGTAGTATGCTGAAGAAAATGAAAAAAAAAAAAAGGAAATTAATATTAAGAATAATTTCCTCGTAAATGGTAAATTTCTGTGATTTAGTGCAATGTAATATTTCTAGGAAAGCAATTTATTTTAAATTAAAATTTATTTTACATATTGTTAAAATGAATGCATTAAAAATATGACACCTAGCACTGGCCAAAGAACAAAAAAGAATGAGCAGGTGTCCTTGCCCTGGCCCGCCACTGATATGAACATGACTTGCAAAATTTTCAAACCCTGTCAAATGACAAAAAGACCCTCAACCCTATCCTAGCCGTTATAACCGTTTAGCGCTTTAACCTTCAGAAATTCACAATCCCTAATCTCGTCATTCAAAACAACACCCGAGGATATTTTCGTAAACGTACCTTCACACTCCGTCACTGTAGTTTTTGCTTGGCAGTCAGCACTTGGAAATCAAAATTAAATGAAAACAACGCAAAACAAGAACTCAAGTTTAACACGTCCTCGCTCTCCTCACTCTCACTCGCTTGTTACAGTGTTCATGTGATTTTCTCTCTCCTAGGGTTAGGGTTTCTCTGGGTAGAATTGTATTGGATGATGGCGTCTTCTTCATCGGATCCTGGGTTGAAACACGAAGTGGGTAGTAGCAGTGGCTGTGGTGGCGGTGGTGAAAGTTCAGAGGCAGTGATAGCAAATGATCAGCTGTTACTTTACAGAGGATTAAAGAAAGCAAAGAAAGAGAGAGGCTGCACTGCTAAAGAACGCATCAGTAGGATGCCTCCTTGTACTGCTGGTAAACGCAGCTCCATTTATCGTGGAGTCACCAGGTCGGTTTTTAACATTCACTTGCTCTTTATATATGTCATTTTTTTGGAATTATACATGTATGTTTAGAGGTAAGTGATTGCTTTGATGGGCTGGTGTATTTTTTGCTTTGTTTTGTGAAAGAGGTGTTTAATTGATGGGGGTTGTGAAATTGGAACAGATATGCTTTGTTCGATTATATGGTTGGCAAGTTCATGAATTCGAAGACTTGGGTTCTTTGGTGGAGTTCATGAACGCTTTGTATGATAGAAGTGAACTGATTAGTTAGATGGGTTGTCTTATATGGAAAGGCTAATTTTGTTGGCTATTCATGATTTCGTCCAATGTTATGTTTGATATAAACCTGATTGACTCAGAAGCCTGTTTGTGTAATGTTGCCTGGTTTTATAAGTGTTTATTACGGTGGTTGCAGAATTAAAGGAACCTGCACAAGGATGTCGAATGATTACTTATGAGATTAGCAAAAGCAGCGTGATTTTAAGCTTTTAAATAGGAAAAAAATGTAGAAACAAAGGATAAAAGGAGAAAGACTTGAGAGAACTACTCAGTGCCAACTGTATTAGGTCAGCTATGTTGTCTGCCAAATCTTGTTTGTGGATGATAAGGATGTTTGTTTCTGATTAATTTGGATCCCCTTTTCATCTCTGTTAGTCTTCAGCTGTTAGTTTTCTTTGATTAGAAACATCTGGCCATGTCATGGCAATTAAGCTGTGTGTTATTGTCTTACTTTCATTACACTAAGTACATATGTTAGAAATTGCTTATCTTCTTCAACTGCTGTTGATGTTAAAATTTGTAATCCTTTGAGACATTGAATAATGCTCTGGTTTCCATATTCATAAACATCAGACATAGATGGACTGGGCGTTATGAAGCTCACCTTTGGGATAAAAGTACATGGAATCAGAATCAGAATAAGAAGGGAAAGCAAGGTTCTTTCTCTCGCTCCATGCGCATTTGTTATAATATATGCCACTCGTTAATCTAACAGGTTTATCCTTTAAACTGATTCTGCTTTTTCCTCTTTAATTTGCATGGAATGCTTGGTGAATAATCACTACGACAGTGTACTTGGGTAAGTCATGGCTTGATATACTTATATTTTGAACTTTCTAATGCCTTTAGTATTCTATGCCAGGATATCAACTAATATATATTTACAGGAGCATATGACGATGAAGAGGCTGCGGCAAGAGCATATGATCTTGCTGCCTTAAAGTATTGGGGCCCTGGGACACTAATCAATTTTCCAGTGAGAGAACTATTCTTTGAACCTCTTCCTGCACATTCTTTGAACCTCTTCACTTTGCAGGAAAATAGGCAATCGTTATATTCGATATCTTCGCCCCTTGGCAAAACAAATGCATAATAGTTGTTTTTTCTTTTTTACTTTATTTTTGTATAGTTGATGGCATGAGAATTTCTTCTTTATTTCTTTTTAAATACCATCATTTATCAATAATGATTAACCGGTGGATTTTTACGAATATGGCATTTTGGATTTCCTTCCTATCCAAAGAATATATAAGCCGGCTTAAATTCAATATATGGAAAAGGGATTTTTCTTATAACAATTAGCTGCCTTAAAAGGTAAAAAAAAAAAAAGGTGTGTTTGTTTTTTCATGGTATTTAAGGAAATAATTTATATTGCACTATGGAACTCCCATGTCCACCAATTCATGTTTGATTGTTTCTTGAAGGTTACTGATTATACAAGAGATCTTGAAGAGATGCAGAATGTCTCAAGAGAGGACTACCTTGCTTCTCTTCGAAGGTATGTACATGGTTTGAAATGTGTATGCATGGTCTGGACTATGTGCCCTGGTAGTAAAATTACACTGTTGCTTATACTAGATGTCCGTTGCAGAAAAAGCAGCGGTTTCTCGAGAGGAATCTCCAAATATCGTGGACTCTCCAGGTATCTTAGTAGCACAAATTAGACTTTTATTTGCCTAAGTTATACTAAGAATTACATAAAGTATTTCTCCATGTAGTGACTAAAGATGTTAATCTGAGCTTCTGTTTTGTTTTGGCTATTACAAAATAGTCGATGGGACTCCTCACTTGCTCGTATGGCTGGTTCAGAATACTTCAATAATGCACATTATGGTAAGCTCTGGTTATAGAACTTCGACTTCTAATCAAGATTGTTAAGTTATAAAATAAAATCCTCGTTGGTTCGATACTAGCTAGCCAAATTAATGGTTTAGCCTTTCCTTGTTCAAGTTTTTCCAGTTACTGACATTTGATGGTTCTATCTCACTCACAGGTGCAGCTGATGATCCATCAACAGAAAGTGAATATTTAGGTGGCTTTTGCATTGACAGAAAAATTGATCTCACAAGCTACATCAAGTGGTGGGGGCCGAACAAAACTCGTCAAGCAGATTCTGCCAAGAAATCATTGGAAGAGGGAAAACATGCTTATGCCGAAGACATCAGTAGTGAACTCAAGAAATCAGAATGGGAGATCCGACCTACTGAACCATACCAGATGCCCCGTTTAGGTGTGTCTCCTGGTGGAAAGAAGCATAAAGGGTCTGCTGTATCAGCTTTGAGCATCCTGTCAAAATCAACTGCCTACAAGAACTTCCAAGAGAAAGCATTGAAAAAGCAAGACAGCAACACTGATAATGATGAAAATGAGAACAAAAATATTGTTAACAAAATGGACTATGGTAAGGCTGTTGAGAAATCAACGGGTCATGATGGTAGGAGTGAGAGACTTGGAGCTGCACTTGGAATGACTGGGGGATTGTCTCTTCAGCGAAATGCATTCCCATTAGCTCCTTTCTTGTCTGCACCACTTCTGACCAACTATAACACCATTGATCCCTTGGTAGACCCCATCCTGTGGTCATCTCTAGTTCCTGCTCTTCCTACTGGGCTACCTCGTAACTCAGAGGTTGGTATACTCACCATTAAATCATTACTTTCCTTCCAAGAAATATTTTAAGAGGTACTGCTGAACAATATAACTTATTAATTACATAATTGCTTTGTAATATTTTCCTGCACAATCTATTTTTAAAAAATTTCTAAAAATTGGAATAATTTAAAACATTCCTGAATCAGTATGGAGAGGCCTTTGGTGTAGAAATTAGAGAAGCGCTGTTAGATAACAATTTTCAATTAACTTCCCAGTGAAACTATAGCATTTTGTTCAACGCTTTTACCAGAGCAATATCATCTTAGGATCTCAAGCAAGCATCTTTTTAATAGATAAGAACCAAATGCTTTGTTTCTATACAGCAGGGACAGTAACTGAAAATGTTCCTCGGTTATCTGAAACAATTATCCTATATCGCCATGAGTCTTGTGTGTTTATCAGTGGTGATGTACTGAAAAATCTCATTCCTAATTCTAGTTTCTTCACAACACTTATGAAAAAAAATTAAATATTGCAATGCAGGTTACGAAGACTGAGAGCAGTTCAACATATACTTTCTTTCGGCCAGAGGAGTGAATTGATGGTGTACTTCCTTGTGTCCTATAATTTGGTGGAAAGGCATAACTCCTGTCTGGGAGGTTTTGGCACTCAACAGCAACAATATGTAGCAAAAGAAGGCTAAAAGTGATTGAACAGCCCGTGCTTTATTTGGAATGAAACCTAATTTTGCTGGCTTGGCTGTCATGGGGGCTTCAGAGACTAGTGCGGAGAACACAGTAATCTGTAAATTTGTAAGCTATTATGTTGTGTTTGAGATTTTTAAACATAATTGTCAACAGCCGGTGCATGAGTTTCGTTAATGTATCAAAAGGTTGGGTGAGTGCCTGAGTGGTTTTTCGTTTGAACTTAAAATACTTGCTGTTTCTTTTTCGTTAATATTCTGTGTAGAGAAATGACAAGATATTACCCGGAAACACTTTGTGCAGATGTTTTTCTTTATTTCATGTTTAAACATTGTATGCAAATAATAATATTAATAATAATAAGATTTTCCTATTGTGCTTTACATCAATGATAATAGAATTGTTGTGGATTCTTAGATTTAAATATTTTAATCTCTACCATGATTTTAATTTGATGGTAAATAATTAATGAATCAATAATAAGCATTAGATAATATTTAGGCCACACATAAATTTAGGTTTATAGATAGATTTTTATTTTTAGTTAATTGATAAATATTTTCTAAATAACTAATGTTTATACATATAAGATCGAATCCTTAGTAATTAATAAAAGAGTTCATAGACCCACTGAATTTGAAGTAACATTCCTTATTATAATATCCTTTAATCTTGACTCTTTTTTGTTTTTGACTTTTTGTCGTTGTCTTGTGTTGCCTTTCTTTATGCGTATCCCATTTTCCATCCTCTCTTGAATACATATGAATTAATTTAAATTTTAAATAGATTTAATATGTAAATTTGATAGGATTGAGAAAAAAGACCCAGGCCGACTCAGCCTAGGCCCGCAGCCTTGAAATTCAACCCATACATGGGCCCAAAAACACAAAACCCGTGCAGATTAAACCTGAATAAGGGTCTAGGACTTTTAAATTTATAAATAAAAATAAATTAAATTTAAATAAACTATTAAATTATTAAATTAATTTTTTTATTAGTATTTGTGATTTCGTATATTGTGTTACTAATATTTTTTGTATTAGAGATTGTTTATTTAGCATTTAAGTTGTTTGTTTCTTTCCACTTAAAAAGTCTAAAAAAACACTTTTACATTTGTGCCCTTACAAATTTTAAATGTAAAATAAATAATAAATATTTCAAGGAACATAAATAAGATAGTATTTTATCATAACAGAAATCATGTTCAAATGAATATTACCTTTTAATATTCTAAATTAGAGAATGTTAAATAATTTTGTTGTAGTTTATAATGTATTATATGAAAAATATTCAAAAATTTTGTAAAGATAATTAAAGATAAGTTGAAAATATAAAAAAGATAAAAATAATAATAATCTGGTGCTATATTATCAATTATCAAAAGTTATAGAGATGAATAATAATGCTAATTAGTAAGTTTAACTAAGTAATTATGAAAATATTTATTTAGATAGGGTTATTTTTTGTTAATATTTGTTTCTAGATTTTTGGACAATATTTTTTCCATATGTCATTTAAATTTTTTAGATTGTTCAAGTGAGTACAACCCCTTAATATTCTAAATTGAAGAATGTAAATTACTTTTATTGTAGTTTATAATGTATTATGTGAAAAATATTCAAAAAAATAGTAAAGAGAAATAATGTTAATTTGAACAATATAAAAAGATAAAAAAAAATAATAATCTACTAATATGTTATCAATTATCATAAGTTATGGAGATGAATAATAATCTACTACTATAAATAACAGCTATAACAGCTTGTCAGCTTCTCAAACGTGCCTTTCACATGCGTTCATAAGCAAAGCCAGAACGGCAATGAAATCGTGCCGTTTTGATCAAAATGTGATGTGATGGTCGGCTATCACATGTTAGGCACGTGACTTACTTAAAAGGCTTTGGATGACATTCTCGATAATATCGGTTTGGCTTTAAAGATCTTAGGACAACATGACATATTGAAAAAATGTTAGGCATTGACTTACTGGTTAGTTGGATTTGAGTTCTTATTCAGCACAAACTCTAAACCCCACTGAGTGTCACCTTCACCGCCAGTGGCGGTTAGTTGTTGATGCTTAAATTTTATGCACCAAACTTGAACAACTACTTTTCACGGATAAACTTAATTATGACGCAACAAAATAATTAGTTTCCTAAACACTAAATTCAAATTAGAGACATCGTCCAACGACTATTTATTTTCACCGCATGCATCAAATGTATATAATTTATTCATTAAAATCATGATATCAATTATTTATTTAATAAATTATAAATATAAATTAATTATAGATTTTTTTTTAAGTTAAGAATTAAATGAATTTAAAAAATTCAATTTCAAATTATTTGTGCCGGCCCAACCCACCAAAGCAACGCCTATGCGTGCTCGTGCTCGTGCCGTGTTATGCCTACTATGTGTTTTGCGTCGTGTTGTGCCGTGCCTAAATTTTTTTGCTTAGGGCCAGTCCGGCACACATGCCGTGCCCATTCGTGTTGTGCCCACATGTCTCATGCCATGAGCTATGCTGTGCCATGCCTAAGAAAAAAAACCCAATAAGTTTTTTTTTTATTTTTTAAGAGCGCATGCTAAGCTGTTGGCATACTTTTTTCAAGTCTATGTATTTTTTCTTAGGTCTATGATGTTAGCCTATAGAGCTATAAATGTTGATTTTGATGATAACAAACCACATGTTTTGGATAAACAAAGATTTACATTGTGCTTTTATAACAAGAAAATGATTTTTTTATGAAATTAGTTATTTTTCAAGATGTGGACTAAAATGAAAGAGTTTTGACATCTTTGATTTTAATAAATATTGTTTTGAATTTCGGATTTGGACTTATTTGAAAATATTTAAATATTTTGGGTCATTCAATAATTTTACATTTTTTGGGCTATATCATAATTTCATAAAGTTTTGTGATTAATAAGCATTATTTAAAAATTCTGAAATTGGACTCATTTCTAAAATTTTCATAACGTTTTGGGCCATAATACAGTTATATAAAGTTTTAGGATAAAACTGTAATTTTAGAAAATAGTTCACTGTAACAGTCACTGTAGCAAGCGGTAAAACTGGATTTGACAAGCAGTAAACCGAATTTTGGGCAGTAGCTTACTGGAATGAAAGCGGCTATCCATATTTCAAAAACGGCATACCGAATATTCTAAAATTCAAATATTTACTGTAATGGTAACATAAAAGCGGCTAACGAATTCCGAAAACAGCAAGCCGGTTATCATCAGAAAACACGTAACGGCTAATTTTTTTGGCTCAAACTATATAAACTCAAATCCAATTCGTTTTCAAGCCCTCTTGCAAACAAAAACAAAAAGCACACAACATATATTGAGCTCTCATTTTCGCAAATCATTATACATTGAATCATCTTTGTTCTTCAACTTGTATGTCTACTCTTTAAAAGAGTTTTTGTTGTAATTTCATTTCCTCATCAAATTTGTAAGTGTTTAAGTGTGTGAGACACTTGAGTGAAGAGATTAGAAGATAATCTCTTTATTGTAAAGGTTCATTGACACCTTAAAAGTCCATTGTAAGCATTTGAAGCCTTGGAAGGTTTGGATAGTGAAATCCTCAAGTTTGGGTTGCTTGGAGGCGTGGACGTAGGCGGGGATTGCCGAACCACGTAAAAATCCTTGTGTTTGTTTTCTCTTCCCTTACTCATTTATTATTGTGCTTTCATTGAATTTATTGTTTTTGAATTTATTAAGGCATTAGATTGGATTGTTGTGTTGTTTTGTTAGAATAAGTTTTAAAATACCAATTCACCCCCTCTTAGGTTGCATAACTTGTATTTCATATGCCTTTATACAAATTTAATAGAATAAAAAATTCAAAACTCAAGTCCATATTTAATAATAATAAACTAATAATAATAATAAAATATAATATTAATTACTAAATTTGACCTTATAATATTAGAATTTTTTTAATACTTAACAATAATAATAATAATAACTTTTTCTTATAGGTTAATTTAATTGCTAACTTGAACTTATATAGAGTCATAAATCATAATTCACAATAATAGTAATGCATATTTATAAAATCATGATATTGATAATTTTATTCATCAAAATCATGATATCAATTATTTATTTAATAAATTATAAATATAAATCAATTATAGATTTTTTAAACTAAGAGTTAAATGAATTTAAAAATTCAATTTCAAATTATTTGTAAAATCATAAAATTTTAAGTTTACTTTCATTAAAAAAATAAAACGTGCTTATTGCGGGTTTTTTTTATCGTGCCATGCTTAGCCCATCTCTAATTATGCCGCACTTTTAAGGCCCGCGTGCCTAAAATTCTAAGCCCGTCACGGCCCATGTACGTGTCATGCCGTGCCGCATGCCCCACCGAAACATGCTCGTGTCATGCCGTGCCATGTGCCCCACCGAAACGTGCTCGTGTCGTGCCATGTGCCGTCCGGCCCACTGGCCATCTCTAACTATATATATAATTGCCGCAACATAACATACACTGCCTTCACACACACAACACAATCGCAGCACTACTTGATTGGCAAGCAACCGAGAGAGTTTTCAAGTCCTACGTTTTTCAGTTCCCAAATTCTTCTCTCATTCATCAACCAAAACCTACCCACCAAAAATCTTCTTAACCCATCTGATTCAATCTCGATTTCTGATTTCGTCGATCACTTTTTGTTTCCCAGAACACTAACACAATGCCTCCTCACGTTGGATTAAGATTTTATTCAACGAAACAGGAATTGTTGGAGTTCTATCTCCTTTAACATTAGAGAAATGGTGACAGATCGTGATCTGGGAGCCTAGAGTAATTTCGATTGTTCATCTTCTCATATTGTTAAGGTATGATTTTCTAGATTACAAATTCTTTTGTATTATATGAGATCAATCCTGAAAGTTTTTTTGAGAAAAACTAATTTTTAACCAACAATTGGTATCAGAGCCATCTTATATTAATATATAAGAATTTCATATGAAATCAATCTTGATATTTATTAATTAGAGTGGCACGATTTATTTAGATATATATTATTTGTTTAATATATGAATAAAGCATGTTTCTGGTTCGTCTTAATTCATGGTTAGATTTTTTGTTGTATTTTTTCTTTGTATCTGTAACAAGAGGGGTGGTCTTTTTATCACCATGTTTCCCTCTTGATTTAGTTTACTGTTATAGAAATTTTATAAGCCAAAATTGGCTTAGGAAATTTGTGAATCATTAGAGAATAATCACGGATCGATAGATCGAAGGAATTAAAGGCCGAAAATTTCAGCGGCAACCACCAACCCACCTCAACTAGCGCACGCGCAACAAGCAGCTAGCAGTTGCAACGAAAAATAACGTGGCTAGCAAACGCGAGCGAGGGATGGTTGCGTGCGAAAGCTACTGGTGGAAGGGGTTATAAGTCATTTGGGAGCTTTCCGATGAGGTGGTGTTGGTTTAATCAGTGTCGGAGATGGGTGAACAGCGGCTGGGCTTTCTGGTGATAGTGGCTGGGGAAGAAAGGAAATAAAAATATGGATTTTAGGGTTTTATAGTTTTTATCATTGAGGTCCCTATAGTTCCGTAGCTTTTCTTTTAGAAAGTTTCATGTTTATGCATTTAAGTCTAAAAACAGTTTTGGGCTTAATGAATCCTAGTTTTAGGTCTAATTGAAATTGGGTTTAATGGATTAAAATGCATAGATAAAATTTAACACATTAAATTTATTTTTGGTCCAAAAGTTTTATTTAAAAAAAATAGATTTTATTTATTTTCTTTCAAAATTAAAATTGGACTAATCATAAATTTAAAAGTCCAATTTCCCCTAGTCCTTTAACAAAGACAAGGCTATGGAAGATGGATATTGACAAGAAGCCCAATGAAGATTAGGCTTAGGGTTAATGTATTTTTTCATTTTAGGAAAGTCATGAATTAAGATTATTTAATTATTTTTCAATATGTTATGTTTTAGATGATAACATACCATGATAACATGTCATATAGAATATGTAGTGCCACTCTATGCATAATGATACATGTCATTCATTAGTTATAAATCTCATTATATTGTTTGAAATTTGCATATGCTTTATAATGTTGGATATCATCTAGATAATATTATAGGAAGCATGCAATTAATAATATATAATTAATGTATGTTTTAAAAAAAAATCAATTTTAAAAATATTGAGTGGGAGAGGGAAAATTCAAGATAATTTTTCCCATTGGCTCTATTGTTAGTTCAATGATAAAATTATATATATACCTCAACTTCATAATACGGGCTCCTTTCAGATGGTATATATATTAAATATTTTATGTGATGAATTTCTTCAAAGATAAAATTGAAATATTTTACAATCGATTGTTCACCCCAACGGTGACTATTGATATGAAAAGTACATAAATTGAAATAATGGTTATACACTCAACTAAAATTTATTATTAACCTTTCTAATGAAGCTCTGTTAACAAATTTATGCCCAAAAGGATAACAATAATTATTTATCATGTCTCTACATGAAAGTAAATAATTCAATGGATAATTGGGTCTAGTAAGTGTAAACATGACTTCCCCAATTGATAGCTTGTCAAAGCGGTACTAGATTATCGTTACAATAAATTAAAATGCATTTATGGTTTTTTGTATTTTTATCATTTATCGTAAATATTATATCAAATTATTTATGCATGGATGTTTTATTTTTCAAAAAATGTCTTCCATGAGCCTACTTACTATTATTCTAAATCAAAACAAACTCACTAGCGAGAACTATATGGATTGGAAAAGAAATTTATTCATTGTCCTGACTGCTGAAAATTATAAATATGTCTTAACCCAGCCATGCCCTCCAGTTCCAGCGGAAGATGCTCATAGAAATCAGAGGAGTCTTTATGAGAAATGGCAAAATGCTACATTTCAGCCTCGATTTCTAATATTCTGCAGACCAAACATCAGAACTTGGAGATTGCCATTAGAATAATGGATAGTCTCCAAGAGATATTCGGCCAGAGTACTTGCTCCATGAGACAAGCAGCGCTGAAAGGTATTATGAACAGTAAAATGGGGAAGGGCTCAAGAGTTCGTGATCATGTCCTCAAAATGATGGACTATTTGAATGAGGCTGAGATTCAGGAAGTACAAATCGATAATAAATCAAAGATTGACATGGTGCTAGAATCTCTGCCAGAAACATTCAAGAAGTTTAAGGCCAATTATAACATGAACAAAAGAAACATGATCTTAACTGAATTGATGAACAAACTACATTATGCTGAAGAGATCTATCGTGTTAAGAAATCTCTGGGAAGCATAAATATTACTAAAAAATGTTCTTCTTCTGGACCTAAACTGAAAGGCAAAGGTAAGAAGAAACCTGGGAAAAAAAGATTGTTTACCAAACAAGATGGCAAGTCGAAAGGCAAATGCTTCAAGTGTGGACAGAAAGGTCACTGGAAAAATGATTGTCCTAAGATTGTGAAATTAGGTATGAGAAATCTTTTTGTAATTGAGGCTTGTTTAGTTTAGAATCTTGTTGACACTTAGGCGTTAGATTCAAGAGCAACTAATTATATTTATAATTCACTTTATTGGTTTCAGGAAACCAGGAAACTAAGTGAAGGAAGCATCAAGCTGCAGTTAGGGACATGACAGTTTGTGTCAGCAATAAAGACTAGATCTGTTTTATTATCTTTTAATCATGAGAATTTAGTTTTGAATAATTGTCTTTATGTTCCATAAATTAAGAGGAATTTAATTTCAGTAGCTTGTTCGTCAAAACAAGGATACATTGTAAATTTAGGATCCTCTGTTTATATTTTTTATAATAAGAGACTTATTTGTTCTAATATAGTGGAAGATAATTTATACCATTTAAGTCCAATGATTCATTCTATGCATGACACAGTGATCAATAATGATGAGCATACACATTTATCTAAGAAAAGAAATATTTCTTCCAACCAATGTTACAACTGGCATTTACGCTTAGGTCATATAAATCAAAATAGGATACAGAGAAAGATCAAATATGGACTCTTGGGTCCATTAGAAAATGAATCATTGTCACTCTATGAATCTTATTTAGAAGAAAAAATGACCAAAAGGCCATTCTCGGCCAAAGGAGTGCGTGCAATAGTACCACTTGAATTGGTACATACAGATGTATATAGACCAATCAATGTACAAGTTCGAGGAGGTTATGAGTATTTCATCACTTTCACTAATGATTACATGAGATACATTTATGTTTATCTGATGTGTCATAAGTCTGAAAGAACTTCAAAGAGTATAGGTTGAGACAGAAAAACAATTACATAAAAATATAAAGAAATTTCGATCTGATCGATATGGTGAATTTCTCTCAGGAGATTTCAAAGAGTATCTAGTTGAAAATTGGATTATATCTCAGTTAACTATCCCAGGAATATCACAACAAAATAGGGTAGTTGAAAGGAGAAATATAACTCTTTTGGATATGGTGAGATCTATGCTTAGTTATTCTTCATTACCAATCTCTTTTTGGGGACTAGCACTAGAAACTGCAATTTACCTCTTGAACTTAGTTTCATCTAAATCAATGCCTAAAACCTTAATAGAATTATGGTCGGGTCACAAATTAAGTTTACGACATATCCGTATTTGGGGATCACCAGCACATGTGCTAAAACCAAAGGTAGAAAAAATAGATTCACTATATGGGGGCCACCTCTTGAGGGCCCAAGCACCGCCAAATGCCATATATAATGCAAAGTGCCACATATAAGTTATTACATATGAAAAGTTAATTTGAATGTTTTGGCTCACTATCCATAGTTATTCTGATTCTGATTCTGATCGTATTATATGATATATATGTTCTGGACCAGTACTGGGTTTCTATTCTGATTGTGCACACGACATTCTGGTTCTGTTTCTGGTCAGGTCACCAGGACTACATGTGATACTATGTGACATGAGCTAACTATCTAATTTCTGTGTACGCAATATACGATTTGCTTTCATAATTGATTATTATTTTGATATTCTGAATTACCATGAATTTATGTCATCTTATTGAAATATGTTGTTTTATGAAACTTATGAATTATAATACATGTTTTAAATATAAAAAAAAGGCTTGCAATATTTTTGGTATCGGTAGTGCTAGTGTGTTAGGAATGGTTTTACTTACCGAGTTGACGACTCACCCCTCGTCGTTACTTTTTGCAGATTAAGTTGCTTTTGAGAGGTGTGCTTAGCATTGGAGTTAGAGATTTCGTTTCTTTTTTTGCTAGTTGAATAAGAGGAGGAATAAACTCATATTTCTGTTATGAACTTATAATTTGAGAGTTTTAAGACTTTTGTTATATTTATGTCTTGGAGAGAGATTGATTAGTATTATACATATAAATTTGTGGATTTTATTGAATAAAATTTGAGATTTTTGGCATAAGGATTTGAATTTGTAAGTAACCTCCTTCTTCACGTGCTCCGCACGTGTTAGATTTGGGGTGTTACATCTCACTTCCCTCGAGGAAGACTATATGAATAACTTCAAAACTAAGAGTAAAGTAATACTTGAAGAACTGTCAAGTGATCAAGTTGATACTCAGCTTTCAACACTTCTTATAGAACAAGAAGAACAACAACAACCAGTTGATCAACAAAGGATTATCCTTAAACAACCATCACTTTTAGAACCTCCTCGTAGTGGGAGGGTAACCCGCGAAATACATGTTAGTGAGAGAAACCTATACCGCTATCTCAGATGAACATGTATAAGATCCCATTAGATACAACGAAACTCTAATAGAAAGAGATGTTGAATTTTAAAAAAAGACCATGAATCAAGAAATGGAATCTATGTATTCCAATAAAGCCTGAGAACTTGTGGAGGCACCAAATGGAGTAAAATCTTTACGGTGCAAGTGGATCTACAAGAGAAAAAGAGGAGTAGACGGAAGAGTGGAAACATTTAAAGGAAGATTAATAGCCAAAGGGTTTACTCAGAAAGAAGGAATCGATTATGAGGAAACATTTTCTCTTGTTGCTATGCTTAAATCTATCAAGATTGTGCTCTCTATTGCTGTAGTGCTAGATTATGAAATTTGGCAAATGGATGTCAAGATTGACTTTCTTAACGGGCATCTTGAATAAGACATCTACATGCAATAACCAGACAGATTCATACAAAAAGACCAAGAACACATGGTATGTAAGTTGCAGAGATCCATTTATGGATTGAAGCAAGCATCCTTGTCATGCAACATCAGATTTGATCAAGTGATTAAATCGTTTGGATTCATTTAGAATATTGATGAACTATGCGTGTACAAGAAAATTCAGGAAAAATATGTAGCCTTCCTAGTTCTTTATATAAATGATATTCTCCTAATTGGAAATGATATAGGAGTATTGACTACAATAAAGAGTTGGTTAGCAAACTAATTTAATATGAAAGACCTAGGAGAGGCAAGTTATATTCTTGGTATCAAATTACTACGAGACCGGAAGAATAAAACTTTAGTCTTGTCTCAAGCAGTTTATATTGACAAGATATTGGGTAGATTTAGTATGGAAAATTCCAAGACTTGTTTGTTACCATTCAGACATGGAATTACATTCTCTAAGGATCAATTCCCTAAAACATCTGAAGAGATAGATAAAATGAGATGAGTTCCTATGCAAAAGTTGTGGGAAGTCTCACGTATGTCATGTTTTGCACTAGGCCAGACATTTGTTTTGCGATAGAGATGGTTAGCAAATATCAATCTAATCATGGAGCTGAACACTGGACTACAGTCAAGCATATAATAAAGTATCTGAAAAGAACTAAAAATTATATGTTTATGTATTCTGGTGATGAACTCATTCCAATTGGTTATATTGATTATGAATTTATGTCAGATAAGGATTCTAGAAAATCAACTTCCGGTTATGTGTTTACATTAGGAAGTGGAGCTATTAGTTGGAGGAGTGTGAAACAATCTTGTATTGCAGACTCCACAACTGAAGTTGAATATATGGCTGCATCTGAAGCTCCAAAAGAAGTTATATGGCTCCGCAAATCCCTACAAGATCTTAAGGTGGTACCTGCTACAACTGTACCCCTTAAAACTATTTTGTAATAATAGTGATGCAGTAGCTCAATCTAAGGAACCAAGGAACCATAAGAAACAAAAATATATTGAGAGAAAGTATCATCTTATAAGGGATATACTACCGATATAGTGCAGAGAGGTGATGTGGAGGTTACTCATATTGCGTCACAACAAAACTTAGCAGATCCTTTTACTAAGGCCATACCTGGAAAACCTTTGAACTTGCACTAAGAATCCATGGGCATGCGTGAGATGCCAAATATGCTTTGAGAGCTTGTGGAAAATGGTTGGGAAAATATGATCTTTAAAAATATATGTGTTTATTTAATTGTAATAAATAATTTTTCTAATTAATAAAATAAATGAGGTATTTTATTCAAGTATCTTAATTGCATTAATATTTTGAGTAAAGTCTATTTAATCATATTATATGTATTTATGTCATCATCATGTGGATTCACAGAAGATATAAATACAAGTTATCTTATTATTAAATAAATTAAGTTCGTAGTTGATAAATAAAGTTGGGCACTTTATTTAGGTATATGCTGTAATAAATTCATTGAATGATTTGTTTTAATCATGTATGAAGTTATTGATGTAGTACGACTACATTGAACATGATCACATATGAGATTTAATTAACTTTGCAATAACTGTCAGATTTATTAAATCTCATAGGAATTGATTTTACTGTAATCTTAATCTTAAATTAGTTATGATTTCAGGATTATAATTGTTATTCCATTTGAGTTATCAATGGACACGACACATACTTATAGTCAAGATTATCTGGTATCTTGGTGGGAGCAATTATGAGTATTGGAGTTATAGATTAACAATATAGAATTTGTACAACACATCTCTTGATGGGTTTTCAGCACTTGATCATAGAATTCTCTGGCTAGAGTGTGTCAACATATTTAGTATGTTGAAAATAATCATTAAAGAAAACCAATAAGTATCAATGAACAAGATGTAATTAAATTGATTGAACAGTTGAGATATCGATTTAATTAATGATGTGGTACAAAGGATTATACAGTAAAGAAATTAATGTGGTATGGGTTGAATTATTATTCGAAAACACTATCCCATATAGCATACAATTATAGAGGTCAATTCCAATCTTTTAGTGGAGTAGATTTGTAATTAAATAATCGGGTTAGTTTAATTACATGCCTAATTATTGTAACCATTATTGTATGTACCCATACAATCCCCGGGTTAGCTCATTTAATTGACTGCACTGCTACTAGATTAATAAGAAAGATAACTAGGTATTTGGGTTAAAAGCTTAAATATATTATTTAGGGAAGGCTCCATTTAATATGCTTGTGTATAAGGGGGCTTGTGTTATTTTTCAAGATGGGCCCCTATAACACAAGAACAAGTAATGCGACTTTTGGTTTTATTATTTTTTAATTTAAATCAAATGTGATTTAATAGAATTAAAAATTAATAAATATAGAGCCTAGGGTTTCCACCAAATAGAGATATAAAAGGGCTTATTTTCTCTAAAAGAAAATAGAGAGTCATATTATATAGATAAAAAAAAAATCTCTCTAGTTTTGAGAGGAATATTTTCTCTTGCTAGTTACTTTTTGTGGTGATAAAGGCGCCCACACGTCAAATACAGATCAAATCTGAGTCATAGCCTGAAAGATTATTTAGGGACGAATCATGATCTAACGAGCGTGGTGGTGATGGATCGTGATCTAACCAACGTGGTGGTGATGGATAATAATCTAACAGGTGTGGTAGTGACGGATTGTGGTTTGGGAACCTAGAGTAATTTCGATTGTTCATCTTATCAGATTGTTAAGATATTATTTTCTACATTATGAATTTTTATGTATTATATGAGATCAATCCTAAAATTTTTTTTTTTTTTGAGAAAAACTGATTTTTTAACCAACATGTTAATAGAGAGACTGAGCTCGATGAGGTTACAAAGAAGGTTAAATGATCACATACCACATACCAGAGAGGTAATGTTATAAATTGCATGTTGAAATAAAAACAAGAGAGTAAATTCTAGGGGATATTGCAAGTTTAATTTGAAGAGATAAATAAGTATCAACAGCATCAACATAGCTCTGAGTAAGCTGGTGATGGTGTTGGGATTTGTTGTTAATAACACAAACCAATTAGTTGTTCCTGCTAAATGCTTCTGCTCGTCCAACCCAGTAAATCCAGGCTGCAGTAGTCGAAGCGACGGTCGGCTCCATACGGGAAGGAAAAGAAGGTATGGGAGGGAATCGATAACTCAAACCATAAATCCTGACCATTCATTGTAGCATACCCACCTGTCAGAGATATAGAGTTCAGATCATGATAGGTTTTGAGCCTTCTTAAGCATTCTTCCAAGAACAAGTCTCTGAATTTAGAGAGTAAATGATAAATAACCAATCTTAGCTCACCCAAAACATTATGGTAATAATACTTGGCCAATCAAAGAATTGTGCATTAGTTTATGATTTTGTTGTTGGGGAAAAATTAGGTTTTTAAATTTTTTATAAAACCTTTTGAAGATCGCTCTCATATAATATATAAGAATTTGTATTCTAGAAATCGTACCTTGAAAATCCGAGTTGGTTTTTTCCGCTGAAGTGATTTAGGCTCCTAGATCACAATCCGCCGCCACCACTCCTGTTAGATTACGATCCGTCACCACCACGCTTGTTAGATCACGAACTGTCACCAATGATCTTCCAGGTTATGACTCAGGTTCGATCTGCACTTGACGTGTGGGCGCCTTTATCATACCAAAGCAACTAGCACGAGAAAATTTTTCTCTCAACAATAGAGAGAAAAATCTTATTCTCCAATTTGTATAAAGTGGCTTCTCTCTCTTCTTTAGAGAAAAATAAGCCTTTTATATCATCCTTTAGTGAAAACCCTAGGCTCCAAAATAATCCAAAAAATAAAACCCACGTTATTTACTTTTTCAATAGGGGACCCACCTTGTAAAATAACATAAGGCCCCTTACACAAAAGCTAATTAAATGGAGCCTCCCACTAAATGATATATTTAGGCTTTTGACCCAAATAGCTAGTTATCTTACTTATTAGTCCAGTAGTGGTGCAGTCAATTAAATAACTCGGGGATCATTTGGGAACATACAATAGTGGCTACAATAATTAGGGATGTAATTAAACTAGCCCAATTATTTAATTCTAAATCTAATTAGGCATGTAATTAAACTAGCCCAATTATTTAATTCCAAATCTACTCCACTAAAAGATTGGAACTGACTTCCATAATTGTATGCTTGAATAATAATTCGTCCCAAGCCACATTGATTTCTTTACTGTACAATCTTTTGTACCACATCGTTAATTAAATTGATATCTCAACTGTCCAATCAATTTAATAACATCTTATTCCTTGATCCTTACTGGTTTTCTCTAATGATCATTTTCAACATACTAAATATGTTGACACACTCTGGCCAGAGAATTCTATGATCAAGTGCCGAAAACCTATCAAGAGATGTGTTATACAAATTCTATATTGTTAATCCATAACTCCAATACTCATAATTGCTCCCACCAAGATACCGGGTAATCTTGACCACAAGGATGTGTCGTGCCCATTGGTAACTCAAATGGAATAACAATTACAATCATGAAATCATAATTAACTCAAGATTAAGATTACATTAAAATCAACGCCTATGAGATTTAATAAGTCTGACAGTTATTACAAAGTTAATTAAATCTCATATGTGATCCTGTTCAATGTAGTCGTACTACATCAATAAATTCATACATGATTAACACAAATCATTCAATGAATTTATTACAGTCTATACCTAAATAAAGTGCCAACTTTATTTATCAACTGCGAACTAAATTTATTTAATCATAAGATAATTTGTATTTATGTCTTCTGTGAATCCACATGGTGATCACATAAATACATATAATATGATTAAATGGACTTTAATACAAATATTAATGCAATTAAGATATTTGAATAAAATACCTCATTTATTTTATTAATCAAAAAAATTATTTATTACAATTAAATAAACACATATACTTTTAAAGAGCATATTTTCCCAACATCTGTTTCCTTGCCTTGTTTGGTCACATTATAGCTCACAATTTCCTTTTTCTTTTGAGATTCGACTTAGCACTACTAGTAGTATAAATTGTTATGCCCCTTGAAGCCTAGCTTATTTGACAATCTCAAAGAAAGATTCAAACAAAATCTACTGAGAGAATAATTCCCTGCAGAGGTACCTTGAGAATCCACTCATATCGGCAACAACGGATTTGAATGGAACTGAAGTTGAACAAGTCTCTGTTGAGTATGTTCCAGAAAGAGTAGATGTTCCAGAAAGAGTAGATTTTGATGATGGTCTTGATGGCGAATTCAGAGAGGAGTTTAAAAAGATTTTCGAGAAATTTAGTTTTCAATACCCTCTTGGTTCTCTCGAGTCTGCCAGCAAGATGAAGAAGGAGGCCGACTTATCTGATTCAGAGGATGAAGAGCAGCAGGACAATCGACAAAAAGAGAAAGGCCTTTCAAAGAAGAGGAAAAAGCATGGACGAAGGATGAAGATTGCTGAAGTGAAACGGTACTGCTCGAGGCCTGATGTTGTTGAAGTGTGGGATGCAACTGCAGCAGACCCCAAGTTGCTGGTTTTTCTGAAGGCATACCGAAATACTGTTCCTGTGCCAAGGCATTGGTGTCAGAAGAGAAAATTCTTGCAGGGTAAGCGGGGAATTGGAAAGCAGCCATTTCACCTACCAGATTTCATTGCTGCGACAGGAATTGAGAAAGTTAGACAAGCTTGCAATGAGAAAGAGGATAGTAAGAAGCTGAAACAAAAGCAAAGTGAACGCATGCAGCCAAGGATGAAGAAAATGGATATAGACTATCCGGCTCTCTATGATGCATTTTTCAAATACCAGACAAAGCCAAAGTTGACAACTCATGGTGATCTGTACTATGAAGGGAAGGAATTTGAGGTAAAGCAGCTAATGGAGATGAAGCCATGCACCTTATCATATGAGTTAAGAGAAGCTCTTGGTATCCCGGATGTGGCTTCTCCGCCGTACCTAAGAAATATGCAGAGATATGGTGCCCCACCTTCGTACCCCAATCTCAAGATCCCTGGTTTCAATGCTCCCATTCCACAGGAAGCAGACAAGCCTCATGTTGTTGACACGGAGCCAGTTGATAAGACAAGGCATTGGGGTGATTTGGAGGAAGCAGAAGATGAAATTGAAGAAGAAGAATTGGAAGATGGCATTGAATCAGTTGAATCGGTGGATACACCACCAAAGTATTCTTACTGGCATTGAAACACCTGCTGTTGTTGACCTTCGTAAGCAGCAGAGGAAGGAACCTGAGAGGACTTTATACCAAGTTCTTGAAGAAAAAGAGGAGAGAATTGCTCCTCGGACTTTACTTGTAACAACACACACGTATGTGATCAACACTGGCACACAAAAAAGACAAGAGTCAAAAGGGTTGATCTGCTTAAAGGCCAGCAAACAGATAGAGTGGATGCCATTTTACAGCCGGAAGAGCTTGAAGTTATGGACAACGTGCTGCCCGCAAAATACGAGGAAGCAAAACAGGAGGAGAAGTTGCACAGTCAACGCCAGGACTTCAGTGGCATGGTTGCTGAGAATGAGAAGAAGAGAAAGCGTCAGATGCAGGAGAAGGAAGGAAAATCGAAGAAGAATTTAAAATTTTAAGATTCCAGACAACACTAACTTTATAACATGTAGAAAAGACTTCATTTAATCTCTTCTGGGGAAATAATCTGTCAATTAACTGCAAGTGTATAAATCCTGAAAACTGTAATCAACAAATCTAGCAACCATATCAAGCCAACCACCAAGCAAAATTACTTCCTACTATATAGGTAATAGACATGAAATTAAAGCATGAAAGCCTCAAGGCATGCTGTTCGTAAGTTGTAAACTGGATTGGTTTAGAGTTTGTAAGATTCAAGTGCTTAATCGAGTAAATGTAATTACAAGCATTCCACTAGAGGAATAGGCATTCTCATCTCACTCTAGCTCTCTGCTTTGTCATCTGGATTTTATGAAAGCAATACTTTGACTGCAAGTCTGTGTTATGTAAACAATTTGTTTCATTTCCAATTGTAATATATTCCCATTGTCTAACATTTTTCAAATGAAGTTATGGCTTCTGAAAGAGCTATTTCTTATATGTTCTTTTGCAAGAATTGTTTAATAAGGTCATGTTCCAAAAACCATTTTATGCTTTGCATATATATATCTAAATTGATTAAATTGAAAAGCAGGGAAGATGAAAGTAAGTGCCACTGTGATTGTAAAATGATTTTGAAGATTATCCCCGAAAGTAGAAAATTTTGGTTGGATGAGTTAAAAATTATTCAATTCAACCGTTGGCCATAATTTTTTTTCGAATTATAGCAATGTAAAATATTGCAAATGATTCATCAATCTGAGTTAAAAAGGGGCAGGCCGCAGTCTGCACAAATAGCTTCACAAATATTAGTGATCGCTTGACTGGAGATACAACCTGAGGGTGAGATCTGGGAAAAATTGCAAGAATAATTTGAAAGCCTATGCAAGTACCGACAGTAGGATTAATCACATAGTACTCTGCTACTATTTAGTCCATCAGTTGAAACTATTCTGTGCGTCAAACAATTCTACTGTCCAATTCACGTAAGATCTTCTGAAGTGACCATTCAAAGCCAGTTAATATAGTTAGAAGCGGTTATGACATGGCACTGATGAGGTGGCAAGGGGTGTCCAGTTAGTTATAAGTTCGTTAGCTTCTTAGTCAAGTTGCAGGCTGCTATAAATGAAGTTGAGGGGGGGCCGATTATTTGTTAAATTTGTGCCTTCGTTTGTGAGAGATTAGAGAGAGTATATTCAGTTCATCACATATAAATATGGAAAACACAAAAACTAGAGACAGTCATAAGAGGAAGCTTAGATGACTTAACGGCAAAAGAACTATTATTAATCAAATTGCAGGAAATTGTTGAATAATTAAACATTTGTAAACCTTCATTAATTATTGAATTGTTTACATTTTTTAATTTTTTCGTTGCATAGTCGATTTAATTTTTATATATCATAGTTGATTTTTATGAGCTACATTAGGGTTTAAAATCATTTTAATATTTAAATTAAACTTTTTGAAACTTTTGCAACTCTTGAGGATTCCACCTAGTAACTAATAATAGTCCACGCTGTAAAATATTGGATATTGCTCATCAACTCGCAAAACAAAATATTAAGTAAACTAAAATGATTATCTAAAAATTTGCTAAGAAAAGAATTGAGCAATTACATATTAGAAAAATTAAACTACAGCAGAATTAAATAAACTATACCAGCTGTAATCACAACACAACCAACTTGATCTCTTTGACATCTAAAATTAACCATTTGTAAACATGTATAAATAGCCCCCTAATTAATGACATTACCAACTACCAAGTAATAATAAATTGATCAAGATTAATAAGACAGAGTTTAGACAGAGAATATGTAATGGCTTTACATGAAAAGTTCTTCATTTTTTGTGCATTTTTGTAGTACTCTTGGTTACCATGAGCAACTAGATTGAAATCCAAGTTCTTAGATTGAAATCTATATAAATCAAAAAATTACAGTTTTTATCGCAGTATTAAATTAAAGTATATATGAAAGCTAATTCCAAACATAATGAAAAAAATAACTTACTGGGAAAAAAAAAAAAAGAGAAAGAAAGATAAATACCCATGAATAGGTTCATTGTTGTTGAAGCTGAAACTTTAGCTTGAAGGATGATCCTGGTGCAAAGAAAAAGCTTTTTCTACTTCTGCCCATGTTTCTCAGAAGTGTCGTTTAATAAATTGATATTCATGTCAGTCGTTATGCATTGCATATCCAAATTGATTTGAGTTGAATATCAAGGGCAAGATGAAAGTGGAACTGTGATTGTAACATGATTTTGTTTCAACACGAAGATTGAAGATCATCCATGGCAGGAGGAGATTCTGATTTGAAGACTCGTGCTATTCACATGCCTTTTGGTTGCATTTCCAGAATTTAAAGAGATTTTTTAACTTCTATCTTTGAAGGCAACCACAATTTATATTCCGATTTTTTTTTCTTTTTTAGTGATATTCAACTGGACAGCTAGTGATGGGTAACACAACATCCTAGGTATGAATCGTTCTAATAAAATTTGAATAACCTAGAACAAAGATTTAGTGTGCACTGTGCAATTGCTTGGTTCAAACTTAAACTAGACTCAAGTAATTTGTGGTTCAGCCACAGGGACGACCAATGTTGAACATATTGATTGAATCATGCATGAGGCATAAAAGTTTCGATTCGTTGGCAAGACACAAGGCTGCTGCGGAGGAATGAGGGCATAATAGAATCACCTCAAAACTAAGATAAACACATCACAAATAATTTACACCAACTGCAGAAGTTTATGTACATTAGCTAACTTCAGAAGAGTTGAGAAACAACTGCAATAATCATAATAGTAAGCGTGATCAAAAAATACAACCCTGAAAACACAAACTATAGATGATGATGATAATAATAATAACAATTCGTAAAAGCCCAAATCCTGAATTTCAATTCCAACAAATAATTAATCAAGAAAGCAACATTTTATTTCACAGTAGATGAATTTTCCATCTTTGTAGCAATAAATGAACTTACAAAAACAATTCTGTGTATAAGTTACAAAATTTTAGGATGCACAGAAAACAGTCTATGCCATCCACCTCCTAATTTCTCACGTCCTCTTATTTCTCAAGGTCCAAGAATAATTGTACTCAAGGTAATCAAATCAGTGAAGGGTAATGCAGAGAAAGGGGTAGGGGAAAAAAAAATGCCACAGGCCTTGTTTACAGCAATTACCCCTAAACAGAAAATTGTACAAATTACAGCTGACGAGCACCAGTGAGGTGACTAATTTCTCCAGCAGTGCCAAAAATATTGAACATCCTTCCTCAAATTGTCCACATATTGAAAATTTATCCAGGAGACATGTTCTCCATTTCTCGTGTATTCCAAGGACCAGGTAAAAGGGATTTGGTTTTTGGGTAAAGGCAAGCATCCAAATCATATCCAACAGACTTCATTCTGCGAAGAAGATGATAGGCATGAACTTTTTTATTATCTTTAGAAAGAAGAAGAGACCTAAGAAGATAGTTGCAAACCCGTGGCCTCAGGATGAAATCATTCTTCAGTGTGTAAAGGAAAACATCCATTGCCAGGTCTAGATACCCTCGCTTGCAGAGACCATGTATCAACTTAACACAGCTTGGGGGAGTGACGATGGCCTTGCACTCTACTAGAATAGAAAAAATATTGAAAGCTTCTTTTACTTGCCCATCCTGACACAGTCCAATGAGCCAAATGGTATAAGGCGCTAATTGAAAATCATTCAGCTTAAAATCCATTTCCAATAAGCCTTGGATTGCATTTTCCACTTTTCCCTTCTGAAGGAATTCCTCAATTGATTTCATTGATTCATCATCCCGGCCAGAAATGTCCCTCAGATACTGCAACCAAAGACTAAAAGCTAATGAGATCTTCCTCCTCCGACATGACCACGTCATAAGTGACTTGTAAACTGCTGGGCTAGGTGTACAACCATTCTGCGGCATTTGCTCAAAGATTCTAAAGGCGTCCTCTTCTCTGTCAACTCTCTGAAGACCATTAATCAGTGTTCCATAAGTTACAGAATCAGGGCTGAGCCCCTTGAGTTGTAGCTCCTTGAAAAGCTTGAGAGCACCATTAATGTTGCCAACCTTACAGAAACCATTAATCAAAATGTTGTAAGTGATGATGTCTGGCAAATTTCCACTTTCAGCAAGTTGCATGAGAATCTTGTAGGCCTTATGAATCAACCCCGAGGTACAATATTGCTCCACCATAGTTTGTAAACTAGCCTTATCATGAACCCGATTGCCACCCTGAGAAAGCCGAAGAAATAGCGTAGGATTTTTCCCTATCTCCATCTTATAAAACAAAAGGTTAGCTTTCTCAAGCTCACCAGCCTTGCAAAGTCCATCAATAAGAGCATTGAATGTACCAACAGAAGGAAAACACCCAGCCTTTTCCATTTTATTGAAAAGTTTTTGTGCATCATCAACCATTCCATTCCGGCACATACCACAAATAAGAATGGTGAAAGTGTGAGTATTTGGAAGGCTATCACGCTTCCAAATCTCGACTTGAAGGGAGCGTGCCTGATCCAAAAGACCCAGATCACAAAACCCTTTAATCAAAGCATTGTAACAATATATATCTGGGACTATTCCTCTATCACTCATGTCACTCAACAACTTCATAGCATCCTTAACCTTACCAGCCTCTGATAACCCACGTATTATTACACCATATAAAACAACATCAGGCTCGATCTTCTCCTCAAACATTTTCCTATACCACGCATAAGCTTCATCATATCTCTTAGCTCTAAACAGCCCATCAATCAAACAACTATAACTCCCTAATCCAGGAACAAAACCATCCTTCTCAAAAGACCTCAAAAGCGCCAAAGCTTCATCAACTCCTCGTAACTTACAAAACCCATTAAGCAATGCATTATAAGCCACAAAATCAGGACTACAACCACTATCTTTCATCTTTAAAAACAATCTATATGCCTCATCAGCTCTGTTGATTTGGCATAAACCTGAAATAACAATTGTATAAGTAAACTTATTAGGCAAAATGCCTCTCTGCGTCATCTCATCGAACATCTTAATTGCAACCTCAGTCTTGCCACTCTTCGATAACCCATCAATCAAAAGAGAAAATGTCACTATATTAGGTAAGCAATTCAACTTTACCATCTCATAATAAACAGCCAAAGCTAACAAAAACAATTGTTTACGAAACACAATATTCAAAACCGCATTGTACATATAAACATCAGGCTGACAATCAAATTCCTTCATCTTACCAAAACTCTCCAAAGCTTTCTCACAGTCACCCACTTTGTAATATCCCGAAATGAGAACAAAAAATACATCTGACACAACAGAAACATTACCAGACTTCAACTCATCGAGGGTTTGCCAATACAAATCAAACCCATTTGGTTTCAGAAGCATGCGGATGACTGCACTGTTAGAGGCAAAGCTACGCAGACGCTTGCGCTTCGCTGCCCAGATGAAAAAACGGAAACCCACCTGAGGGTTTTTTGTTTTCATGATAACAGAGGTGACGGTGGTCTTGGAGAGGAAGGGAAGCAGCGGTTCCAAGGCCGGTTCGATGGGGGTTACAGTGTCCAGGATGGTGAGCACTTCATTGATAGTACTTGATTCTGCTGAAGAGGGCGAGTGGAGATAGTGGAATGGTGGTGATAGTTTTGGGGAGAATTGATGAGCGGAGGAGATTGGGCGCAGAAGAAGTGAAGGGAGTTTCATGGCAGATTTGCAAAGAAGGGTGATAATATTCTCATTGTTTACTTTTTGTTTTACTTTTTTCCAGGGATTAGGTTTTAAGATTTTTTTTTTTTTGGGATAAGGGTTTTAAATGGCTTTTAGATATTGCATGAAGAACGAGAAGAAGAAGACGAAACGACTCTCCGGTTTTGCTGTTTGGTTGACGAGAAAATTTGAGTTGAGCCATTTACATTGAGAGAAAATTTGTTGACTGATTTTGCTTTTTTTTTTTTCAATTGTTTTATAAATCTTGATTTTACTTATTTTATTATGAGGAAATATATGTTTAGTTATTATATTTTAATTTAAATATTTATTTTATTCTTATATTTTTTTTAAAAATTAACATTTTTATATTCTTATCTTTATTTTTTTGCAATAATATTTTTTTATTTTTTATTTTAATTAATTTATCTCTAAAAATATTATTTAATAAATTAACTAATAATTATTAATTAATTAATTAATTAATTAATAATTGTAGAAAATTTGATACTTTTTTATATCCATACAATAATCTTATTAATAATTACTTATAAATAATTAATATCAGTTAATTTAAAAAAGTTAAAAATCTTTATAATAATTTTTTATATTTGTTTTATAAAAAATTAATTTAACAAATTCATGTAAAAAATAAAATATTATATAAAATTTAAGTAAATTTTTATGTTATTTTTAAGATTAATTTAATAAATTATTATTTTTCTGCTTTTCTTTAATAATCAGACCACTTCTAAAGCCCGAAAGTAAAGAAAGCAGTTTGTTATTCTTTTTCCATTTTTAAAAGGAAAAAAGAATAAACAGAAATTGTCTTTTATTTTTTTAAAGTAAATGCCATAATTTTTATTTTTTAAAAGTAAATTCTCTAGGTTTATCCTTTTATCTCAAGTTCGTGACTCGCCCCCGGCCATGTCCAGTTTTATGAGGAGGAATGTAAGGGCAATATTGTCATTTCGTTCCTTTTGCAAAGCAGAGATTCTTCCAGCACTCTGATTTTCAAAAGCTTTTAATGAGTTTGGGATAAAATTCAAAATATTTAAGTTGTATTTAGCTTGGCTCTAATTTATGATAATTGAAAATCAAATTGCAATGCATATGGTTACAAACTAAAATTCCATGTTCAATTCGGTTTAGTTTTAATAAAACCATTCTGGTTCAATTAATGAAACTGATGGCTTTGTTTTTTATTTAGTTCGATTTGATTTGTAATTTCTATAATATTAAAAATTTTAAAAATCACTTTTTTTAATATATGAATCATAGATAGATCTGAGTATGATAGGACGGACTTTGAAAATTTTATATTTAAATTTAGATTCAAGTTTAACAACAGTAACAAATCAAAAAAAATAAAATAAACGATTAACTATTAACAAAAAAATTCAAATGAGATCAAAGCAAAACGACTTTGTGAATAAAATCAACCAAACTAAAAGTCGATTTAGTTCAACTTGGTTTACAAAATTCAATTTTAATTTGATTTTAAGTCTACCAAACCGAACCCAAAATTGTCCACCCCATGCGCCTCAAGGAGCATACTTTTTTATATGTATAATCTGTATGCCTTATCTATTGTAGTTCTTGAAACTAAATTTTGCAAAAGCTCAATCCAAAAATAAACCTTAGTTTCATTACTTATAAGTTAAAAGTAGTCTAAAATAAACCACAAAAAATAGACATTTGTTATAATATTCAAAATTCTAAATAGTATAAAATCGGGAAAATATTATTAGACAAATTCGTTTTCTTCCAAATAGTATAAAATTGGACTAAAAGTCGCGGCATTATAGCAAAAGCTTATTAATAATAAAGGGGGAAAAAAACAAAGTGAGAGAATTTTTCATTGAAACACAACTATATACATAGTATCTGTCTAATGTGGTTGCTGGCATTTTTTAAAATGCTAATTTAGGATTTCACACAAAAATGTGAAATGTCAAATGCTTTTGCACTATTGTAAAATGATTTTTCAATAGGTTGCAATGGTGTAAAAGCATTTGACATCGTTATAAAATCTCAAATTCATATTTTAAAAAATATGAGTGTTCTCATCTGAGAATTAACACACACATACATATATAAAGAGTCATTCTCTCATGCAAACGTCTTCATTTTTTTTTTCATGTGAACATACTATTAAGCAATATAATTTAATAGAGTCATTATCTCATTTTACTATTAAATCAATGTGGTTTAATAGAGTAAATATTTAGTTAACAAAAAAGCTCAAGCCCAGCCAAATCAAACTGAATTTGTAAACTAAATCAAAATTCTATTTGATTCACTTTAGGTTATAAAATTTTGTTCAAGTTTAGTTTCAATTCTCCTAAACCAATTCTAAAATGTCCGTCCCATGGGATCTTACTCTTTTTTTTATTTGGACCAAGATCTGAAGTTTAGTTGAACTTGTGCTGAACACCAAATCAACTGTTAGCAATAAATTAGATCCCACATGAAACAATTGATGCCCGTCGATCTGATTCTTAGCAAAAATTCAGGCGATGAGCAGATCCATTTCCTTTTCATTTCTAATTTCTATGTCGTATCTAATGTAGTTCTTGAAATAAACTTTCTAAAAGCTCAATCCGAAAATAAACCTGTTTCATTATTGAGCAGATATAAGCGGACTACTAAATTCTAAATAGAGCAAAATTATGAAAATGTTGTCAGACAGAAATTCTTTTTCTTCTTAAGAGAGGCAGTCTTATAACATGGGCTCACCAACAGCACGCGGCAATGAATCGGGGTACTGTGATAAGATAATTTCAGTGCCAAATAAAAGAAGTATTGGATGTATTTACAACAGCCTCCATGGGCTTACCCACACCACATTGAATTTTATTACTAAGTTGACCAACAATCTTAGCCCACAAATCCGTGCCCTTCCAAAGCCAACCCATTGAAAAATTAGTATTTACTTTTCTAAATTCTCTAATTCAATGTTTTCTTATTTATTGACATGGGAAAACCTAGCAAGCCTCAGGGTTAGTTTAAATGTACACATAAACCTTTTAAGTTTAAAAATGGTCACGCATATTTTTTTTTTCTAAAAACAATTATACTCATATGGAATGAAGTGGGGTGTACATATATATGTGTATGTGTATCTATCTATATATTTATCTCTGTGTGTGACTATTTTTTAAAATAAAATGTGGAAACATGTACATTTTCAAGCAAATTTCGGGAGTTTTGGTGGTGGTTTTTTTTTTCCCTATTAACATGTGTTTTTAAGGACATAAGTTACTTGTAAAGCATTAAATTAAATACTTCTAGAAGCTTAGTAAGATTATTTTCAAGCAAATTTATGGCCAATTTGATAATGTTGTATCTTTTAAAATAATTAATAGTTGCTGGTTTCTAGAAATAATCGATTATGAAGAGAATTATTTAAAGGTCTAGTTAAATTTATTTCTAAAAGTACTGTAAGTTTTAAAAATAGTTATATGTATTTGATAAATCTTACAGTTAAATTATTATAAACATATAAATGATTGAATTTGACATAATATTGAATAAATTTTATTTATACATCTATAAACTTGTATTAAATTTTTTTTATTGTACGCACATGGCACACACACTTTTAAATGTGAAAGGCTGCAAAATAAATTTAGAACATAAGACTCGGTCGGTCACAAAATGTTAAGAGCCCGGCCATATGCCATATACATTATTAAATATCACGAGCAAATTGCCAAAGCATCGACAAATTAAAATTCTGATGCCTTGGTGATAATCTTTGTCAGCAAACAATTAATGCGGATCATATTCCACTTTCTATTGACCATTCGTTACAATTCCTAATTTTGATTCTTCCTGCAGTCAAAAAAGATGGCACATTGAAAATGATATTTTGGTTGTAATCTTAGACCTCTCTCTCTCTCACTCTCTTTAACGCAAGGGAAAAAGTCTCAACCTCTCTCTCGGTGACTTATGGTAAAATTCCGCGAACAAAATAATTTAACCTTATTTTTAATAAATTAAAGAAATATTATCATTTTACCGATTAATATTTTCTAACATATCACTTTTACCACAAAAATTTATGATAATTACATTTGTCTACTTAATATTTCATTTTTTTTATTATTTTACTACTAAACTGTTAACTCAATTAATAAGTTCATTATGTTACAAGAGTATTTTAAGAGTTTCAATATATTCAGCATTTTAAAAATTTCACAAGGTATTATATTTATAATTTTAGCAATTAATTATTTTAGATATATAAAATAATTAATTGATAAAAATATTATTTCTTATCTATAGTTAATTTTCTACTTCTTTAATTTACATTGTTAAATTACACTTACATAGTTTAGGAGTAAAATAGAGTTTTAATATAATTTCTATTAAAAGTTATTAACTTTAATAGTTTGATGGTGAAAGGGTAAAAACTAAAATATCAAGTAGAAAAAAGTAATTATCAGAAAACTTTGGTGATAAAATAATATGTGAGAAAATATTAGGCGGTAAAATAATAATACCCCTAAATTAAAATAATTTTGAATATGTATGAAATCATCAATTAAAGCTCCTATATTCTTCTCTCCCAAATAATGAACCAAAAATTCATATATTGTCATTTTAGAATCAAAATATGTGTTGACGATAATAGTTTTAAGGATTTTCAATAATATCCTAACTTAGCACACTTGCAAGCTTCTAAAGTATAATTCTAGCATTATAAGAACTTGTTTGGGATTGCTTTTGAGAGATTCAAAAGTGATTTTGAAAAGTTAAAATTAATTTTGGTGTTTGGTACATTTTTTTTAAAATTACTTTTACCAAAATCATTCATCTTGTAATAGATTTTGAAAAATAGGAAAAGGAGTGGCTTTTCAAAATCTGGTTTTAAAAATCACTTTTATACTTAATACAATTCCATATATATTCCCATATATATTATAAAAATCCAAAATTACCCTTATCAATTAGGAAATAAAATCATTGACTTTAAAGATAATAATATTATTATTACCAATTATATTGAGATAATAAAAAATTAATATTATTTAATATTTATTTTAGTAATCAATTATTATATATTATACAATAAAAATATTTTATATAATGTTTATAAATGTGTAAATAAATTTTAGTTAACATTATGTTTACAATAGCTTAATAGTAAGATTTATTAAACACATACGACTACTTTTAAAACTCATAATACTTTTAAAAATAATTTTTACCAAACGTTTAACTGATTCTTTTCACAACTGATTATTTCTACAGCACAACAAAGAACAATTATTATAAAAGTTGCAGTATTACCAAATAAGCCCTTACAAGCAACAACTTTTAAACCTAAACAATAAATACTTGTGGGGTGTTGCAAAAAATTTGTTCATTGGATGTCACAAGTTCTGATTAAAATGAAACATGATTTTAAGGTGAAATAAACAATAAATATCTTCTTCTTATATGTTTAAATGATGATTCGACATGATTAAATAATACAAATCTTTCTAAAATATAAGAGTATTTAACTTAATTTTGAAGTGTCTTTAAGGGCATTTTCATAATTTATTTCTTTGAGGAAAAAAATTATGTAAATAATGTGATTTAAATTAATATGGAATTAAATAAATACATCAAAAATTTAATATGAAATTTATAATTCCATTCTCTTTAGGAGTCTACTCGAGTAGACTTCAAACAACTTCGTTTAAGGTGTGTTTGAAATTCAAGTTGGATAGTTGTAGCTTAAAAGTTACAGAACTAAAGTGTTTAATAAACACTAACTGCTGTACCTTAGAAAATATGCTGAAATAATTTTTCACTTATACGATGAAAATTTTATTATATTTTTAATAATTTTATCAAAATTATTATTTAAAATTTATATTTATTAAAAATTATTAATTTTTATTTTATTGTTATAATTTTTTTTACAATAATTATAATTTAAAAATTATAATATCTTAATTCCAAATAGATCCTTAATTGATCATGGGAATTGGAATACGAGAGATAGGTGTTAAACATTCATGGGATTCAACAGCGATAACATTGTAAACAATTTTTACGGCAAGTTAAAAAGTCTTTGGAATCTGTATTTTTTGCGCTGCAGGGGAGCGCAGGCAGACGATACTTGCGATTCTTGTGGGCCAGGGAAGTGGACCCACAAAGAACTTTCGTGGATTAAACGGAAACTGAAACCGTCGCGTTACAACTTGTGCTTGCGTCTTCGATTATTTCCGACAAACGGCATCCCATCTTTGATATTTTAACTTTAACTAACTATTATTACAATAATAATTAAAAAAAAGAAAAAAAACTTAAACCAACTCTTAAGCAAGGCGGCTGAAACTGAACTCTCCTTTAATCTTTACTCTTCATTGAGAAAAAAGACCCTTTTCTTAATGATTAAAAATATTCGTTCGTAAAGAGGAGGTTAGGGACACAAACACAACTCATCTCTTGTTCTTTCTATTATGCGTCATGCACACGACACGATATTGAAAAAATATCTCTCAATTTATCGTCTCTCCTTGTCCAATTATTTTTTAATCATTATATTTCTTTGTCTTAGTTTTTTTCTTTTTCAAACGAACGAAATGGTTTTCAATTTGAAAGATATAATTTTTTTTTAAAAAAAAAAATTTGTTCTGCCGTTTGCTTGTTATGGACTAATTGATCTACTTTCCGATTCGTCCAAGTGTGATGTGAACTAAGCCTCGTATAATTGACTAGTTGATTTTTCTTTTAATTTTAGAGTCCAATTATCAAGGCCGTCATTGTCTTCCTTAGAGTAATTAATTATCAAAGCCGTCACCGACGTGAAATTGATTTCTCCCAAGTCTAATATTTATGTCACGTGTAAATTCAGCGCATTTTGAAACGAACGAGGGAGGCATACGTTTGATGCTTTGTCTCAAGTTTACTTGTGAATGATTTTATCCAATCAAATAATAAAGTATAAAACATAATTGTCGACCATAGACAGTTGGAAAAACATAATCTATTGCCTGATTCTTCCATTACCTGACCCCACCAAAATAGATTAGTTGGTCCCACATTTGCAGGCCCAACCGGTGTCTGCTCTCCATGTATGAAAACGACTAACGTGCACCTAAACCCATAATAGAATTTACGTTACGTCAAGAATAATAATTATACATTGCTTTCTCCGAAGTGGGACAATGACTCTGATGAGTAGGCAACATTCCGATTAATATTTATTTCTATATATGAACATATCACAATTAGGAGGTGTTTGGTGCCCCTTATTACATATCCCATGTTCCGGGCACCAAGTTGAAGCACCCTAATGCTATAGTTGCCGCATTAACTTCTCTTTTTTTCTTTAATACTAATAAATAAATATAATTTCTGAATATAATATAATATTTTATTTTTACATTATAATTACTAATATAAATTAATAAATTAAAAATTTATTCTTCAATAATATTATATTATATTTTAATTTTTATTATATTAAAAATATAATTAAATAATTTATTATTTAATTATATTATAATAATTAATATAAAAAGTCGATTAATCTTTCATAAGTTAATATAACTAATAATAAATGTTTAAGTATGAAAAACAATTGAATAATAATTGAAAATTAATAGTTTAAATAATTACTGGATAATTTAGCACAATTAATTTTGTTAGTGAATATGTTACAATAATTAATCGCTTTGTTATTTTGTAATTATCTTTTGGAATATATAAACTTTTACTCTATCATCCTAAGATGATTTTTGAACAAATCTTGTAGATTTTAACTATTTATTTATGTTGTTATGTCATTTAGAGATTATTTGATTAAATTGTTTGTTTCGATATTTATTTCACAGGTTATATATTTAGAAAATACTGAAAAATAAAGTTTATATTTTCAAAAATTTAAGGATATAAGCTTTGATCTTTATGAAATATTATGATTCTTTTAACATTTTTATTAAAAAGTTAAATTTCTAAAATTTAAGACTTTTATATTTAATTTTTTTAAGTACTAATCAATATTATTGTCTAAATATATAATTTAAATTAATCACAAAAAATTAATACAGTACAATATAGCACAAACACATTGCACAACATTATTATAATACAATGCTAATATAATACAACACAATACGATACACATGTATTAAAATAATGCAATACAACATAATACAATACAATATGTCAAATGCACACTTAGAAATTTAATGGAGACGGGTTCCAATGGACAATGATTTTTCATTTTTAAGCGCTAATTTTTTAGATATTTGTATCCATCAATTATTAGACAAATTCTTAATAATACTAAACCTATTAAATACCCATTAGGGTATGGGTATTTAACGGATTTTTCATATAATTCTCGCCACTTACTTCCTCAAAATTTATTATATAAATTTATACATCATTATAATGTCCAATTAAATACATACAGAAAAAATATATTACTAACTCTACCAAATAAATTTGAATATTCTTAAAGAATTAATATTTTTACTTCTTATGGTTTTGTTTCTTAAAATTAAGTTTTTTTAAAAAAATTTAACTTAAATAATTATTTTATAATAATGTGTACTTTCATATTAATTGCATTACAATATTGTGAAAGCATGTTAGCTAAATTGGTATAATTGATTAAATCAAAAATAATTTTTAGGTGTAAATATAAGCATAATAAATCTATTTTTATACTAAAAAAAGTCGGGTTTGGAAACTAAGTAGATAATGAAACATTTTACCAACCCATAATTGTTAATTAAACAGAAGATTAATTCCTACACTTTTACATATTTGCACCAGCTAAAACAATAAAAATTAAATCCGTTTGTCGCGGATATCCATTCAGATTGGATATCCATAGATAAAATTGACATCCTTAATTGCAATCCATAATTAATTTAATTTTCGTGCTTTGTTGGTTGCTTTCCAACAAATTTATCATTTGCTTTGAGTTTCCTGAAGAAATTGATATCACAATATAGCATCCTATTGGATGACAATAAAAATATGATATTTTAAAAAATTATTTACAGAATTGTTTTGAGATTTATGCTTAAGAAAACACACATGCGCACCGACACACATGTGCAGCTTCTCTCATGCAAATGCCCAGATGAAAAAAAGTCTGCGGACATTCAATTTGAGAGGTGAGATTCAATTGCCTCAAGTTAAAATGCTTTTTGCCTTTGTATAGAAAACTTTTATCCTTAGCCATCATAAATAATGACAGTAGAGCTTATATACAGTTTGTTCTAATAGAGCTTAATCTAAGTGGACTTTTTACAAAAAAGTATTTTAGTTGTTTAATCATCGATGAGAACTTTTATTAAATATTGTAAAATTATTTTAATAAACAAGTTTTTTAAAATTATATTATGAAAAGAATAAAATAAAACTATGAAATAAATTGAGGGTATTTTAAATAATTTAATACTTTAGTAAAACTTCTATAATATCTACTTTCAAAAATCTAAAATTTGAACTCTTATTATGGACAGTTTGGGATTGCGGAGACTGATGAAATAAATTACTTGTACTGTGCAGATAAAATAAGATGCTGATTGAAAAAGTAGCTTGGTGTTTGATAAACTCTACTATTGCAGTTGCTGTGAGTTTGAAAACTAGTGTATATGCATTTAGTAAATTATATTACGAAAGTGTTGTTTTATTATATAATAGCCAAAATAGACATGAGTTTTAATTAATTTTTATTTTTAGAGTATATTTAATAAATTGTTTAGACATATCTTTTTTTGTTAAATATGTTATAAATACATGAAAAAAACTCAATTAAAAAAAATCTAAAGAACTTCATAATCTGACAAAATAAATATCATGGATTTTTCTTTTGAAAATAGATTGCCAGCGGATTTGAAACAATTAATTAATAAAAATATAAATATACATAGATTAAGCTTTAAAAGGTATAGTTATGAAATTAGAACATGAACTTAATAGATCAAAACTGGAGAGAACGTACGTGATTATGGCAGTAACTAAATTATGGCGGTAATATAATATCTAATGATTTATATATTAGGGTTTATGGATAAGTAAGATACAATTGTCTTTTTATTAAAATATAGGGTTATAATAGGAATTTTAAAAAAAGTGGTAGCTTATTGAATAAGTTATTTTTAAAAACTACTGACAAAATGGAGAAAACTATGAAATAAGCTGTTTTTATAAAATTTACCAAACACTATTTTCATTAAAAAATTATGAAATAAGCAGCTTATTAAATTTCAACTAGAACCCCAAACTGGCCCTTAGTAGAGATAGAATAACTTAATCCCAAAGCTTTACTTGAAATACAACCAAACAATATAAGAAATTTTAAAAAGAGCTTATAAAAGCAGTTAAATATTTTTAACCGTTAAATAAAATTATTTGGAATTACAACATTGCAAAATATTCGGGAATTATTCCTCATTAAGTAATATAATCCTTTGTTTGGAATGAGATTTCATTGCATTAAATTTTGAATTAATGTAGGATTTCAACATTAAAACCCCATGCTCTCACTAAGGTTTGTGTCGCATAGTAGTAGATTTATTTTTTATTATACTAATTTTCCTCTAATCACTTTCTTTCTTTATTTTTATTGGTTATTAAATGAAGGATATCTGGTTAATTGAAGCCACATACGACCGCAGTTAGGACCGTCACTGGCCATTCATTTTTATATTCGATGAAATTCATTATGGTGTCTGGAATCTTTGTCGCCAAATATACGTATAAGTATTACTATCAATGGAGCTTTATTCCACCATAGATCTACTGTTAAGT